>NC_022012.1:18728455-18767042 GCF_000317375.1 Microtus ochrogaster
CCCGCCACTCCAGCGCGCGCGCCCCGGCGCGTTCCGGCCAGCAAGCGCGCACGCGCGAGCTGCGAGCGGGGCGGGACCGGCGACTGGGAGGGGGAGTGAAAGGAGCAGCGTGGACGACCTCCCGGAAGCAGCCGTGCGCCCTCGGGGACCGGCAGTGGGGCCCTTGAGGCCCTGTGGCGCCGGGTCGCGCGGGGAGGGAGCCGGGTGGCCACGGAAGGGCTCAGTGCGTGCGCTCCGTAGTTCTGTGCGTTAGGTTTGGGCATGAAACTAACGGGGTAAAGTGTGGCCTCGCCCTTCTAAGAATCAGCTTTCTGGCTCACAGAGAAGCTGGGGCTGACTGAGTATTCAAATAGTGTCTGTGCCACGGGATGGAGCGGGAGTGTAAACTGATAGAAACTAAACTAAAGGCATAAAAGAGACTGTCAGCAAGGGTTATCTACATGTTACTTTTACCTGCTGCATCCTGTCTTTCTTACCAGAAAGTATAGAAACTGCTGAGATGGGAGACTTGAAAACAAATTTTCTCCTAGCAGAATGTAGGAGTAAATGAAGAAGCCCGGAGAAAGTTTAAAGGAAAGAAGGAGGAAGGGAGGAGAGAGAAAGAGAGAGTGAGAGAGACTCTATTTGCACAAAGCCTTGGAGGATTGCAGTAGAGAGACTCAGTGTTTGACTCCTATCCCAGTGAACTTGTTCCAAGAAGTGTGGATTTTGGAAATCAAGGCACATGGTTCTGCTTTTCTCCATTGTGGTTACAGGGTTTTCAGGAAGCTGTGGCTTCTCTTGCTCACGACTTTATTAATATCAGAATTCATTAACTCAGTCAAGAAAATGGATTTTGTGAAAGGACTTAGCGCTATATTGCACCTTGAAAGTTTCCTGAGTTTGGATGTTAAATTATGTATTGAGACAAGGAGCAACTGTTTAAGACACTTCTGTAAGAAAGTGATTGACAGTGCCCTACAGAAGGCTTGTATTGTGAAATAAGATATCCAGTCAGTCTAGTGTTATTTCTGGGGTTAGAGCTGAATTTGTCACCCACCAGAATAAAAGAAACTTTACCCAATGTCTGCCAAAGACAATAACAATGAAGTCATCGCTAGTGTGTTTGTTAATTAGAAAACACACAGAGCTACGGTATTTGATTGCTTGTCTCTCAGATGTGGAGGGGTAAGGACTGCTTCTCAATCTGTCTGTCCAGTGGAGTGTCACCGAGAATATCGGCCACACTCCGGGGCAGGCCCCGTGCTCAGGAGAAGTTGGCCTACAGAAAACAAGCTCTAGGGTTATGTTTTTGTGGAGTTTTTTTTCTTTAATTGTTTCATTTTTTTTTCTGTCATACTGGTCTTTTGTTTGTCCTAATTTTCACTTTTTGTACTTTTGTGGGAAGAAAATTGGGCGGGTAGGTAGTAGGTTCTGGGTGGAGGAAAATGATCAAAATAGCTCATAGGGAAAAAATTAAATATAACATGTACAAAAAAAAAACTGTGTGTTTGCTTCCTACGAATTCTGGGCCCTGTAAGTGAACTTGAGGGAAGAAAAAGCAAAACAAAACCAACTTCCCTTTAGCTGATACCATTCTAGCAGATGATGTTCTTGTTGAATAAATGAATGAGTGTAAGAAATAGCACAATTGAACAATCATTCATAACAAGATGCCCCTAGTGCTTACACCTCCACATAGTTTGAGTTTCTGGAAGAAACCAAATCTTTTCCCACTCCTCTAAAACTGCATCAAGAACCCACGCTCAGAACTTGGCTGAACATTTGCTTTATTGGCTTGAGAGAGGACCATTTATGACTGGAGCAGTTAGGTCTTAGTTCCTCTTCTGTGATGAGCAACCCTGAACAAGGGTGGCTCTTGAGCAATTGGGGGTTTTTACTTGGTTTGGTTTGGGTTCTGTTTAAACTGATGATTTTAACAGGCATTGTGATACATACTTGCAATCTTAACACTTTGGGGTGAGGTGAAGCAGTGGAATCTCAAGTGTGAAGCCAGCTTGTACTATATAGCAATACTCTGTCCAAATAAAAAAGGAGAGCGATCATTCTAGAACCAGGTCAAAGCTCTTATTCCCATGCCTGGCATGACTCTCCTATCCACACCCTTCCCTTTTTGAATCTCAGTTTCCCCATCCTGCCATAAGGAAAATAAAAATAGCTACCTGGCAAGTTTGAGAAAGAGACACAGGGGTGGGGAGGAGAAAAAGAGAAAAACTAAAGTTTCTAGCAATTATATCCCAATTATATCCACCGAAACTGTTGCTCTATGAAGGTTCAATGAGACTTGGGCAGAGCAATTGCTCTAACTGTTCAAAGCCCTGGGAAATGATAAGAAAAAGGCTAACGACCCTTTGACATGTGGTATTCACAGGCTCAACAATGGCCTAACCGAACATCACCATTGCTCTCTCTCTACCTATTCTTACACTGTATTTGTATAAATAATGTCACTGAATTGTTGTTCATGGGGGCCCTAGTGAAACCTGACCAAAGATAAAGGCTCTTTGAAATTAAGTGGTTATCTCAGTTTAAAGCAAGTACGTAACTAGAGTCATATATAGTTGCTAGGTACACAAGGCCCCAGGTGCCATGTCAGGGTCTAGTAGCAGTTCGGGAATAAAATTTAAGTCCTTACTGGTTAAAAAAAAAAAAAAAGAAAAGAAAAAGAAGTATGTGCGATCCTGCCTGAGACTTGAGCTGACAGTCCAAGATACTCTGAGGCAAGAGTTCAAGGGCTGCCCTAGATCTCAGTTCTTTCAGCCTCAGGCTTCTCAGATCCGAGCTGTGGATCCCTCACTGATCGGTCCCTGCTTCTCGCAGGTGCTTTACAAGATAATGTCCATTTCATGTATCATTAAACCGAGACAAAATAGCAGGCCATTCATGTTGCCGGGTCCCCCAGAGGCAGGACATTTCACACAGGGACAGTGATGGAGCTAACACGGAGTCTTAGGAGATATTCCAGACTCGATTTAACCTCTACAAAATCCAGAAGAGCCAGAATCCAGTTTATTCATCTCAGGATCTTTAAACCAACACCTGCCGCAAACTGGTGGATATTTAAAGACTACATGCCCCCCCCCCAAAAAAAATGACAAACTGAAAGCTGCATTTTATTAATAAGATATGCACATGATCCCACAGATCGATACAAGGCTATAATAAATTAAATTAAGCATTGGTGTTGTGGTTCTTTACTATGCTTTCTTTCTGTGCTTTAATGATATGTCAGAAACAAATTTTTTCTGTGAGAGTGTGGAAATACTAGCCTGAGACAAACAGCCAGGAACCAGAAAGAACTACTGCTCAAGAAAGGATCCAAGTCTGATCGCTGAGCAGAAGCTCAATCTCTTTCTTGCTATGAAACTCTACTTTTCCCATTGAAATCAAAGCTCTGTATTGAAAACACTTTGTGCGTAACTTTAGGGGTAGAGGGTAGAAAATGGAAGTGAATATAGAATGAATTTTAAAAGTATAAAACCCTAAAGCAAGACAAGTACAGCAGAGAAGTAAATCTTAGTGATATTTAAGTGTAGGTATCAGGGAAACCTCAGCCGGGTAGTGAGGAAAGCAAGTGGAACGAAGGCAAGGCTGAGCTGGGAACTGGCCTCTGTCTTATCGCTTAAGAGCTCTGGGATCTTCAAAATGCACCCCTTTGCTCTCCTACTCACGGGTACCAGACAAATGTGGACTATCTGGTGTTTCTTCTTTGTCCTCTTGAGTCACATCATTTGATCCCTGTTTTAAAGAAGTACCCTGAAGTTAGTTCCAGATTCTGGTGGGTTACTGGCTTAACAGCTGCTTCCACCGAGACAGTAACCAGAATAGCCGTGGCTCTTCACTGAAACCTAAATGGGTACGTGAAGTCTGTCTTCTGTGTAGCGCCTGGCTTTCAGCAAATCTCCAACATTCACCTGCCATTGTATTGTTTTAGTATAGTCTCTTAAAGTGGGGAGGAAAAACACATAAATTGCTAGTTTATAGCTTTTCATATTTTTATCTTGTGTCTTTCTTGTGTCTGACCTTGTGATTTAAACTATTCATGTGCCCATGAGAGTTCCCTAGAGAGTTCATTATTAGGCTTAGTTATAGTGTGTAGTCAATCACTTTTTTGCAGAGGAGCATGTCTGTTAAACTAAAGTGGAATTCCAATTACTGAGGGCTTACTAGGCCCCAAGTGTCTCAGCACATATTACAGACATTAAAAATTCATATACCAAATCTTTATCCCGGAAGAGCCTAAGATTTAATTGGTGAGGCGAAATAAGATGGAACAAAATATGCTCATACAACAAAGTGTACTTTTTTTAGAACACAAGGACTAAATCCAGAAGAAGACATGATGACTGGCACGGTGGGGGAGTTTCCAGAGGGAAGCGAAATTTAGCTTAGCCACATATTTAGTGTATATGGAGAGCAATGTGAAAAACTCAAAATAAGCAGGGATAAGCATATTTCTGAAGCCCTTCCTCTGTATTTGGCAGATAGCATGTTTTAATATGACCATCTGAAATCCTATTTAGAATGAAGGCAGGGACTGAGTGAGTTATGTTATGAATGGACTGTGAAATGCTTAGAATGCACAGCCCGTGGCATGACTGTCAGTGCTCCCAGATCTGCCCGGATCAGACAACAGCCAGCGCACCGAGACTCATCCATACTAATGTGCTCTAGGATAGTGCTCTTGTGCACTGTAAAGATTTGTCACCCGTATTGGTTTAATAAAATGCTGATTGGCTAGTAGCCAGGTGGGAATATAGGTGAGGCAACTGGACTAGGAGAATTCTGGGAAGAGGAAAGGCAGAGGCACAGTCATCATCCAGAAGCAGAAGCAGAAGATGTGAATGCCTTGCTGAGCAAAGGTACCAAATCACATGGCTACACATAGATAAGAATTACGGTTTAAGTTATGTTGTAAGTAGTAGTAATAAGCCTGAAAAACGGGCCAAACAGTTTATAATTAATAAACGCCTCTGTGTGCTTGTTTGAGACTGATTGGCTGTGGGACAGAAACTTCCGTCTACACTAATGGAATCTTGGGACTAATGGAAGACAAGAGTCTACCTCTAACCTCTTCGGACCAGAACTTGCTAACATCTATCATGCTTCTGCGAACTCCTTACCAGAATCCCAAGCCTTCCTTTCACTTGCCCACAGGAAGATTAGGACTAATTCTCTCACGATACATGGTCAGTCTCCTGTCACCAGCACACAGGTCTCTATTGGGTTACATCCTTGTCTCTTCAAGGGTCACAGGTAAAGGGCTTGATTTCCCAACTTATGGGACTCTCAGGATGTGATGGAAATATTAGGAAGTAGGGGCCTGATGAAGGGGACATTAGCATATATCCCCTTCCATCTCTGCTTCCTGAGTGTCATGAAGTGAACAACTTTGTGCCATCATGTGACTTTTAATCTTTTTTATTGTTTTTATTGAGCTATACAGTTTTCTCTGCTCTCCTTCCTTCTTCCCCTTCCCCTTCTCTTGTGATCCCCACACTTTCAGTTTACTCAGGAGATCTTGTCTTTTTCTCCTTCCTATGTAAAGCCATCATGTGATTTTTTTTGATGTTCATCCTTTCCTTGGGCACAGAACAGTCCAACCAGATGTTCATGCACTGACACCTCTGGAAGTGAAAACCAAAATAAAACTTTCTTACTTTTTTTTGTCTCAAATAGTTATGTAACAACAGAGAGCTGACCAACACAAACAAATGAAGTCCAGAAATGGGGCATTAATATAGCCTGAGATGAGCATAAGGTTCATAAGTATTTGAAACAGTTTTGTGGAGGAAACTTGGGAAAGGTTTATAAAGCAAGGTAGATAAAGCCTGAAATACTGTAAATATTAACATGTGATTCTGATGGGAGGCCGGAAGACCGGAACCCCAGTAAAGATGCTGATGAGGAAGCTTGCACTGCGGAAGCCTGCACTGCTAGAGCTTCAGAAGGAGAGCGAGTGTTGAGAATGGAACTAACTGATAGTTTGTGACACGCTAGCAATGAGCTTGTCGATATTCTGCCTGTGCCCTGAGACTTTGTAAAATGATTAGTTTAAAGGTGATAGACTAGTTTACCTGGTGAAGAAACATTAAAGACACCACAGCATATAGACTCTGGCATGGATATTGCTGATCTTGTTTAGCTAGATTTACACTATAAATCATAAGCAAAACAGGTTTGACAAATTCACAATTTGAACAAAATGACTGCATTAAGTTCTGGTTACTGAAGATATTAACACCATTGGAAAGAGATCAAGCACTCTGCCCTGAGAGAAGGTAAATGTGTTTGAGGGCATCTTGGGGATCAGCAAGTTCCAACCACCTAGGCTTAAATTTTTACATGCATAAACCTTCACTTTGAGGAGGACACTGCTCGCCAAGCGTTGGCTTCTGCACATTTACCCATCTGGGTATGTGGAGGCTGTGGCCCAAGTGGGCATTATCCAGTTGTACTGACTTTACAAGCATACTAAATATGAGTTGTGGGATCATGGAGTCTTCCATACGAGGCTTCCATTCAGAGTTCTTAAAAATTAGGGAAGCCTGGAAGTGTGTCCGGGTCAGGGTTCCTGCAGGCAGCCTGGGAGATGGTAATTCATGAAAATGAGAGAAGCCACAGCTGTGACAGACAGGAGGGACAGAAGAACATAAATCATGGCACTGGGGAGATGACCCAGTGAGCGAAGAGACTGATGCCCAAGAGTGAGGCCTGGAATTTGATTCCTCAGCACTCATGTAAAATAATAAAAACAAAAACCCAAGTATTCCAAAAATAAAAAAAAAATTAACTTCAGATTCAATGGGAAACTATGAGCCTTCATATAAAAGAAACTATGAATAAATTGATGTCATTAAGGACCTACTAACATAAGAAATAAAGCCACACAAAGTTAAATTTAGTGATAGAAGCACTCCCAGGTTCTCTTGCCTGGAAGAGCGTAATTCTGCCAAGCAGACAGGACAACTCTGGGTATTGTCTACCTGGCAAAAGCAGCCCTCGTCTAACCATAGATAACAAGGACAACTTTGCATTGTCAATCTCCCCATTAATCCAGATAACAAAACCTTGGGATCTGTCTCTTTGAAACAAGTTTAAATGCTCAAAATTGTAACTTGGGGCTATGAAACTATATAAGCTGATGAGGTTTTCTGTTCTGGTTGACTTCCCTTTTGTGCGCTATTATTAAAGAGGGGTTTTTCTTTGCTAATTTATATCAGAAGGAATAAGGGAAAGGTGCATAAGAGGTGAAACGTGGCCTCCTCCTCTGGTCTCTTTGTATACGTGAGCACACCCAACATACACACTGTCTTCGGTCTGGATGCTGGACAGGGCACTACAGCATCTGATGTTTCCCTGGTGGGGTTTGGGCCTGTGTTCCTGGTATTCTACCCCTCTTCTCTGTGACAGGAGTCTATGTTGTATGTTGGGAACATGTAACTTATTTTTAAAGGCTTACAGTTGTTCACAGCTGAGAGTTGCTCTTACATCTCAGGAGACTTAGGGTTGGATTTTGAGCCATCTTGGGTGACTCTTGGAGAAGGACTGAATGCATTTTGCCTTGTAAGATGGACATGATGCTTTTAGGGCCAGGCATACAATGTTTTAATTTGGATCTGAATTGCCCCATAAAGCTTGCATGTTAAAGGCATTGTCCCTGCTAGGGATACTATTGGGAGGAAGGAAACTCTTTAGGAGATTGGGGCTGGCTATAGAAAATAGATAATTGGGGGGAAAAATATGCTGTCGGAGGTCCTACAGCCAGTAGTTACTGCCCACTGGGGCATGACCTCTTATGCTATTTATGCTGATGTAGAGCATGCGTCCAGTCTCTTTTCTTGCTGCAGAATTTGGTTTCTGATCTCCGTTCCAGCAGAGAATTCTGATTTGTGAGTCTACCCTTAAATAAATAACCATCTATTTCTCAGCCCTGAGCTAGTGTGGTTCTTTTAAGCATCCCTTTTCATCAGTAAGCCAAAGGTTCCTCCAAATGACTATGGAAGGGAACAGTGGGACCCCTTATCCTTCCTCTGCTTCCTGGTCCTTTCCCTGTGCGCTTCTTCCACGGATCTTCTGATTCACCTCACCTTTAAGGAACTGAGCCAGATGCCCACAGGCTGAGATTGAGATTATGAGCTCAAAGAAAGTTCTCTTGTTTTTTTTTGTTTGTTTGTTTGTTTGTTTTTTGACAAGGTTTCTCTGTGTAGCCCTGGCTACCAGGGAACTCTCTTTGTCGACCAGGCTGGTCTTGAACTCACACAGATCCTCCTGCCTCTGCCTACAAAGAGTTGGGATTAAAGGTGCGTGCCTCCACCCCCTGGCGCAGTCCCCTTCTTTTCAATCATCTCAGCTGTGTTATCACAGCAGTAGAGAACTGTGGTGGGAGAAGGGCCTGGAAGCTCCACACTGCTCCGCCCCCGTGTGCCCTTCACTCAGCCTTGCAGCATTCTCCCCAAGATCCAGTCCGACCCACTCACTGAGCTCTTGTCCACGATCCCCCCCAAAATCCTACGGCGGACTCACACATTGCACCTCTGTGAACCCTCGTCTATAGCCCTTGCCCTTCTGCTATCCAGGATCACTCATTGCCGCACACTCTACCCCATCCTCACACTTCCTGAGAAACAGTTCCTTCTGTTTGCTTCTCCAGGGACCTGCATCCCTAATCCATCTCATCCGCCCAGTTTTACACTGTCATCACGAACCTTTTAGCCACCCTAATCTGCCTGGACTTTTGTGTCATCCAATCCAAGTTATCCCATCTAGTGCTTCCCATTGTTTATTATTTTTGAGTCAATGGCAGGTCTACCACTGTAATATGGGCAGAATCTTACCTTCCTTGCTTGGTTCCATCTTTCCCACATGGCAAAGTTTCACTGTACAGCTCTGAGATCTGCAGGCATGCTGCTAAGGAATGCTAGGGAAATACCACACTTAGATGGTAGGAAACCTGTTGGATTCTTAGTTCTCTTGCCAACCAGACCCTAATAACTGTCTTTCTCTTTCTTCTGACCCCATAGAGCCACTGGACACGTGTAGAAGTAGCTGTCTTATCTTTCCTCGGAGTCACCCTTGGTTTCCTTCCCTTTGATAAAAAGAGGAGCCCTTCTCTACATTTCCAACTTCTCTTCTAGTTGGTGGCCCGCAGCATCCAACTCTCTTGGTGTTTCACTTTGTGATGTTGGTTCACTCATGATTCTCCTGAGTGTTTTCAACAGTTTCAAGCAAGGCCAGATGTCTCTTATATTAAACGGAACCTTCCTTAGAGCCAGTATCTCAAGGCTGCCATCCTCTTCTTCCTTCATCCATAGATGCTCTCAGCAGACCTCCTTATACCTGCTGTTTCCGTGTCCTTATTTTCCTCCCAGGCTAACAGAACCTTGGCATTTGCACATGATCTTCTACAACCCTTCTTCTGCCAAGGCCCTAACAGCCTGCACATTATCTGCTTCACAGGAACACAAGTCTTCTTCTGCCCTGGAATCTGGTCACTCCCTTCCCATGGCATCTGATCACTCACTTCCTGTGGTTTTTCCGAACCACCCTCTCAGGTTTGTGATCCCTATGCCTGCTTTTTTTCCTGTTCTCCTTTGAAAGTACCTCTTGTTTACAAGTATTATTATTTCCCCAGAATCTGAAGCTGCCCTGTCTATTTTTACTCCATTTTCCCCAGGCAATATTCTGACTTTGTAATAGATACATATGTTGGCAGTGAAGTATGCTGCAGAGGACAGCTGTTTGCATCATGGTAGCTAGGTGCTTGGGGAAAGAGGAACCAATTAGGCCTCCAGTCCAATGGATCATGCTAAACTACACCAAGGGTATGTGTCCTCCGGCCCTCAGTTAATCTTTCTGCAAACACTCTCACCATATACAAAGAGGTGTATCTCGGTCTCTTAGGTGATTCTAAGTCTATACAAGTTGACAGTGAAGATGAACTATTTCATTCTTTGTACACATATGCAAACCTGTATCTCCAGTCCCTCTCTCTGACACTCAGACCCATATATACCCAGGTGCACTCAGTACTTCTACTAGAATTTTTCCTGGTACCTCAAATGCCCAAATCTTACCCTGTGCTTTCTCTACTCTTCTTACCTCAGTCAGGAAGTCATTCTTCCTTCTTGTTACTCCTCACACTTGATCAGTCCACAATCTGGGCATTCTGCTCATTGGCGTCTGTCATTTCCTTCCTTCTGTAATCCATCAAAGCCTTCAACAGCACCTGAATCTGTCTCTGAATCTTCTCTGACTGCCCACCAACCTTCTGCAGCCTGATTCCTAGCAGGTAAGTTACTTCTTGGGCAGGAAGTGCACAGTTTTGCTCAATTGTGTCTTTTCATCGTAATGTACTCCCTTCCCATAGGCCAAGAGCAACACAGCTAGCCAGTCATGGACTGTAACCACTCAAACCATAAGTCAAAATCAGCTTTTTCACATGTTGATTGCCTCAACATTTGCTCTAATAAAAAGCTCATCAGTAGTGCACAGTACATATTTGTAGCATGAGCAAATCAGGTCTGGCTTGGCAGAACTCTGACACAGATTTTGGATAAGTAGGTCACAGACTGACGAAGGTTCATTCACTATTCATTTCAAATTGCTCATTATTTTTAAGATCTTGCAGATATATTTTAAAACTAAGATGTTTAGAGATTTAGTTATTTGGCTTAGTAAAAAGATAGAGTTCACCTAAGCTTGTGCTGGGAATCTTGTTTTTCTGTCCATTAACTAAACCTGAAGGGACAGCAGGAGATGGTTTACTTCTACCTCCCAATGACCCAAAGCACACACTGCTAAGTGAGGGCACACTTGGGGTTGCCTGCTAAGAAGTTCCGTGTTGCCACTGCCTAGGTTTCGTAGCAGGCAGCAGGTGAGGGAAGAGAACTGGCTTTTCAGAAGAGAACTCACTAGCATCAGTTCTGCCCACTGATTTCTGCCTCTGGTTTGTGACCATTGTGCACTGAGGAATCAATATTACTTTAGAAGAGCTAAGTGCAAAGTTCAGGGGCATTGTGTGCCACCAGATTTGACTTTGCTTGTGGAGCAGTGGAAACCATAGCAGGCTGCCAGCAGCCTTGGGAAGGAATATTTTGCATAGCTCTGAGCAGTCTGGAGACCCTGTTTCCACTGCTGTGAGTTAAAATGAGCCATGGCACAGAGGAAAGCAGTTTGTTCTGACAGTACAGTCAACAAAATAAGCGGCTTCCACTGAGCACGTGGCCCCAGATTCCATCCTTGTTCCTATAACTGCGCACGCTATGGCTCCCACCCAGGCATGAGGACTGAGCTGGGGTGAGGGTGCCATGACTAGCGATGAACACAGTAACTGGATGGCACATACAGGCCAGTGCCCCTTCTCACTCCGAATGTCACTCAGTTAACACTTGCTTAAAGTGTGAACGTCAGAGAAAATCAGTTGAGCCTCTGGAGTCCCTTGATCAGATGGCACAGTGGTCCTGCCTGGTGATATGCCAGTGCTGTGCCTTGCTTGATGCAACAGAGTTTATGCACAGCCTGATCTAAAGCAGTTTTGTGGGTGAGCGGACACAGACTGCTCTGTGGCTCCCTCAACAGGTTATTGTAGCCACAAAACTCACACAGACATGCGTTTGCTGCCTCCCCTTGCTCCCATGATGAAATAAACACAACTAGGGCTCTAAGAAGTTACTTACAGGGCACACACAGTCCTTTAAATATTTGCTTTGAAGTTTAATCTGCAGTGTTGTTTCCTTCTTAGGAGTTAGATCTACAAGGAAGATTGACTTGAGTAACCAGTACAGCAGAGATCAGTCCTTGGGAGCAGCCCGGGTGTAGTTGGAGTTTTCTTTGGACCACCAACCAGCTCCCAAATAAAGACAAAGAGACTTATTATTAATTATGAATACTGAGCCTTAGCTTAGGCTTGTGCCACTAGCTCTTATAACTTAATTTAACCTTTTTCTATTCATCTGCATTTGCCTCGGGGCTTTTTGCCATTTTTTTCATTCTGTATGTGGTTTTTCCTGCTTCCCTTATGTCTGTCTGACTGGCCCCTGCTGTTTCCCTGGTGTCTCTTTTTCATTCTCCCTCCAGCCTAAATTCCTCCTCCTCCTTACTCTCCCTGCCTGGAAGTTCTGCCTATACCTCTTCCCTCACTATTGGCCATTAATCTTTTTATTAGATCCATCAGGTGCCTTAGGCAGGCAAGATAAAATAGCAACACATCTTTATATAATTAAACAAATGCAACACATCTTCACATGGTTAAACAAATACTCCACAATGCTCAGACAATCAGAGCAGAGCCACACACGCCTATGAAGCCCACTCCAGCTGCAGGAGATTGGCAGGGAAGCAATGGCAGCGGTGCTAAATGTCCTACAAGCGTGGGGCAGTGTCTGAAAAGTCAGCCTCATCACAGCATCATAGGAATCAGGCTGTTTCAGTGACTGTTTGCCAACTGAATGTCTTCTCAAAGTCCCTGACTGAATACTATGGCTGGAAGAAGATTATAGTGAGGTGTAAGGAGGACAGAAGACCCTGACAAGGACGGCACAGGTCGAGGAGACAAGACGGATGGAGAGAAGGAAGGGAATAAGTTAGTGGAGGAGCTGCTCACCAAAGCAGAGGTAACACTGCTTTTTAGACTCTTTTCACAGCTGGGTATAATGCCTCAAAAATGACCCTCTGGGGTCCCATGCCTCCTGTTGAGCCCAGGCTGCTTCCTCACCTGGTTCCTCCTACTACAGGAGATCCACCATAACCTATTTGGATAGCAGTCTTTCAAATTTGTTTCATGCTAAAGACCATGCATCTGCTATAAAATAACAGTAATAATAAATTATATTAGTTCAAAATATGAATTATTATTAATATTGTCTTTCTTAATGACAACAAGGAAAAGCTTTAGGAAGTGTGCTTTGTAGTAATAGGAGTGGCGGGGCTGCATCCCCAGCACCCCGGCTGCCTGTCTAGCTTATGCCCCGAAATAATTACACGGACACTGTATTCATTTAATCACTGCTTGGCCATTTCTATCTAGCCTCTTCTAGGCTAACTCTCACACCTGGACTAGCCCATCTCTAATAATCTGCTGTAGCCCACAAGGTGGCTTACCAAGGAGATTCTAGCCTACATCCATCCTGGGTCAGAGCTTCATCGCGTGTGCCTCAGAGAGCAGAGCTCTTGCCTCTGCCCGCAAGAGTGGAGCATCGTGTCTCTCTGAGGCGTCTTCACCCGAGAGGAGAGCTGTCGAGTCTGACCTTACTTCCTCTTCCTCCCAGCATTCTGTTCTGTTTACTCCTCCCACCTATGTTTTAACCTATCAGGGCAAGCAGCTTCTTTATTTAATTAACCAATGACCTTCCTCCATCAGTGCTTAAAATAATAATGTACATTATTAGTCCCCATCCCTAAGAGTTCGAGGTGGAATCTCCATGCAGGGTGCTACATGCTACGGCTTCTGATCACAGCTTGCAGCTGTCTCATTTAAAGCAGAGAAATCAGTGACGAGTGTTGGAGGCCACACTTCCAAATAAGTATTTTTCCCTTCTGTTTCCATTTCTGGAGAACAAATATTCTTCTTCAACTAATTTTTAGCAGTTCGTATGCCTGTGAAGAATACATAGCAACAACAACAACAAAAACCATGCACACAGTCTTTCTAGAAACCATGGGGAAAGCAATAGAGAGAAGTTTTCATGTAGTTTCTTTCATCATCTCTCTTGAAGCCCTGTGTTAAAGTAGTGGCCAGTGAATATTCCTAGACGAGTTCTCTAGTCATCAAGATAGATCCTGAAATTAGATCTTGACAATATCGCCAAGGAAACAAAACAGGGAAAGCTAGAACAAGCACTATTCATGAAACTGATTTCTTTTTCATATTTAGGAATGTGTGAACAATAATATTCCAGAGGTGGGAGAATACTGGAGGTTACCCGACCCTTCTTGAAACAGGCAGGGAAGGGGGTAACTAGGGTACCCATGCGTCTCCATGGACACTCGTGGTTTGAATGTCAAATACCCCATGGGCTCACATTTGAACACTCGATCCTCAGATGGCTGCACTCCTTGGGAAGTAGCTTTGCTGGAGGAAGTGTGTTACTGGGGATGAGCTTTGATACTTTATATCCAGCCCCATCTCCTATATACCCTGTGCTTCCAGAGTTTGGTTACATGTGACCAGCCAGCTTCCTGCCACCATGCCTTCCCTCGCTGCTATATTTCTTCCCAACCATGATAGATTGTATCCTACTAGAACTATAAACCAAAGTAAGCCCATTCTTCCTTAATTTGCTTTAATCAAGATTTTTATCACAGCAATGGCAAAACTAAGACAGTGCCCATATTCTATCCTGAAAGCTCTGGACCGTGAAAGTTACTTGAGATGCATTAAGACAGTGGACACCTAGGCCTCCCTCCAGGACCTTGAGATGTTCCTCAAGTGACTCTGCCAAAAGGGCAGACTGATACCTACAGCTTTGGGGTGAGAACAAAGAGCTGCCTCTCAGATGAAGTTGAACCATGGAGGAGGCTTTCACGTGGCTCAGCACTAGTTCTCCTTTGGGTCCCTCTTCTCTTTCACACATCTTGGGGGGGGGGGTGTGTGGCTGTCTTGGCAACTGTCTCCTTTCCATCTGAGCCTCTTTTCGAGTATCCCCAGCACACGGGGCAGGCCATCAGTACACAGAGCCATGTGCTTCTAGCGCTTATTAAAATGTCCTCTGTCCACCCGAGCTGGGCTGTAGCTCTGTCCACCTGAGCTCACTTCACTCTCCACCCCCACCCACAAGAGGCCAGAAACAACAAGAGCTGGAAGTGATGGGCGAGGAGGGAGAAATGAAGCAAAACACAACAGTGAAGAGAATCTTCAGGTGCTTTCGATGAAAGCTCTGTGTCAAATGCCGTTTTTCTCACAGTCAGGAGCACGGATCATTTCAGGAGGCAGTCAGGAGATGTGGGGGTTTTCAGCATCCCCCAAACAGAAGTACCGCAGGCTTTGGAAGTCCACCTGTTCACGTGCAGTGTGACTCAACACAGTAAACATGTATTTGTTATTTGTTCTTCACACCCTAGGACAAACTAATCAGATGGCAGGGCAAATAGAAGAAAGTCTCACTGTTGTTCCAAGTGGTAACACTTGAAAGCCAGTCCTTTGCATAAACGAGTGTGTGTAATTCTCACAGCAATCTACAAGGGGCATGCTGCCATCCCCAGTATTGTTGAGAAGGAGCACAGAGACCCTGAGTAACTAATTTGAGGTCACACAGCTAGTCAAGGGTAGACTCAAACAGGTCTCTGTGACTGTGCCCTTGAGACTAACTGCACTTGCTGTTGAGATGTAGCATTCGTAAAAGGCGGGCACCATGTTCCACGGTTCCCCTTAAAAACTCAAAATTGCTTCTTCGAAAACGTGGCGATCGCTACAATCATAGGCTTTCACAGTATGTTCAGAGCAATGGAGTGTAGCATTTTACGGGGATTAACTTGACTCCCCTTTAATTTATATATTTATAAGTAAGCCCTTTGCAGACTGACAAACTATTGTTAGTAACAAATGACTTTTCCCACTGCTGACAGCCCAGTGCAACACCCCAGTGTGTTGTGACACCACCATGGATAGGAACCCACTGGCTTGGAAAATAAACCTGAGTGGGAGATATTTATATAACCAAGTTGGAAAGGTAGTTGGAATGTGCACAGAACAAGACATCAGCAGTGCAGTCAGTCTCCTGGCATAGAGCCTTCCTGGAAACAGACAAAAGAAAAAGAAGGAGCTGGTGGTAAAGTCAAAGCCTGTGGTGCAGAAGTGGAGACTGGGGATGGGGGTATTGCTGGGATGCCTGCAGAGATAAGCTTCTGGATCTCTGTGGGGGGACGGCTTGAGGACAAAAGGCCTAGATTTATTGCTGCCAAGGATTTCAGCTCTCCCTGTTAGAGAATGTCCTCTGAAAGATCACAGAATCCACCATAAGGGAAGAAATCAGGTTTCTCCAAGGCCCTGTGGGTGCTTCCTGGGGCATTTGGTTCTCTGAGTGCCAAGGTAGTTTGTGACTTTGGCAGAATCACTCAGTGCTACCCTGAGGGGAGAAAGCGGGCACTTCTTGCATTCCTGTCCAACTTGGAGAAACTGCACAGCCTTGATAAAAAGGAAGCCAAGATGGATTTCAATTCCCGCTGGAAAGGGTGAACTCCGACGGCTCCATTCTCACGGCTTATTTCCTCTTGTCTTCAATTTTCTTCCTGAAATCCACCCCCAAATTGCTTTCTTTTTCATTTCAAATGAGTAGGTTAGCGGAGCCCCTGTGTGACTATGGTCCAGAGATACTAAGCAATACACTTCTTGCATTCAACACATGCAAGCTTTATTTAGATAAAAAAAAAAAACAAAAACAAAAAACCAGTGGATCTGTATAACAACTGTGGGTAAATGCTAAAGCTTCAATATTCTCCATATTTCTCCACGTCCTTTCCTCTCAGCCCATTCTTACAGAGAGTGCATTTGAGGGTGTGTCACTAAAATGGAGACACTTTGTGGGAGATGTTTGTTTGCAATGTGGATCCTTTGCTTAGATTCAAATGATCACAATGGGCTTGAGAGATACCACCTCACCTAGCCTACAAACTAGCTTGAGGGTCTCAAAGCCTTGTTAGTTGGGAGATGGGATGATGAAAAAGAAACCAACAAAACAACAACAACAAAAAAACTGATTTGTAACTTCAGGGCTTTTTAGGGACTGATCAGTGGACTTGATGTTGAGCATAAACATGAATAAAACCTGGTCCTACCCTCAAGTCTAGCATAGCAACAAATTGTGTAAGACAGCCCCCACCACAAATCCTACAGTGATACGTTGCACTGGGTGAGCATTTAGTCTGGGCGAGCATGGAGAGAAGCATGGTGGGGCAGGCATATCAGCTAAGGAAGGGCAGCACACAGTGAGGGGAGAGGAGAGGGGGAGGGAGGGAAGGAGCAGGGGGAGGATATAGTGTATGAATCAGAAAATGCTCATCTTTGGTTCTAGGCCCTTCCCCAAGTCCAGCCACATCCCGAAATCACTCAAGAACTTGAGCACCTTGCATTTTCTAAGTGGGCTCACATTATTGTTGTCATTTTAGTGTTTCTAAATCAAGAATTAATGAAATGAATTGCATGACCATTAAAATGACTATGGAAAAATTTGACCTGTCTTGCAAATACAACTGTCTTCGATAACTAAGCCAAAGACAAATGACTAGAGCTCTTAACCAGCTTCTCGTATAAAGATTGAATTGATGACCGGTGCCTGCCTGCCTCTGAGATTTGACAATAAGTTTAAACGCTTCATTTTGATCAGGGGTAAGGTCAGGGAAAAGCAAAACTACTAACTGGTAATATTTCTGTCTCATTCAAAATGACTTTATTGTTAGTTTAAAGGGGGAAGTAATATTTTTATGACTTGGGTGGTTATTCACTAGAGCACTGTGCTTGAAAAAACAGTGGTTGTTAGGTTCAAAACAGTCAAGCATAATGCCATCTGAGAGTCTTCCTCCCTCTTCTGTTTGGACAGTGTGCCAGCGTTCACCAGGCGGGCCCATCTGCCTCAGCCCAGCTATTCCCAATCCTCCACAGAGCCCTACCAGAAGTTATTCCTTGCATTTAACACAGGAAGAAACTGAGGTCCATTGAAATTTCTAAGCAGCCTACATAGCCTTTGATTCTGAGGTTTGTAGTTCCTGTCTTAGAACCCAGGCAGCGTTCCTCTCTGTCCCCAGAAATGCATGCTAGAACTGGCAGGGTGACCAGGAAGCAGATCACCAAGAGCAGCTAGTCATAATAGAATTGACGGTTCCACTTGAAACAAGCACTTTGGGACCCAGGTATGCTAGAAGGTCCGCAGGGAGGGGCCCCGCTGTGGTACCCAGAGGTGCTGAGCATCCTGAGTGTACCAGCCCCAGATGTGTAGGTCTTCCCAGCCCGGGCTCAGGACCTTACAAATGGAAAGGTTCCCAAGAGAATCCTAGCTCCAGACGGTCATCGAGAAAAGGGCCAAACCCTCCCGGCTGAGTATGGCCAACTCCCCCCAAAATAATAAATCCTTGGTGTTGTTTTAAGCCCCGAAACTGGAAGTCATTCTCTGTGCTTCAGGCTGCAAGAAAGCGACTTCCAGGGTCACTCTAGAGTCAATTTATCCACCCACTGCAGAATTAACCAGATGGTTCCGAACCTTGGGAAGCAGAGGAGGTAAGGTATCCAACAAAACCTCTGCCATCCCGTGCCCCCTCCTCCTGATGGCGTCCAGAAGCAGCTTCTTCCCCCCAGAGTCATGCATTATGGATGCACCCTATAGCTGCTGGTCTCTAGAAAGAGGCTCCAGGACTCTGGCTTTTCCTGGAACCTCGCTGTGTACAGGTGGCTCTGGCTTCTTTGAGAGGTGGCGCTTATCCCACCGCCAGCCTTCATTTCCTTACCACCTCTTCATTCAAAACTTGATTGTCTGATCGGAATTGAGCACAGACAAGTACCGCAAAGTTGCTTGGGCCTCATCCCACCTGCCTACAGTGTTGATTGCTTCTGATAAATTATGTCCCGTTTCTGGACTCACGTTTGGCTTAATCGACAGTAGATATGTGTGTTGATGGTTTGGTCTGGCGTATTTCCTGGGGTAACCATTCCCTGTTAAGATTCTAAGTCGTCTAATTCCTGAGCTTTTTCTAAGGCCGCGTTTCTGTCTGTGCTTCAGGGGAGGCTTTTCACAGAATCCCATTGAATGGCTCCCCCTAGTGTACAGCAGCGCGCAGCGCAGGAGCTCTGTGCCCAATGTGAGTAAAGTTCTTTTTCATTCAGATCCATGCTCTACATTTTCATTTAACATCCACAACTGATAATCAGTAAGTATGTATTATTTACGTCTTTAAAATGTCATTTTTTTTCATGGTTTTTTCCTTCCACAAATTCTAGGACCAGTTAAGATGATCACTGCCAAGGTTCTATTTGTTTTCTAGGTTTATTTTATCCAAGACATTCTTGTATAGTATAGAGAAGGAGAAGAGGAGTAGAGAGAAAAGAATGGGGATGGGGAGGAGGAGGGTGATAAGGAGAGGGAAGGGAGGAGAAGGAAGAGGAGGAGGAGGAGGGACATGTGGGAGGAGGGAAAGTATTATTTTGCTTCTGCTCTAAAACAAATTCTGTTACAGCTAATTAGGCAATATACAGTCATGAAGCTAGCAGAGATGTGCACAGAGAACATTTTGCTAAATCATCTTTCACAGGACACCAATTCACTAAGACACTGGTAAGCGTTTTGCAAGGCAAGACTTTTGTTTTAGTATGCTTGAGGCAGAAGCAGATGCTTCGCAGAGCTTGTTTGGCTTTGCTGAGCTCCTCGCCCCGATTTTAATTACACAAGAGAATCTCTGAGCTTCTGGAGCAGAGTGGGGAAATCCTCTGAGGGAGGAAGTGGCGAGGTGCAGGGTGAGACTCCACTGGCTTCCTGCCGCGGACAGGAGGCCACAGTGGACTAACAGCATTCTTGCCCAAGCGGAACGCCATGGTCCTACCTGGTAGGAAAGCAGTCTTCTCGATACCCTTCTTTAAGAACTACTTGTTTCTCTAGGTGTCCTGGCTATCCCTAGAGCATTGATACATCGTGGCCTGGCTGACCATCCCTAGAGTGTCACAATGGAGCATCAGCCCAGAATACGTATTGGATAAACCCATGGCTAGTGTATGCCCAATGCTATCATAATCACGGGAAAACCTTGCCCTCAGCAGAACTCTCTGTTAGTCCTAAGAGCAATATATTAAGCTAGTTAGCTTTTGTCAGCTTCCCAGAAACTAAAAACATCTGGGAAGAGGGACCCTCAATTAAGGGATTACCTACATCAGATTGACCCACGCACATGTCTGTGGGAACATTTTCTTTAAAGATGGATGTGGGAGGGTCCAGTGCACCGTGGGCATTACTACCCTGGACCACTAGAGAAAAGGAAGCCAAGCATGCTGTGGAGAGCAAGTCAGTAAGTAGGTTTCTCTGTCATCTCTGCCTTGGTTCCGGCCTTGCGCTCCTGCCCTGGATGATGGGCCTGGATGTGTAAGCTAAAATAAACCATTTCTTCCTCAAGTTGCTTTTGGTTTTGATGTATATGACAACAGAAGAAAGAAAACTAAGACAAATATGAAGCAGTTTGGGGAAATCCTGACTCTCTTAGAATGTGTTTATTGATCCCACAGCTGTTTCCTCTCTCGGGCTACTCTGACATCATCACACAGCATGGCCATATTCAGAATATGCTCTGTGCCCAGTGCAGTGCCCAGGACAGACACGGTGAGCCCGAATAAAGGAAGCACAAGGGATGACCCTATAAAAAAATGTGAATCTACACGGGAAGATACATTTACACAGGAAACTTAGAAACTAGCTACACGTGCATAGCTACACGTGCAGCACACACACACACACACACACACACACACACACATACACTTTCAGCTCTGCCAGCTCAACCAGTCACATGGCTCATGTGCCCCATTGGAAAATACCCAGTACTCTGACACTTATCCCTGTCATTTTCACAGACCCGGAAATCTCGCAGACCTTTCCAATGCTCCCCCAGCCCCACTTTTTGCTTAAGTCTGATCTCTGCCCCATGTCACCACCTCAGAAGGGGATTTGTGTCTCAAAGCCTTTCTCTTAATCTGTCTCCTTGCTTCACCTGATTTTGCCTTCATAGACTTTACCTTCTGTGCCTATCTGCTTTTCCTTGTCTATTGTGCTTTGACTGTCCACCCTTGCTGGACCAGACACTTCATGGGGGTCAAATATTAGGATCTTTTTTGATAACAGTATAATATAATAACTTTCCTCATGTGTTTGCTTCTGAAGCTTCGTAGCTTTAGATTTTAGCCCTATGATTCACCTTGGCTCAAGGTATTGAAATTTCCATCTCCACTAAATTTCACTGACTATACAGACTAGTAAAGACATCTTACCACTACCTAGTCTGTGAATGAGATATGCTTCTCTTTTGATTTAGACTTTCTTTGAGAATTATCATTATTATTATTAATTATTATTATCATTCTGAGACAGGGTCTTATGAAGTCCCAGCTGGCCTCAAACTCATGATACAGTAGAGAATGGTCTTGAACTTTGCTAATCCTACTGCCTCTACCTTCACCCCATCCTCTTATCAGGAACTACAAACTTAGATTACTGTAGCCCAGTTGAGTCTTTTATTATCTGAACTTGCAGTTTTTAGCATCCAGATGCTGTGACTATATTTATTCTTAATAGGCCATTTGGTGGGACTATTTAACAGACTTGTAAAATTTCAATATTCAGTATCTTTTTGGTAGTACATGGAAATAAAACTAATCTTGTTTATTGACATTTCAGTCAATTGCAAGTTTTTAGCACTAGAACAGTTTTTTAAGATTTTGTGATATTTTCTATGTAGTCATGTTGTAATAAGAGCAGTGGGGCTGCATCCCCGGCACCCCGGCTGCCTGGCTAGCTTATGCCCCGAATTAACAGCACACAAACTGTATTATTTTAAACACTGCTTGGCCCATTATTTTCAGCCTCTTAACCCATTTCTAGTAATCTATGTAGCACCACGAGGTGCGCTTACCAGGAAAGATCTTAACCTGCATCTGTCTGGAGTGGGAGAACCATGGCGACTCTTTGACTGAGCTTCTTTCTCCCAGCATTCTGCTCTGTTTTCTCCACCCACCTAAGGGTTGGCCTATCAAATGAGTCTAGGCAGTTTCTTTATTAATAAGAAATCACTCCCACATCATAGTCATGTTGACCAAGAAAAGAGATTGAGGGACTGGAGAAATGGTCCAGCTTTAACAGCGCCTGCTGTTTTGCCAAGGACTTGAGCTTGATTGCCAGGACTCTTATCACGTGACCCAAATGGACCATCACTCCAACTCTAGGGAATCCAATGTTGTCTCCCAGCCTCTGCAGACATGTGCACACACCTGGAACACGGCACACAGAAACACATAGGCTTACAGAATTTGTTTTAAAGAGGGTTTGTTTCATCTTTCTGATCTGCTTCTCTTTTCTTTTTCCTGCCATATCAGACTGGTTAGACCTTTGTGTAAGAACAAGAGGAGGAGATAACCTTGCAATGTTTGCAATTTTAGAAACAAAGTGTTTAGGAAGAGTCACAAGAGTGAGGGGCAGACCAGGGAGGACTGGGGAATGAGTGTGATTGGGGTGCATGATGTGATATTCTTAAATAAAAACCTAAAATATTATGTTGGAAAAAATAAAGTGTTTAGTCTTTTTACATTAAATATCAACTATTCACCACTTCTCTATCAGCTAATAAACTTTCCTCTATTAACAGTGGCCTAAGAATTTAAAAACATAACTAGATATTAAAATTTTCAGATATTATAAATAGAACATCATTTTCCTCCACTTCATTACTAATATAA
Source organism: Microtus ochrogaster (assembly GCF_000317375.1). Classification (NCBI taxonomy): domain Eukaryota; kingdom Metazoa; phylum Chordata; class Mammalia; order Rodentia; family Cricetidae; genus Microtus; species Microtus ochrogaster. The sequence continues at coordinate 18,750,873 of NC_022012.1, forward strand.
TAAAATACTTTATCTGATTAATGTTGAATGAGCTCTGAATTCTTTCCTAAAATAGACTATTTATTCCCAGAGAAAAAATTCTTAAATTTTTTTTGCTTCTGTGCTTTTCTTCTATGTTTATAAAAATATTGGTAAGATTTGTAGTTTGGTTTGCAAATATACATCCTCCAAAGGCCTTTTTGTTAAAGGGTTGCTCCATAGCCTGCCCTATTCGGAGAGAGGGGCTCCTATTGGGAAGTAGTGCCAAGGGGAATGAAATTAGTTCATACTGGTATGATCTTGAATGGGATTTAGAAATCTGTCTTTCTGTCTCCCTTTGTCTCTGTCTGCCACTCTTTACATGTCTATTTCTATTTGTTTATCCCTGTCTCTGTGTCTCTCTCTGCTTTTGAGATGCTGTGAGGCACATAGGCTTCCAGTATCACAAGCTCACGCCATGGTGTGGTATATACGCTACTACAGGCTCAAAGCCACAGAGCTAAATGACCATGGACTGCAACCTCTGAAACTATTAGTCCAAATAAATCTTTCCCCCTGTTACTTTACAAGAATGTTTTGTTATAGTGACAGGAAGCCAGTATCAGTGTAATTACAGGCTCATAAAATGGACAGGAAGTAATTCCTTTTCTAATTTCTAAGAAATGTTTATAGAATTATTATTTATTGTAACAAATGCCTGAGATAATCAGCTGAGCAAGCGGACACTAGCACCTTCTGATCCTTGCTCTATTTTTGCTTCTTGGTACTATGAAGTGAGGAAATTTCTCGGAAACAAGCCCCCATTGCGTATGCCAATATGACCCAACACAATGGAGTCAACATAGCCTGACCCCGGAAAGTCAAAACAAACCTTCCCTCCTTTTAAGTTATCACAAGTACCTTGTGCTCCAGCGATAAGTTGACCCAATCTTCTGGCATATAGCAGGACTGTGATAATACAGATTTTTAATGTCTTCATTGTTTTTCAAATTGACGGAAGATTCTTGGCTTGAGATACATAATTTTTCATGTCTTATTAAATATATATGATAAAATCATATCACTCAGCTCTAAGAACTATCCTGCAGTTACAGACCTTTCTTGCATGAGTGAGGCCAATTAATCATTGAGTAGCTTAGGCATCATAGAGCTGGCAAGAATTCCTAGACTGTTCTTTGCAGACAGATGAAGAAAGGTTTAGAGACATTTTTCTATTCAGGGTAAAGTCCCAACCCAGCATGAAGGTAAAATGGAGAATAGGGTCCTACTGTGATAGTGTTGTTGGTTCCCATAGTTGAACAGTAGCTAACCCCAGCCTCATTTCCCCTTTGCATTAAGACATCCCTTGAGAATAAACTGACTTTCTCTGGCTCTCTGACTGCTTTAACTGTCATACACATGACTGGGCTGTGTCTCACTGATGTCATTCTCCGTGCTGTGTCATTTTCATCCCATTGTGAAGCCATAGCCTTAGAACGCCCTCATTTTCAAACACCAAGGCATTGCTGTTCAGGTGGTCTGTGAGTGCAGACAAGGAGGTTTCGTCTTATATTCTAAGGCTTTACTGGGGGTCCAGACACACACCCCGTTAGTCATCCACCTGTGGGTTTCCTGAGAAACAACCCTCCCCATGGACTGATGCTAAGTGCACAGTAGCCCAAGAATAGTTGACGGCCCCAGGGCCTCACATGCATCTCATACAATGGCAAAAGTGCTTCAGATAGAAAGGATCCTCCCTTCAGGTGACATCTGACATCCACTAAGTGGGCACATGTAACCACTTGTACAGGACTTCCTTCCAAGGCATAAGTGGAACTTCTGAGCATCAGCCGATCCTGGATCCAGGATCCCCAAACTTGAGTACAGACACCTCCACCCCCACACTCTTCCCAGTGGCTTGTTGCTTGTAAGGTCAAGGGATATTTTCTTGCCCTTGTTTCCTTTCAGCTTTGTTTATATCATGTTAACTAGCTTCCCTTTCCTTCTCCACCCCAGGGGGCCCTGGCCCTTGACTTCCTACTGTGGGCACCTGGCCTGCACCCAGCCTAGGAAGACTGGGGTAAGATGATCTGTGTGATCTGCTAGGACAACAACCTTTGAAACAATTCTTGAGATGTGTTTTGGAGCCTCAGACTTTACCTACAAGGGTTCTTCTGCCCGGGGTTTCTTTCCGGGGTACCAGGGCTTTACTTAGTAGTCTGCCCTCTATGTACCAGGCTGCAAACATAAACTGTCACGGGTCCCTTGCTTTCTAGATGCCCCCTTAGGTAAATGGCTTCCATTTAGAGCACTTGGAGTTTTGATTGCATTGGTAGATCAGATGGTGTAAAATAGAATTTCGAACCTTGGCCCCTTCCTAGGGAGACCCTAGAAAAGTCCAGCAACATCTCTGATACTTAATTTTCTCATTTGTAAGCCAGCTTTATTAAGGTGGTCATATAAGTCACATGATGAGCCTAGCACAGACCAGGTCTATAAATGGCGACTCTACAGTTTTTCAGCTCATCTGTCTCTTATCCGTGATGACTACTGGCTGGTTCCCAGTGGCCTTCAGACTTTATCAGATCATACAGCCTCTAGTAATGACTGAGCCAGCCCTTGACCCAGCTCTCATCCAGACACTGTACACTTTCAGCTAGATGGTGGGCCTTTTCAGTGACTTTCTCTTCGTTTTCTCTGCCTCCTTCACTCTTTTATTGTCAGAGTTCCTTAGTGTCAGAACACTGTCAAAAGAATGATGCATGGTGAACACTCCTTGGGCAACTCAGGGAGGCTCCAGGAAGAAAAGGCAGAGGGACTTTTTTTACCCCAAGTGCATTTTGTTCCCTGGATTGCTCTTGGATGTGATTTCATGCCTCCTGTATTAAATGTTCACATTCAACTTCTAAGACATGTTTATTCTTGTTGAATGTCAGAACATAGCTATAGAGCCCAATCTGGTCAGTGTACCCTGCATCTAGATATGGCCTTCTGCCTTGCTTTCATGCTTTGCCAGATACAATCTATACAGCATGTGGCAGGCAATTGTGTTTAAACTGGTCTGTCTTGAGAAAGTTCTGGGAATGGGGCTGCTTTGTTAATATTTAGTATGTACTCACTGGTGTGTTTATTTACATGTTTTTCTGAGCTCAAACCACCTTCCTTAGGTCCTAGGTTTTTCGTTACATTTGTGTATAAAAGAATACTGAAACTGAAGTCAGATTGTCTACGGCAGTAGACTGTAGTCTACCCCATTCTTTAGGTCCTCAGATCCCAGGTCCAGTAGACAAGATCTGTACAGCTCAGCAAGAGTCAACACTTAGTTGTTCATATGAGAAAGCAAGGATGGGCTGCACAGATTCCCAAAGAACAAATTTACTCAAAGGCTAGTTCATAAGTGGCTGAATTTTAAAAGGCTATGCAGATTATCCACAAAAATAAAATCAAGAGCAAATGGTCAGAACACTCAAGGGATAGACTGTTCCGTGTTCAACTATGCTATCAGTGAATTCTGAGTAAGAACAGATAGTCATGATAGTAAAACTGCAGGAGATGGTTTTGTGTATGCAGCTAATGATAGTGCACTCATACCCTTTGTATGTGATCTGGTTCCAAGCTCCTTTATGGCCATCCACTGCAAAGACCTTCAATGATATTGCCAGATAAGGCATCTGGTAGGAATTAGATACACCGTGTCTCAACCAGGAACACTCTGCCTGGGCTCTAGAATTATGACTGTACAATGCAGTGCTCAGTCACCAAAAACTTTTTTATTTCACCTTTATAAAAGCAGTAAAGAGATGAACATTGGGCATACATTGTAGAAAAGTAAGTATGCATAAATGTCACTGAAGTATTGCCTTGAAAAAAGAGTATTCACAGTGAGCTCCTGACATCCTCTTCCAGCACAGGAGAGAGGATGGGCCCGTTTCACATGTGGATTGCTCATCCTTCTTTCTTCTGCATGCTGCATGCCATTCATGCCCTTCTGTAGCTCTAAACTCCATGACGCTCATAATGTCAGGAATGTGTTTAGCTATTGCAGGATAACCAAACTGATTTTGTAAAAAGAATTTCTGTCATGTGTGTTGACAAAGGACTCCTCCTTTTCTTCTTCCTCCCCTTCTAGTTCATGTTAAGCAGGCATTATAGACTAAGTCATGTTCTCCTGTCATACTCATATTTGAACCCTGACCCCCACCAGCTTAAATGTTTAGAACTAAGGTCTCTAAAGTGACAAAATTAAAAGAGTTCATTGTGAGTAGGGCAATTCAGTAAGATTGGTGTCTTTCCATGAAAAGCTGCTTAGGATCCAGACCAAGGAAAGTGCATGTGAAGTCACAGAGATGACAGCCACCGACTGTCTGATCTCTCTCCTCCATCCTTCCGAAATCTCCAGCATACGTTTGGTATGGTAGTTCTCGTCAATGAAGTATAAAGTTCTTTCTGCAATGGTGACATCTCTGCAGCCATCATCATCCTTTCTCTGGAACTGGTCTCTAGTGGTCGAAAGTGTCGCCTAAGAACCTACTATGAGCCAAGGTCTTTGCTGGTTACTCCTAGTGATAAAAGAGCATCCACAAAGTTACTGTGTTACTGTGCCTACTGTGTGCAGCATAGAAAGTTACTGCGCAATGTGCAGCTGTGCCTAATGTGTGCAGCATAGCTTTAATTGGTTGATTTTTTTGTCCTTAATTTTGTTTTTAAACTCTTTCCTGAAATAAAAAAATGTCAGTGCCAACAAGTCACACAGCAGTCACATAATTTTTAGAGCTGCTGGTCTTTAGAGCTCCAGAGTTGCCAGTGATCCGCTGGCCATGGCAGGCATGAACAGCTGCAGGTGAGATAATGTGTATGCAGCATCAGCTATCCACACAATCTTATGTGGTGTCCATTTCTTAAAATTAAATATATAAGCTCTTTCTTGTTAGAGGAGTGGCGGAGTAGTAATGCTCCTTCGGGTGGCATAAGATCATTGATAAAAAAGCCTCCGGGAATAGAGGGTCCTGGGTAACGGATGGGATCCCAGCCATCAGCAGCTGCTCCGCTGAGCTCTCCACACACCCAGATCGGGGACTCAATAGCACCACCACCACCAAAGAGTTCTCTGGACTCAGTGGCATCAGCAATGAACAGTTCTTGGGCTCAGTAGCACCAACCGATGCTTACAGCTTGCTGGGCGCTTAACTCATCCTCTTTGCCTTGTGTATATTATCTAGATTTTTATTCAAAACACCATTTTGAGTAAGCTATCTTTAGCAATCCAATTTTGCAAATGGTGCCATTTTTATATGTTAAATAAATTGCCAGGTTAGAGCAGGAATTCAGATCTACTCTCAACCACATACTATGATTAAGGCCTGGACTGCAGTCCCCAGTCCAGCACTGGACTTCAGAATAGAGAAAAGTTTTATCTATTTTGAGGATAATTCAACCATACTATAAGAATAGAAAACAGAGGGGGAAAACCTGAAAGGTGATTAAGCATGCGGTCTGTGAAACATTCTGCATCGTAACTACTTATCTTTCACATTATTTGTTTATCAGACATTATTGATTTCTTACTACTGTGACATTACTCCCTGGATAGGAAAACAGAAATAAATGCCACATATCATGTACCTGAGTCATTCATAACTTAATAAATAAGAGACTGTCAAAGGCAACCAGATAGTTGTTTTTTTTTCTTAATTAAGACAAGCTATACATAGTTCTGAAGAGGTAATTCTACAACCAGGAGCACTTGCTCTTGTAGAGGACCCAGGTTCTGTTCCCAGCATCCACAGGGTGGTTCACAACCACCCATACCACCAGTTCCGGGGCATTCAGAGCCTTCTCACCTCCACCGACACCTTGAATACACATGACAGACATACATGCATACAAAACATTCACGTGTAAAATTAAATGAATAATTTTATTTCCTTTTTATAAAAAGAGTTTAGTTTTGCTTTTTAAAAAGCCATACAAAGTAGTGGGTTTTATTACGTGCTTTCATAATATTGATTTGTCCTTATTGATTCTCCTTCCTTGCTTTGATTACCTATCCCATCTCCCACTTGCTAACCGTGCCCCAGTCATCTCCCTTCTTCTGTCTGTATGTCTCAGGTGCTCTACCACTCACCTCCCTGCTGTAGATCCTTTTCCCTCTTATGATCCTCTTCTATCCTCTTCTAATTTCATGACCTGCACTGTCCCCCACACACACTACACACATGCACTACATAGGATCTAGGCTCTTCATAGTAGAGAAACAGGCTGCTTGTCTGAGCCTGGTTCAACACAAATTTCCAGTTCCATCATCCATTTCCCTGCAAAGGTGATTCATCTTCCTGCACAGCTGAACAAGATTCCATAGTTATTCAGACTACAGTTTCCTTGTTGAGCTACTTCTAGGTGGGTTCAGTGTCTAAGCCATAGAAACAAAGCAGCAGCCGGGCGATGGTGGTGCACGTCTTTAATCCCAGCACTTGGGAGGCAGAGGCAGGCGGATCTCTGTGAGTTCGAGACCAGCCTGGTCTACAAAGCTAGTTCCAGGACAGGCTCCAAAGCCACAGAGAAACCCTGTCTCGAAAAACAAACCAAAACAACAACAACAACAACAACAACAACAACAACAACAAAAAACCAAAAAAACAAAGCAGCAGGAAACGCGAATGATCAAGCAGCTCTAAGACAAGGCTACCAGGGAGTATGGCTGGGGTAGTTCTAGCTTCAGTTTGTTGTTCCGTGGTAACATTGTTTCCTACGTGGCTGCACCAGCTTACATTCTCACTAGTAGTGGCAGGAGATGGAGCGAGGAAACTGTGGAAATGGCCAGGTTTGGGGGGGGGGGGCAGAAGAGCCAGGGATGCTCCTAGCATTGCAATCACACAGACTGAGAAAGCACAACTCAGGTTCTGAATTCTCACAGTACTTTCCACGTGACTTCAGGACAAATGCTGTAAGGCTCACAGCCAGAAGATGGTGCTAATGAGACATAGGAGATTGTTAAGTGTGCTACAAATTCATTTGGAGAAGGATATCTCCTACTTACTTTTATGGAAATAAAGTTAATTTTTATAATGTAGTGAATAATTTAAATATAGAGAATAAACTGAAGCTATCATTTGATTATGATTTTTTTCACAATGCAGCCAGTGTTTATTTAAACATATCCAGAATGGGGGTAATTTTAACACCAGCATTTAACTTTCCAAAGACACATGTACTATGCCATGTGCTATGCCTCAACTGTTTATGCCAAGGGACTTTTCTCACTTCAAGAACTCGAAATGTTGTCTAGGGCCTGGAACTGAAAGGTAGGGTGGGCATCTTTGAAGGGTAACGTCTGCCCCTGGCAAGGGTACCCAGGAGGACTTCTCCCCGGCAAGGTAACGCAGCAGCAAGGGTATGAAGTGAACAAGTGCCTATGTTGCATCATGCCTGGGGAGTCAGAGAAAGTCACGGACGACTAGGTGGGTGGCGACAATGTCAATGGGGTGACTGCTGTTAAGACAGCATGAGCAAGGGTGGAATGGTGAGAAGCTTCAGGCTATGAATCAACATGGTAATACAATATGCATATACATATTCATAAAAACACGTGTCATATTTTCCTCACCAATCATTGTTTGTTGATGAACACCAAACTTGCTCTGTGACAGCCACTTTGAGGAGTGATGCAATAAACATTTGATGCTGCAGTGTCTCTGTGACATTGTGGTCGAATCACACCGTAAACCTAGCTTTAGTTTTCTGACGATGCTCCACAGAATTCTTACAGTGGCTGCACAAGGTCACATTCTGCCAGAAGTACCTGCGAGTTTCCTCTGGTCCATGTCCTCCCCACTGTTTTCTGACTGGGGTGTGATGGAATCTCAGGATAGTACAAATCTGCTTATCCCTGATGGCTAGTGAGAATGAGCATATTTTCATATTTATCGGACATTTATATTTCATCTTTTGAGAACTTTGGGTTTATTTCATTAGGTCATCTCCTGATTTCTTCTTTAGTTTTTGAATCTCTCATGCACTCTAGATATATTAATTCTGCTCCCTTGGTTGTTTCATTTACAACATGGAAGCATATTGTGTCATGAAATTTCATTTGACAATTGTCGGCATGATTTTTAAAAATGAGAATCTTTTTATAGGCATATAAAAATAATAGAATCTTTTTAAAAATTAATTATTTTTTAATGAGAACTGTTTGGTGTTTTGCCTGCATGTATGCCTATGTGAGGATATCAGATCCCCTAGAACTAGAGTTAGAGAGAGCTGTAAGTTATCATGTGGCTGCTGGGAATTGAACCTGGGTTCTCTGGAAGATCAGCAAATGTTCTTAACCAGTGAGCAATCTTTCTAGTCCCCAGAATCCTTTTTGAAAATTCTTCTCTCATATATTACATCCCAACTGCAGTTTCCCCTCCCTCATCTCCTCCCAATCTCTTCTCCCCAATTCCCCTCTCCCCTAGATCCACTCCTCCTCCTTTTTCTTCAGAAAAGGGTTATCAACCAAAATGATATATCAAGTTGCAATAAGACTAGGAGGCAACCTAGTAGACCTAAAACCTATGCCAAAAAAAAAAAAAAACTGAAGGTAATTGATAAAGGCTTGGAATAGAAGAGGTGGTCTTCCCCAGTAATGAACACACCAATTGGTTGTCCAGTGTCAATAGGTCAGCCCTGAAAACATACATACAAGGAACATTATATAGGTTATATTTCAGAACATATATGTATATACATTTATGATTGTAATACAATTGATGGTAAGGGGAAACCATGAATTTGAAGGAGATTGAAGGAGTGTGTAGGAGGGTTTGGAGGCAGAAAAGAGAAGGGATAAATGTTGAAATTATATTATAATCTAAATTTTTAAAATAAATCAGAGAAAATAACCTCATCAACAAATGATGATGGAAAACTGGATATTTACATATAAAAGGATGGAACTAGATCTTTATCTTTATCTCTCATGAAAGTCACCTCTTGATGGATTAAAGACCTTAATATAATTCTGAAAACTATGATGGAGTGGTGTGAGAGAATTGTCTGTATTCTGCCAATCATGTTTTAAATAAACGCTGATTGGCCAGTAGCCAGGCAGCAAGTATAGGCGGCACAACCAGACAAGAAGTAGAAGCAAGGCAATGAGAACAAGAGTATTCTGGGAAGGACTCTCTTTCCACAGTCCTGTTCATACACCAGAGAAGCAGGATGTGACCTTCCCTACTAAAAAAAGGTACTGAGCCATGTGGCTAACATAGATAAGAATAATGGGTTAATATACATTACAAGTGTTAATAAGAAGCCTGAGATAATGGGCCAATCAGTTTATAATTAATATAGACCTCTGTGTAATTCGTGGGACCTGGTGGGAGGGCAGAAACCAAGCAGGCCCTCTTGTTACAATGGAGGAAATAGGGAAAGCACTCTAAGATTTAGGCACAATGTAAGTTCCAAATAAGATTCTGGTTTTTGAGCCAAGCATAATCGTCATCAGAGAGATTTCATTCAGGAACAAATGGGAGCAGATGTAGAGACCCAAACCAAATCTTAGGCAGAGCTTAGGGAAATTCTGAGGAAGAAGAGCAACAAGGATTATGGATCCAGAGGGGTCAAAGATACCAAGGAAACATGGGGACCGCAGAACCAATTAAGCAGGGCTTATAGGGGCTCACAGAGACAGAAGCAGCAATCACAGACACTGCCTGGATCTGACCTAGAGCCTCAGCATATATGTCATGGTTGTGTAGCTTGGTGGTTTTGTGGGTCTCCAAACAATAGAAGTAGGTGGTGTCTCTGACTCTCTTGCCAGTTTTTGGGACCATTTTCTCCTATGGGATTGCCTCATTCAGCATTTTTTGGGGGGGGTTGCATCTTATTATGCCATATTTGGTTGGTATCCCTGGGAAGCCTACTCTTTTCTGAAGAAAAACGGAGGAGTGGATCTGGGGAGAGTAGAGGTGAGGAGAGGCCCTGAGAGGAATGGAAGGAGGAAAGGCTTCTGCAGGGATGTATTGCAGAAGAGAACAAAAAGAAGAATCCCTTATGTTCATTGACAATTTGTATTGCTTTATTTGTTTCTGTTTCATTAATTTCTGCTCTTGCTGTTGACTGGATTTGAATTTGGTTTTTTCTTGTTTTTCCAAATTCTCAGTTTCATCATTAAGTCATCTATTTGTGCTTTTATTTCTTCTTCTTTTTTAAAATAATGTAGACACTTAGCACTACAAATTTCTCTTGTAGAACTGCTATCAGTGTGTCCAAGAGGTTTTATTTTCTTGTGTTTTAATTTTCGTTTATTTCCAGTAAATTTTCTTTTCCTTGATTTCTTCTTTGATTGGTTCACCATTAAACAATGAGTTGTTCTATCTCCAAGAGTTTCTGTATTTCCTAACGATATGTTTGCTGAGTATTTTACATTTATTACATTGTAGTCGGAACACAAGAATTTCAACTTCTTTGAATTTGTAATGGTTTATTTTTGTCAGAGTACATGGTCTCTTTCAGAGAAGCTTCCATGTTCTGCTGAGTACAATATGTATTCTTTGGTGTTTGGATGGAATATTCCATAGGTAATTTAAGTAATGAACCAGCGACCTAACTCTAATGAAAAAGTTCCAACTTGTAAAAAAAGTACAATAAAACCAATGCGATGTTTTTACACAGTTGTGCAATTTTATGTGTTTCTGTCTTCAGGTGTTATAAAAGTCCAGGAAGTTTAAAAACTTTTCTAAAACTTCTTTTACTATAGCAAAAGAAGCCTAATTTTTTTTTTTTTTTTTTGGTTTTTCGAGACAGGGTTTCTTATTAGCGCAGAAATGATTTATTTTAGGGCATGGACAGAAAAAGGATGAAGCATAAGTGTTATTTGTTATGGCCACACATTGCTTCTGAAGCTGAACAATAAAGGGTGTGTGGAGCTCCCTTCAGCCATTTTGAGGTCAGTGTACAGGCCAGGAATATAGACAGGAAGAACATCTCTCTGCACAGGAGGAAAATCTGCCCACCGTCCATCTCATAGCACTCATGTGCAATCTTCAAACTTCAAAACATAAGTGTTAAAACATGCAGATAAGAAAGTAATAGCTTGTTTAAATTAACTTTAAAAATTAAAAATAAGTTGAAGTCTAACATTCCTATTTACCTACAACAAATTAATGTAGAGCTGTGTAGAGTTCTGAGACAGAGCTACCTCCTCCTGTAGTTTTCTATTACTGAGATGACTATTTAGGGGGCTGGGGAAGGAAGAAGTGACACCAGCTGAGCACTTACCACCACCAAGCACTTTAACACTATTTAACTAATGCTCACTGACCCTGAAACTAGGTGAGTTCTGATTCTTACTGAAGAAACGGAACTTCACAGGATAATATGAACAAGGTTGTCACAGGATCTACCATAAAACAAGCACCAATATCCTTTGGAATGGATGGTTGGTGATGGACCAAGTATGAAAGAACCAGGACAGACTATATCACCTCCCTCACTTCCTCTACCACAGCCCATCGCCACCAGGCAAAACACTTTTAATGGCTAAAGATCACTGCCGATGTAAACCCAGTGAATACACCCAACAACCTATGATTTCAGGCTCTTTTAATTTCAAAATATATGTTTCATGAAGAACAAAAAAAAAAAAAAGAAAACACAGAGAGTCTTTGAGGACCTTTAAAATGATTTAATAAGCATTGCACAGGAAAATAACAAAATTCATAGGAAAATAGTATGTGTACGGAACATTTTATTGGTTAATATAGCTTGTACCATTTTTGCTGAATTCTGATGACATTGTCCTAAAATATTACTTTAATAAATCTTTTCCCTTCTTTGTTCCACACAGCAAAAGAAATTACTTGAAAATGTTAAAATCAACACAATATAGCACTCTTTCTTGACTATTTTGTGTCCAGCATTAAAATATGTTCCAACTTTTATAGTAACTTTATATATATTTTCTTACCTATTGGCAAATAAATTAATCAGTGAAATTGACTCATCTCTTATGGCTGGCCAAAAATATAAGGAAAATATAAGTATAAAAACTCCAAGATGCTTAATTTGTAGCACATGCAGATTCAAACTTTCAGTGTGTTTAAAACTTATCATGAAAGAGAGGGTTTCTCTTTGCGTGTACCCACTGTATTTGCAAGGTAATTGCCAATTTTCAAAGAATTTATAACAGAGAGCTTTTATTGGGAGATAAAATTTGTAAAACAATGCCATCTTCATCATAAACTAAAAATAAACGAGGACTTAAAAATATGAATTACAAAAGATGGTGGCTTCAAACACAGACCATACTCAGCGAGCCAGGGGCCACCGAGAAGAGAAGGCCATTGCTTTGTTACGGTCTAGCCCCTGAAAACCTCATTTGATAAACCCAGCTGGATTTTCTATACTGACGTGTAGTTCCAAATTTGATTTGGTTCCATAATAATTTTCATTTTACCTGCTATTAAAAGAAAGCAACAGGATTTTACCAACAGGATGATAATTATTGGGTTTGGTCTGGAAATTAATCAGTAGCAAATATTTATCTGGTTGAGTTAATAATCTTCATAGCATTCAAACTATTACAAGCCAAAGTGTGTAGAAACACTTGGACTGGAAATGATTTTAAAGGTTCTTAAAAGCTATTAAAACTCTCTCTCCAGGGCTAGCTAGGGCAGAGCACGTGGGAGTTGAGGCTACCACAACCCCCAGGCTTCTCAGAGTCTGCGCAGTCTTCATGGTTCAGAGGGTTTGGGCTGATCCATGAGCTCTATGGAAACTAGAAGCAATGTATCTAGCTGGGTTGAAAAGGAATTATTTATCCTTGGTTTCTTAAATTATGTTGTTATTTTGCATACACCTTTCCTCAAAACTCTAAAATGAACGTTTGTTGATGAGGTATGAGATGTCTTAAATCAGTTATGAGGTAAGCTTGGCAGGCTCACAGTTGACGTAAACAGTGAAGTAATTTATCCTTAGTAACCAGTAACTTTAAATAATTGTATCTTCTTTGAAAGTGTCTCTTAGGAAAGCTTGTGATTTTTATTGTTGCACGGCTGGAAGTGTTCTGTTTTGACATCTCTGCGCAGAGTGATGGAGAGCCTTGTTCTCAGTTAATCTTCAGGACTCTGTACATACTATTCTGAAATACTGTGGTGAAGTAAGGCTTGGCATTCTTGAGCAGGACACTACAGAGGGGGGGATTAGCTGCATTGGAAGGATCTTCCACATCCCAGATTTCAAGCATACTGCAACCAGGCCTGAAAGATAAACGGAATAGATAAATAGCCATAGTAAATAAATTAACATATTCAAATTAAATGATAGCTTCTAAATTTCCAGAGGCTAATTGATTTAACTATTAAAAATCTTCAAACCATACCTTTAGAAACCTGTCAACATATGCTGACAATAAATGCAAAATATGGGATCAGAAATCTATAACTGAAATAGTTTACCTCCAAAATAAAACATAGCTATACTTGTGGACCACAATTCCCATCCAGTCATAAGATCTGTTTGTAACTGCATGAGCTAAATTAAAGCAGAGCTAATTAAATTTCTTAGAAGATTTGTATTTTTTTAATTATAAAAGGCTTTGAATTAGTATAAACACATCCAGGCAGAGAAAGGAGGTTCTTAGGTTCAGTTGCTTTCTTTAGCCCTTCCCCTTCGGGGAGTGGTAATAGGAACACACTGAGGGGTATAATGCCTTGATAAAGAGTAACCTACATAGGAATCATTAATTGGAAGAAGTCAGGCAAAACTGACATCAGATTTTTGAAGTGTATTTTGAAGTCTAACATATAAAATCCTGACATTTCCCATGTAAAGTTAGACTATATGTAAGGATCATCACAAGCAATTCAGAGACATTCCTATCACCTAACAAGTTCCTATGCCCTTCGTGTAGTCAGTTTTCTTACCCATGCATGGGGAAGATCCATGGGCACGCATGGATCTCGTGTCTGGCCTACAGCATTTATAGTTCCATGCAAACACATTGAGTGAGCTTTTCATTTCTGGCCTTTTTATCTTAGAATACTGCACTGTGGATACCTTGGATACTGTTTGTCCTCATGAGCTTAAATGTCAAGTTGCCACAGCCTAAAAACACTTGAAAAGACAGCTTCAATTCAAGAATACATCAGGTTGTCCCATGGGCATGTTTGTGGGGGATTGTGTTGGTGGTTAATTGATGTAGGAGGACCCAGCCACTGTGGGCGGCACCAATCCCATGACAATCTAGCTGAGGGGCTGGAGAAGGGACTCAGTGGTTCAGAACACAAACTGCTCTTGCAGAGGACTTATGTGCAGGTGGCTCACAAATGCCTGTATCTCCAGACAGGAAATCTTATGTCCCTTTGTAACCATCATAGACACCTGCAAACATGGCATACACACATGCAGAAACATACACACACATTCATAAGTAAATATTTTAAAATATAAATGCAAATCTAGATGAGCATGATGAGCCTTTGAGCCTTTCAGCAAGCAACATCCTCCATGGTTCCTGCCATACTTCTTTGGGGTGAACTCAGTTCCTCAGTCTAAAACCCAGTGTGTGTGTGTGTGTGTGTGTGTGTGTGTGTGTGTGTGTGTAATAATATGGTAATAACAGCAATGTGTAATAACACGGTAATAACAAGCAAGTCTGCCTTTACGTTCGTGAATGCCTGACTTTACTTCCCTCATGATGAACTGTGACTTAGAATTGTTAACCAAATAAACACTTTTCTCCCATAATTTGCTTTTTGTCTGGGTATTTTATTATAAAATATAAAATGAGAATATTATATTTCTTGTATAGTACTATTGCCCTTATGTCCCTAAGCAGTATTTTATGACACAAAAGTACTACAGTTTCTTTGCTGTTGATTCTCAAATTACTGAACATTTGGAGTATTTGAGTCTTGGTGACAGTGATTAACATTAATATGAGGACACATTACAACTTATTTTAGGCAGACACCAAACAGCGGGACTGAAAGGCAGACTGCTAAGTGTGATTTATAATTTTATAGTTCAACATTATCTTCCAAAGTGAGTGTAATGCTTTCTGGTTCTAAAAACAATGTAGATAGATTTTGGTAAGAGTGCTATTTTTACTATGTTAATCCTATCTACCCATGAACATGGGAGAGCTTTCCATTTTCTGATACTTCTTCAATTTCTTTCTTCAAAGACTTAAAGTTTTTAGTCATATAAATCTGTTTGGTTAGGGTTACTCCAAGATATTTTATATTACTTGTGGCTATTGTAAAGGGTTTTAATTCTCTGATTTATTTCTCAGCCCATTTATCATTTTATATTAGTAGTTGTTTATGGATTACAAACAGAACTCTTCAAAATATCTTTTGCTGGGTAGTAGGCTGAATTGTTTTCAGTAAATAAAGCTTTATATTTCTATTTATTCTTTTTTGTGCTATTATTGTAATGTTATTCACATTTAATCTCAATAATATGTTGATATTTTCTTTTATTTCACAAAATTTTAAAATGTTCTCATAGAAGAACAACATGGTGATTAGCATGTGCAAATTCTCAGCACATTGCTGTGATCCCTGCATCTGAGCTGCAATCAGAAATTATTTCTCTAAAACATAGAGAACTGTAGGCCTCCTCAAAGTAAAAGTTTGCTTGCAAGATGCCTCTTAGATTTCATTGGTCTGACCCTCCTTTACAGATGAAGTTCATCAGAACACCATCAGTCAACCCTCTGTACAGATGAATCTCATCAGAACACTGTCAGCCAACCCTCCTGTACAGACGAGTCTCACTGAGCATAGTATAGAGTTCTTGACTTCTTTATTCACTATGCTCATTCCAGCATCAGATGATTAGCATCTTCTTGATGAGACGTCAGATGTCCATCATGGTGTGCTTGCCTCTTCTCTTCAAGACAGTCCTCCACTTGCTCTTCCTGTTGGGCTGCAGGGTGCCTTGACATGCTCTTTCCACTGGGATGCAATGAGCCTTTCTCTGCTTTTCTTTGGACTTGCCCTGCGTGGATTTGTTGAACTTTATAGGGGATCTCTCAGTTAATGGCTTTCACAAACCTCAGAGAGTTGGGCATTTCTTCAGCTCTCATTTCCTGTCACTTGTCTTTTCTCTTTCTCTCTGGTCCTGCGCTCTGTCTTCTCTTTCTCTCTGGTCCTGTGCTCTGTCTTCTCTTTCTCTCTGGTCCTGTGCTCTGTCTTCTCTTTCTCTCTGGTCCTGTGCTCTGTC
>NC_022012.1:18767142-18781755 GCF_000317375.1 Microtus ochrogaster
CTGTCTTCTCTTTCTCTCTGGTCCTGTGCTCTGTCTTCTCTTTCTCTCTGGTCCTGTGCTCTGTCTTCTCTTTCTCTCTGGTCCTGTGCTCTGTCCCAGCTGTTCCCCTCATGCTCAGTCACTTAGTTATGTTGTCCAAGTCTCTGCAAGTTTTCCTTAAAACAATTTAGATAAGCCCTGTTCTTATTAGTTGCTTTTCCTTGGTCTACTTCAATTCACTGCCTTTTTATTGTTGTATCAAATAAACTTTTCTGTTCAGCACTTTTAAGTGTTTCATCTGAAGTATTTTCCCTCTAGAGCTCCTAACAGGTGATTTAGCTCTGTTGAGACAGTGTATCTTTCCACTAACTGATGGTAAATTCTTCTTTATTTCATGCCCCCCCCTTTTGTTTGTTTGTTTGTTTGTTTGTTTGTTTTTGAGAAAAGGTTTCTCAGAGTAGCCCTGGCTATCTCTGTAGACCAGGCTGGACTCGAACTCAGAGATCCATCTGCCTCTCCAGTGCTGGGATTAAAGGCATGGCCCATTTTTATTGTTGTTAGAACAGAAGCCAGGGTCTTACACATGCCAGGCAAGGCTGAACCTTGGAACTGTATCCCCAGGACTATTTTTATTAAAACTTTCAATAGTGAATATGGACTCTATATATGCTTAATCAAATACTTTGAATCAGTTTCTGATAACTTCCCATGTTCAGAGTTTTGGTCCCATTTTGCCATCATGTGTATGACTAATAAGTGTGGCATGAAAAGTGGACACTATAGGTAATACAGTCTAATGACACTGGAACCTGTATTGATCTTCTGACTGATGAATGGGATTGTTGTTATAGGCAACAATTTACTTGCATGGATCTGTTGATACCTCTACTCAGACATATAAACAATAACCTCAAGAAATACATTGAACATGTTTTTTTATTTTTGAAAATGCAAATGTAAAAAAATTATAATATTTTTACTTACTAAGTCATCTTCAGTTACAAGAATTTTTTAAGCTTTATACGTTGAATCTAATTAACAGTAAGAGATACTTCACTTATAATTCAGACATCAATAGAAATATAAAAATTTGAAAAATTATGGAATATAAATTTACAATAGATATTTTAACTGATTAGAGAATTAAGTGATGAATATCTATGATAAAACACCTTACTTCCTCAATCTTATGTTTCCATTTACATATATCTGTGCAAAGTAAATATAAAAGATCACATAAAAATTAAGATATTAAAATATAATTTTAACAGTTATTATGAGAAGGCAATACATTTTAATTTCTCTAGATGAACTTATTAAATCATGTGTTGTGGTAGTAGTATTTTAACATGACTTATCTAAAATATAAAGCCTTAACGAATCAGGGCTTCTATGAGGCAGCATTTTATCACGACATGATAACATGGAATGATTTTTGCTTTACAACATATCATATGATACACAATATTGATACTCACTTAGTTCTCACAACACACCATGCTTCTTCTAGAACATAATAATTCACATGTAATTCCAACAGTTTATCTCTCACTTCTACTGCAGGTTTTCGACTATATGCAGAATAAACTATTTTTGTTCGAGCCCTTTAAATTTAAAAACAGTAATTACAAACATATTTACAGAAATATTGCTAGCAAATTGATAATATAATTCTCAGTGGATGAGATGGGTATGTATGATCAAATTATGCAGCTGCTTTGAGAGATTGGTTTTCACACAAATATTTGTTTTTAATGTGCTGAATGTTAAAGCAGTTTGAAGTTTGTTATATCTAAGCTAATTTAAAGTTGTACTGGGTGGCAGGCTGATAGTTTAGGTTGTAAATTTTGCTTCACATAACCCACAAAAGTGTCTGCTAATAGAATATAGTCACCTAGAAGCTGGGGCTTGTAGTAATATGGATTCCAGTAGATAATCTCCCCTCTAGGAACAGATAAATTGAGATGAAATGCTGCCAACGAAGTATTTAGCAGTGGGCATCCAGGATACTACCACAGATAGGAAAAGCCAGGATGTTCATTTAAATATGGCACAATAGAAATTTGGCTGTTAAGTTAGAGTTCGTACACGATCCTAAGCAAACTCAAAGTTTGAGGTGTTCAATCACTACAACCAGACAGAAATTTTTCAACAAATTAAAATTTTTCTTCTAGCCCCCAAATTAAGAGAAAATGATTTCTTTAACAAGTGACAGACTGACCAAAATAATTTTTAAATCCATACCTGTTGCACTGATGACCTGAGTTCAGGTCCCCTATACCCAAAGCCAGTAATATCCATTCATATCTGTGACTAAAGCATAGGGAGATCCCAGAAACTCACTGGCCAGCCTAGCTGGACTCTATGCTCAATAGACCTTGTCTCAAAGAATAATGTGGAGAGCAATCAGAAAAGACATTCACCACTGACCTCTCTCTCCGTGTGTGTGTGTGTGTGTGTGTGTGTGTGTGTGTCTGTCTGTCTGTCTTGTTTGTCTGCCTCTATCTCTCTGTTTTGTGTTGTCCTTGTCTCTTTGTCTCTGTCTCTTTCTCTCTCAGGCACATAACCCCCCCATACATGAAAACCATTTCTTTGTGTATATGTGTTTGACTAATGAATGTGATTGTGTGTATGTCTGGAGACCAGAGGTCAATGGTGAATGTCTTTCTTTGCTTAATCTTTCACGCGGTCTTTCACTGAATGTAGACTTCAGCTATACTATCCAGTGAGCTTCTGGAATAGGCCTGTCTCCAGTCCTGCCTATGCTGGAGGCACCTATGTAAGCCATTGTTACTGACTTTTGGAGCAAGGGACCTGAAATAGGGTCTTTATCCCAGTGTGACTGGCCCTTTATTGACCAAAGCATCTCCCCAGTCCTGCAACATTATATTGCTCATGTTTGATTCAGATTTGAGGTTCTATTGAACCCACACCAGAAAAAATAGTACCTTAAGATATCTGTTTGCAAGGTTCTACTCTGTACTTCAGATTGGCTTGGAACTCACTATGTAGGCAAGGTCAGTTTTCACGCTGCAGCTTCCCAAGTTATAGGTGTCCCTTCAACATCCAATTCTTTGTATATCTTTTTTGCTTCCAGAGATGGATATAAAAATGCTTGTGGGAATATGTGTACATGAGTGTGTGTTTGTGTCTGTGTGTGTGTATGTAAATAAACACATTTTCCTTTTTCTAAGGGCTAGTAGCAAGTAGTGACAATTGTACTCAATGAATGCATGTGACCGCTCACCTCAAGTCTGCATCCTCATAGTGTGGGTGGTTCACAATTGGGTGCAGTGTAGATAGTTTGATGCTTGCCATCGTGGGCATAGCGCCTGCAAAGACAGCATCTGGGAAACAAGATGTCATTTCTTAGCAAAACATTTCAAAGAAAATAAAAAGTCCAATGTGCCCCTAATATTGGAATTCAAAATAAGAAAGATGAAGGGTCCTTACATAATGGCCACTGACACAGGTATTTTTCTTATTCAATATCTATTCTTTGCCTTCTGTAATATTTAGTTTTTGCTTCACTGGTGGTAAGAGCTATACACAATACTTTTAAATTTTATTTCACATTTTTTAATTTGGTGTGTGTGTGTGTGTGTGTGTGTGTGTGTGTGTGTGTACATGTATACATTCATGAGAGGACAGGAGACAATTGTTGGGAATTGGTTTTCTCCTGCCAGATGAGGCCTGGGAATTGAAATCAGATCCTCAGAGTTGGTAACAAGTGCCTTCTTAACCCACTGAGCCTTCTCACTGACCCCATGCACAATATTTTTATAAGGATCCAGTGACTTGGTTTGTAGGACAATGAATTCTTTTTTTCCTACTGTGGAGATAAATAGATAAAAACATTGCAAAGCTAAGTGATCTTCCAAGACTGTGCAGTTGAAACCGATCCAAATTCACCCTTCACTACTTCATCAAAACTTCCTACTACACTTCAAGAACCAGTACTACAGGGAGAAAACTAGACAAAAGGAAAACTCCCCTGTAGTACTATGAACTATGAAAAAGGCCAATATCATAGCACATTTTTTCAAATTATTTTGTTGTTATTGTGAATTGCAGTCATGTGGATCTGTTAGAAGATTTCGTTATTTCAATATTCATAATTCAGGGACTGGTGAGACAGCTCGGTTGTTCAGAGCTCTAACTTCTCTTGTAGATGACCTAGGTTTAGATTCCAGCACCCACGTGGAGGCTCACAACATCTGTGACTCTAATTCAAGGGGATTGAATTCCTATTCTCATCTCTACACACATCTTTATGAATGTTCTGCACATACATACAGGTACATATGCATAAAGTAAATAGTTGCTCTTGTAATATAACAATTAAGTTCATTGGTTGCCTTTTACATAATTTCTCCAGCTCTGCAAATCATTCATTACTAGTTGGTATACATTTTTGGAAGTATAAACTTGGACATAATTAGTATTACATCAAAGTATTACACAAGCATAGGACATTTTATTTATGTCTACTAAAATAATTATTTTTTCCAAATATAACTAAGCACTCTAATCAAACACAACTTCATGAAAACATGTCAATAAATACGAAGTGAGGAGGGCAATAGTGCAAGCACAAGCAAACACATGCAAACTCACAATGAATAAGCAAAATTGGCTAAAATAACTTGTCAGGGCATCAAAAGCACAGTAACTATTGCCACACACTCAGGGCTAATCACAACAGGCCAGCAGCGCCCCCAGTTTCTAAAGGATCAACCAAAAACAAAACAAAACAAAACAAAACAAAACAAAACAAAAAAACATTCCTGAGGCAGCTTAGTTTCCCTAACCCCATAGAAACCCCCAACTTTTTTTTTTTATAACAAAGAGCTTTTACATTGGAATCTTTCAGAGTCTGCACCATTGCCTCTTCTGCTGTTTTTCATTCCCCCCACGGGAAACAGGGTTCATACAACAAGCAGCAGCAAAAAGCCTGCAACAACTGGCACTCAACATGAATGTACCTTTTCCTTTTGAGTGCCTTTTGGGTCCTCCTTAATACTCTTTTTTGGTCATTTTCTTTCTTGTTTGCTGCCCCCACTGCTGTCCCTGTCCCAGCTCTCCTCTGTGTCTTGAGTTCGCTGTTTTTGGTGAGTTGACCCCTACCTTTGTTTTCTAAGCCCTTGGTAAGTTGGGGCTTTCTTTTCTATCGCTACATTTTCTTTACTTTCCCCTTTTTGAATTCCGGGTTAGGAACTCTCCATCATGACTCGGTTCACCCCTGTATCTCCCCATAAGGAGGTAGAACCAATAAAGGACCCCCCCCCCCAACAGGTTCTTTTCGCTCAGAGACAATATGTGAGTATATGGCCGCAGCCTAACAAACCACAGAAGTCCCTCCCTATAAGCAGCACACTCAGTCCATGAATACTGCTTTCCAAGATACAATTGTTGCTGCTCACCCCACATCTTCTGACCAAAGTTGTCACCTCCTCATAGACTCTCCTTGTCCTCCTCCTGAGGCCCATCATGAAGAATGAAGAAGCCTTCCCTTCTTCACCACCTGCTACCCCATGTAGGCAAGAGTTCTGTAAGTCCCAAGGGAGGGCTGCTGCCCTGGATTCTGCCCACTGTTACTGCCTCTACCTGGCCTCTCAACACACAGTATGCAGATCCTAAAGCAGAAGCTGCCTGTTCCTGCAGCGCTTCGAAACTGAGGTGGCCTGGGCTTCACTCTCCCCAACTATCTTGGCCCCATTGATCCCTGGTGTAGAAATTGCAACAAGCCTGCAACAACTAAGGGCCTAGAACCATGAGGAGTGTCAATTTTATCCTCTAGTGATGGAGTGGCTCACTGGAGCTGACAGCATCCTAAGAGAGTATCATGGCTAGATCTGGGGAAAGATGACAATCAGAACTGAAACATAATTCCTACTGAATGTATATTTTTTCCAGACCATTTTGAAGTAAGACAATTAAACTACTAAATGTGACGATTGTATACACATAAGAACACACCCACTCACACACACATAAATGCATACATATGTACATATAAATATATATGCACATACACACACACACACATATATACTGGAATGCTTAGCTGTGTGTGACAAACAAACATGTATGTGTTCTTTATATTATATATGTATAACAACTTACCTGGCCTGGTGTTGTATCTGATCCAGTGTATGAGCTCTTCCTGAGGCAGGTTAGTAAACTCTCCCATGATGCTCCATTGGTAATGGAGGTTTGCACAACCTTGTATTGACATCATTGTCAGAATACCGAAGACAACATTCTCAAAATGAATTCTGCAAAAAAGCCAGCCAAAGAGCTGAAATAAAAAACCATTTATTTATATTTCTTATATGAAGAGTACTATTGGATCAAAAGTACATTCTCGCCTTCCTACTGAATCCAAAGTGGGTTACCCTTCATTTCAGTACAGACACACAGAATGCCCACCTGCTGCTTCCAACAGCCAACATGCTGCAGTGACTGACTTGGTTATAAATGAATTTTCCGTGTTATTGAATGAATTGAGAGTCTTTCTAGGACTGATTTGCAGACAGACACTAGGATTAGGAAACTATACATTGAAATATGCTATACTGAAATCTTGGCCATTTTTTTTGTTTTTTGTTTTTTTTTGTTTGTTTGTTTTTTGAAACAGGGTTTCTCTATGTAACAGCCCTGGCTGTCCTGTAACTATCTCTTGTAGACTAGGCTGACCTCAAACTCATAGAGATCTGCCTGCCTTTGCCTCCCAAGTGCTGGAATTAAAGGCGTGTACCACCATGATCCGACCTTTTGACTGATTTTTATGATGACTTGAGTAAGCAAAGGAAACCCCACTAGCAACGATGTGTATGCTCCTGTCAGGAAAATGGCTGCTAGACTGTCAATGCCGAATGAGGCACATCTAGACGTACTGAGAGTCTATCTAGTTCCTGTAGTTCTCTAGCTAGTTTATGTATCTGTGAGCTTTAGTAAAGAACAGCAGAATGGAGAGCTTTTGAGGAACTCTCTTATCCAAGCAGGGCCACTCTGGATTTTTTCAGCGTTGGAAATGTGCTGTTTATGGACCCAACTCACCTGCACAGACTTAACTGTTATTTGTAGACATGATGATAACAGAGAGCGAGGAATATTCATTGCTCACCACAAAAAACATCATTCACAGTCGATCACTATTTGTCAGCTGACAACGAATCAAACCAACTGACATTTACAGTCATTGAACACAGTTAACTCAAAGCACTGATGCGTTCATATTTTGGATGACTCAGTAAAGTCATGACAGCCCCACGGCAGTCGCTTTAGTTGTTCTAGTAACAGTCACTTAAGAATGGATGGCTTACCTGTCGGGAGCAGATCAAAGAAGCCATGATGCACATGTGGGGTGTCAAAAACAGCTTCAACCGCATGATTAAAATGGCAAGAACTGTGAATGCCAGCAACTGCAAGGTGTGAAAAATCAGCTGCAAAACACAAAACAGTCACCTTTTATACTTTATACATCTTAAATTAACAGATCAAAATGCAGTGTCTTAAATTTTCTTATACAGGAGGGCAGAGATTTCCCAGCATGGCATTGATATGCATTCGACTATTCAACTAAGATTTCATAATATAATCAATGCCAGGAACTGTCCTGAGTGTTTCCCATAGGGTGCTGAGCAATTCTACCCTCATGAGGCTCACACGTTAGTGCGTTTAGTGAGAAAGGGACACCAGTAACTCACTTTATAGAAATAAGTTGCAATTGAGTAGACAGTGACAAGAACAATGGGCAAGAAGATGGAAGAGGGGAAAGAGCCAAGCAACAAAGGCTGTGTGAAAGGCCACACGAAGACACTGTATCTTAAGGAGCATCAACACAGTGGGAAAACTGAAAAAGTGACATCTGGAAAAGGATTTGATCACGGAGGGGCAGAAGAAAAGGTGACAAATGCAGAAAGCTCCATATATGTACGTGTGTTTCATTAAAAGCTATCATTGTAGTACATAACCCAGGCTGTATTTAAAGGAGGACTGCCCGAGTGTTTGTGCTAGTCAGTATTCCATCTTACTTTAACAAGGCTGCAGGCTCCACAGAGCAAAGGTTTCAGTAACTCTTTCCTAACTGAGACTTTCATAACCTTTACTAGAAACACATCAAGTGAATGTGGCAATAGCCAAAGTAAATGGCAGCTAAATATTGACATCCTAATTCACCAATATTCAACTCAACACATACAAATGTGTGGGGTAACAAATGTTTTTCTGTCTGGTCACTCAGCTCCCAAATAATGACACAAGGACTTCTTATTAATTACAAAACCTTGGCCTTTGGCCTGGGTTTGTCTCAACTAGCTCTTATAACTTAAATTAACCCATTTACACTAACCTACTTTCTGCCACGTGGCATTACCTTTCTTCCATCTTGTACCTCCTGTTTCCTCTCCATGTCTCCTGGCTTCTCTTATGTACCTAGCTTCCTCCTCCTCTTCCTTACTCTCCCTGGAAATCTTGACTATGCCTCCTGCATAGCTATTGGTCATTCAGCTTTTTATTACAGCAAACACGACAATACATCTTCACACAGTGTGCTAATACCCCAACACAATGTGGTATTTTCATTTATCAAAAGGCATACAGTCAGCTTGTACTTTAGAGTGAAATGAAATAAACACTGCAATAGTAAAATGGCCAATTTCTGCAATCCCAAGCTACCAAGATCCTAGAGAACAGCCAATTACTTTGACTTGCACTTCCTTCTAGGACTTTACCCAGGGAATGATCAAAACACACTGGAGGGTATTTTAACTGGAAACAAACTTTGTGAATAATATAGAAGAACAAATAACAGATATGCCACATGGCCATATCTTCTGTTTAAATATTTAAGCTATAAATTAAAAGATTATTTAATGGAATGCAAAAGGTTTTAGGAAACATGAACGGCTCCCTAACAGGTCTGAGCAGGTTTTGCCTTTTACCCTTCTCCCCTTATTAAACTGTGAGATTAAATCTTAAAGCTAGTCACCAAGGTCTATTTCCTTATTTGGTCACTGACTTATTCCTAGGACAAAACACCAAGTTCCAACAATCAAACTTCATTATTTGGATACACTGACTAACACATCCAATCAGGACTATCCATTCACCCTAACATAAACCTCCCCCTTTCCTCCTTTAAAACCCACTCCTGCACAACAAAACAAACCAAACAAACAAAACACCTGCTGCTGCTGCTGCTGCTGCTGCTGCTGCTTTCTGTCTGCCTCTGCCAGATCAATAGGCAGCTCCCATCCCAACTTGCCCTTCTAGGGTAATCAATCTTTGTAATGAGAGTTTGGTGCCTGGATATATTCCATACTGATTCTAATGGGCTGTCCTTCCTTACAATACAAACTTGTGTATGTACAGGATAATATTCTGTAAAATAAATGAATAAATAAAATAAAAACCCATGTAGCTATAGCACAAAGAATAAGGATGATGATGATAAAGAAACACACCGAAAAAAAAATCAAAGTTAAAGGGGTTACTTCTGGCAATTTTTATCTGTTTTCAGAGTTGACTTTCAAATCATTATTACTATTCAATTTTGAGACCAAAAGGAAGAAGTCCCCAAAGAAAGTGAGTGCCACTGCCCAAAGTTCAAGCAGCACGGCAGGAAGGTTGCACCCCTGCGAACTGTCCTTCAAGTAGGGGTTAACAGATAAGGCTACCAAGAATGAGAGCTTTTACCTCACCGTTTTCAAGGATCTGTTTTCTGAAAGAAAAGAAAAATGATCTGTTTACTGAATGTCCATTACAACATCATTACATAACAATAAAGCTGCTTATCTTGATCTGGGATTTTAAGTTCTTAATTCTTCCTAAACTGTGTGAAATACAAATTGTAAAACACTATATATGCTAATTAAATTAAAGAGTTTCAAAGACATAATTTATGATTGTTTTACGTATGGTATATGAAAAGGCTGATCTTTGATTAAGTTAGAATATGTTCTACTCATCCCTGGAGACTTTACCTCTGGAATGACATAATTCTGTTTAAATATTTAAGCTATGAATTATAAATGCAGTGCTTTCAATGATTACCATTGAACTTTAGGCTTGTTTTAAATTTTCACAATTATAAACTACATAAATATTTTATACATACCTTGGTAAATATCTCTAAGGCATATAAATATTTTACTTCTTGAAAGTCCCAATTTATTGACTATCTACAGTAACATATAGTGTTCTAGCTACTGCACAGCGAGTATACTATGAATAGTATAGAAATTATTTTTTATGTTCACAGAATTTATAGTAATCTGATACACAAATAAAAATGTCTATTCTATTTCTCTACAGAAAGATGGTGCTTTATAAATGGCCTTACAGGAAGGGATATTTTAGGAGAAAGAGGTGAGATTGTGATTGGAGGGGATTCACAAGTGTAGTCCTCAAGGTGCTCACAGGTCTTCTGGAAGGTAGGAGAGGAATCGGATTACTCTGATCCCTGCAGCTTCCCACCTAAGCATTGAGGCAATGTTTTTTCTCAGCATTGAGAAAAGCAGTACAGAAAATTATTACCATTCCTGCTGCTGCAGCAATCGCTCTCACATGATTCTTAGGCCTTGGCATCTGGGTAGGAGGATTGAGGAAGAAATAGGAAATTCACACTGGACATGCACTAGAACAGATCAGCCACACTGATGGGAATTTGGAAAAGAAGAAAACTGAGAGAAAAGTCCATACAGTTCTGACTCATTAAGTTTCAGAGAGGAACAGGGACTTTGTTGAGAACAGGAACGGAAGCCATTCATACATATTCTGGCATAGAATCTGATTACCTTTTGTCCACATACCGAGACTTTGAAGCTAAATTCAATGTACTGGTTTTTTAAATAGAGAAAACGAGATAATTCAGTGGGTAAATGTTCCTGCTGCCAAGACTGATGATCTGAGATTGATTTCCAGAACCTACACAGTAGAAGTAGAGAATCAACTCCTCAAGTTGACCTGTGACCTCCACAAGTTTGTCATGGTATGCACACACACACACACACACAGCTGCCTATGCAACACACACACACACACACACACACACACACACATATAACAAATATGTAGTAAATGTAATAAAAACAAAATTTGCATGTTGATAGGAGACTAAACTGGAAATAAAAAGGCCCTAATTGAGAACCACTTCAGGAAGTATTCCCCAGAGCCATGACAGGTTATTGCTGGAGATGCAGCAGCACTGGTTAAATTCATTCATCTGGCAATGGCTTTACAGGCATGAAAAAATGCAAGAGTGGAGGAATATGAAGCCACACCAAAATTCCTGAAAACTGATGAAGCCAGAAAGAGAGTGGAAGTATTGGAGTCCCCTCAAGAATGTCCTGGGACATCAATTCATTTGCATGTGAAGGTAAGTCTATGTTGAAATGGATACTGTGGGATGCCAGAGATGCTACACAGTAAGAAATGTGCTGAGCATCCCAGTCTGACTTGTTCATTGACTAGTTCTTTTAAGGCCGCTATTTTAGGTTCTGTTATGGATCATTGTTCCACCAAGATGACAGTATCAGAGAGCCAAGAAAGGGAAATAGGTCATGGACCCACTACCCTGAGGGCTCATGGCAGGCATGGGCCTTTAGAATTTGGGGTGTGCTTCTGGGTAGTCAGTGGGAGAGGAGCACCCCCAGAGGCCCACTTTGTCATGGATTATATCTTCAAAGAATGCCCTATCATCTGTGATCAAAACTACATGTCTTCTAAAATATCCTTGCCCCAAAGATTACAGGGGACATTGCCCACGATAGGAGGGAAGGAACCATGATTACTATCAAGGTCCTTCCAGTACACAGGTAAGACAGTAGTGCAATAGTCTAACTGGCTGCCCAGTAGAACCTTCCACAAGCAGACCAACACCACCATATTTGTCATCCACAAGAGTTCCGGTCGTTACTCCAGGACCTGTACGTTGTTGATGAAGAATGGAAAGAATGGGTACTGCATAGACTGGCCTGCCCCATCCCAGTGCTATCCCCCTCCTCACCATATCTTTATCTTGGATAACAAGGACTATTTTTGTTTTAGATTCCATTTGCAACATCAGATAAATGATGCTTTACGTTCGCAGTCTGGGAGCTTAACATGCAGCAACCTGCCCAAAGATACCAATGGACAATCTTACCCCAAAGAATGAGAAACAATCCTACTATTTGTCAGCTCTATGTTTCCCAGTCATTTCACAATGTTCCTGATGTCCATTACATGGACTACATCCTGCTGCTCAATATCTAAAAGGGTATCTTTGCCACTCCTTGAAGATTTGGTCACACTCAACCTCTGGGTGGCCCCTGAAAAGCTCCAGTCTTTTCCTCCTTATGCTTTTCTAGGATTTGCCATAGCTTGAAAATTACACCCCTTGTCTTTCAGCCTGATATTTGAGGACCAATACATCTTGGCAGACCTCCAACAACTCTGTGGCTCTATTGACTTAAGTTACTTTTGCTCATTTTGGAGTGAGAGATGAATTCCTTCTTTCCTCTACTTGATCTGCCCCTTGGCAAGGATAAGGCTCACATTTGTAGGGTAACCTCCCTTCTAACTGTAACGTCTTTAGTTAGACACAAGCCTCATAGGCCTCTCCTAGCAATCATACTTTGTACTACCACAGGTATTTTGGGAGAATTTGGCAATCATGCTTTTTAATATGGGTACATCAAGTGTTCTTGTATCTACAAAAAAAATCTTGTCAAAATTTGAAATGGTCTTTTGCCTCGCCCTTAAGGTACAAATGCTGGCCTAAAGGGCTACTTTTTTTTTTGAGGCAGGTAGTTATGGAACCTGTCCTGCAACTCACTCTGTAGACCCTGCTGGCCTCAAACTCACAGAGATCTGCCTGACTCTGCCTACAGAGTGCTGGGATTAAAGGTGTGTGCCACCACTGCCTGGCCCTTTGAGGGCTGGTAGTCAATGAGGCAAGCCAATCTAAGACAGACACAGTCCAATTGCTGGGTGCCCCTGAGGAAGAGTCAATAAAGCCAGGGCAATAGCTTCATGACCCCGAGTACACTTCATAAAAATAATTAAAAGGAGGGAATATGTAGGAGGAGACTAACAAACAGCTCAGAGCCAGTCAAACATACACATTATTAATTTCTTTAAGAGTCAACCAGAATTCTGCTGCAATGCTTGGAGATCATTGATGTCATGATGACCTGGGAGAGAGAGAGAGAGAGAGAGAGAGAGAGAGAGAGAGAGAGAGAGAGAGAGAGAGAAAGAGAGAGAGAGAATAATACATTCCAGATTGTCACCACCCCTGGGTCCTAGAGGGGGTATAAGAGGCCTGTCCATACCCTCAATAAAAGTAGTCGACATTGGCTTTTACCTGGCTCCCAGTCTGTGTTGTTGATTCTGCACCTTCTATACCCCTACCCCAAGATGCTACGCATCTCTTGTAACAACTGGGGACATTTTATATCAGCATTCCTAAGCATGAAGCTGTGGTGTTTATGTTGTTGCTATTTTATGTTTTTCCCCATGCTGTAATCCTCTTGAACACTGTAAAGATTTGTCATTCAAATTGGTTTAATAAAATACAGACTGGTCAGTGGCCAGGTATAAAACATAGGTGGGTCAACCAAACTAAAGATGATGGGAAGGAGAAGGGTGGCATTGGGAGATGCTGGTCAGATGCAGAGAGAGCAAGATCAGCATGCCATATTGAGTAAAGGTACTGCCATGTGTCAGAGCATAAATAAGGAATATAGGTTAACTTGAAATATAAGAGTTTGTTAATTATAAGCCTGAGCTACTACTGGTCAGCAGTTAAATAAATAAATAAATAAATAAATAAATAAATAAATAAATAAATAAATAAACGAATAAAATCTACTGAGGAAATCTGCATGCATGGATTGTAGCTGGGCCAAGAGAGGATCTAAGTATGCTACCAGAGGTTGAGATTTAGAGATTTGGGTACCCATGATCTTTGGTGCCCAAATGATTCCATAATGAGCACCACTTACCAGACACAGAGCTTTAGTTTGTAATATTTTTGTTGCTGTGGTTTTAATCTTGCATTGGTTAAATATGTCTTTGTTATGACCCTACTCCTCAGTTTGGGAATGGGATCTTTTCTTCTGTGCCAGTTTCTGTTAAACATATGTGTTACAATTGTTTATGCTGTGGAATATTTATCTTAATGATACAAAGATGTTTTATGTTCTTTTCTGTTGCATTTGTTTAACTCTGTGAAGCTGTGATACTTTGCCTGTCTAAAACACCTGATGATCTAATAAAGAGCTGAATGGCCAATACCAAGGCGGGGGAAAGGATAGGTGGGGCTGGCAGACAGAGAGAATAAATAGGAGAATTTTGAGAGAAGGAGAAGGACAAGCAAGAGAGAAGAAGGGACAAGAACATGGAGAGGAGGACACTACGGGCAAGTTACCCAGTCACATAGCCAATCATGAAGTAAGAGTAAAAGTGAGATTACAGAAGAATGAAAAGGAAAAGGTCCAGAGGCAAAAGGTCGCTGGGATAATTTAAGTTAAGAAAAGGTGGCAAAGCCGGACGGTGGTGGCACACGCCTTTAATCCCAGCACTCGGGAGGCAGAGGCAGGTGGATCTCTGTGAGTTCGAGACCAGCCTGGTCTACAGAGCTAGTTC
>NC_022012.1:18788065-18790153 GCF_000317375.1 Microtus ochrogaster
TTCCCGGTAAGCGCACCCAGCTGTGCTACACAGATTATAAGAAATGGGCTAGTCCAGGTGCGAGAGTTAGCCCAGAAGAGGCTAGATAGAAATGGGACAAGCAGTGATTAAAAGAATACAGTGTCCGTGTAATTATTTCGGGTAAAGCTAGCCAGGTGGCGGGAAGCAGCCAGCCGCTCCTTATTACAACACTAGAGTCTTTTGGAAAAAATTAACCACAATTGAGGAACTGCTTCTATCAGGTTGTCCTGTGGGCTTGTCTGTGGTGCATCTTTTTAAATCAATGAGAGACACAGAGGGTCCAGTCTACCCTGGATAGTGCCAACCCCAGGACATTGGGTTGGAGAAGAAAGCAAGATAAGCAAGCCATGGATAACAAGCTAGTAAGAAGTGTTCCTCCCTGGGCTCTGCTTTGGTTCCTGCCTCCAGATTATTTGCTGAGATTCTGCCCTGACTTTCCTCAAGAAAGCAACTGTGACATGGAAACTAGATTAACTCTTTCCTCCTCAAGTTGCTTTGGTCAATGTTTTATAATGGCAGTGAGAGCAGTGGCATGATCATCACTGGCATAAACAATAACTTTCTAATTGGATTTAAGTCCCACTCCACAAGATGCAACCCACACCTGGCACCATTATTGGTCCAAGAACCTTTGGCTAAACAAGTTATAGACCCCAGGGGTGATCCTATTACTATTACACTGCCAAATAGGCATAGTATTAATACTGACTCCTTATGGCTTATCATTATACCAATAGATCATTATGTCTCTCATAGCTCAACTGAGATACTTCTATTTGCAGTAAATAGTGATTAACACAGAGACCCACAACTACACAAGGGGCAGAGAATAAGAGTACTGAATAATTAGCCCTCAATGTTTAGGATCCATGGAATGACCAGAAGAGGCTGATGACTAGAAGATAGCTTTAACACAGCAGGGCAGCTGCACCTATGGACTCACAGCAGTAGGGACACCATATACTGATGTGGGATGTCCTTCTGTATGCTGCAAATATGTACTGCTTTTACTGGTTGATGAATAATGCTACTTTGGCCTATGGCAGGGCAGAATATAGATATGCAGGAAAGCCAAAATGAATACAGGGAGAAAGAAGGTAGAGTCAAGAGACTGATGCAATACAGAGATAAAAGGTTAGTGGACTTCACGCTATGTGGCAGCATGGACCCACTGATTCCCAAAGTTGGGATAGTAAATATGCTCTCAGAGCTTGTGATTAAATGTGTCTCTAACATGTTGGAAAGTAAAGTGGGGTGAAGCCAACAGCCAAGTGGCCACTTTGGTTTTAACCATGCCTACTCAGCAGTTTAAAGCAGTAATCAGAAAAGATTACAGATACACAATAAAGACAAATTCAGACCAAAAGAAACCTCTAAATGAGTCACAGTAGATTTTAAAAATGTATGTATTCTTGAGAGGCAGAGGAAAAAGGATAGAGACAGTCCTAGATTAAGATAAAGTCCTTGAAAAATAGAACAATAAAAATTATCATAAGCCATGTAAAGATGAAAATACACAGGGAGGTCTGGCTTATGTATACTTAAACTATTGTGTTTTCTTTGAATTTTTGACTGTTAATGAGCTAATTGTAGAGAGATAGTTGATTGTGGAGATTGCTAAGCTAACCAAAATAAGTATTTTAAAGGCATCTTGACTTCAGAATTTAAGTCTAAGAATATGTTTCTTTGGAAAAGAGGTTCTGCTTTTGTTTCCATAGAAAATGAGAAGCTGTGTATGGCTTCCAGGTTAATATGGTTTGATCAAGTCAAACTTATAGTCATGTTAGATAGATTTTCTAGATATAAGAAGTATATTTCAGAAGGATAAGTAGTCTTCAAACACATCAAAGACCTACATAATATGGCATTTAAAATGTTTTAAAAACTTCAACTTCTCTTGACAGTGAGAAATGTCTGCTCCTGGCAGCACCGGACTGAGCTCCCAAGGTCCCAATGAGGAGCAGAAGGAGGCAGAAGATGAGCAAGGAAGTCAGGACCACGAGGGGTGCACCCACCCACTGAGACAATGGGGCTGATCTATTGGGAGCTCACCAAGGCCAGCTGGAC
>NC_022012.1:18790253-18806012 GCF_000317375.1 Microtus ochrogaster
AAAAAAAAAAAAAAAAAAGAAAAGGTGGCAAGAAATAAGCCAAACTAAGACTGGATATTTACAAATAATAAAAAGACTCTGGATGGATTTATTTCTGAGCTAGGTGGTGGTCTCCCAAAAGACTAAAGAGCCAAAGAGTTGGAAAAATAACATTTTGGCATATGAATCTGGAACCAAATTTTCAAAAGAGCCAAAAGAATAAAAACAAACAACATTTTGGCTCCTAGCATGTGACTGAATTTTCATGTAAGGTCTAAGAAATCTGGGGAAAAAAAGAAATAAAGACAGAAATACAGACAGAAAGGAAGAAGGAAAGGAGGGAGTGAGGGAGGAAAGAAGGAATGAAAAGGACATGGCTCCCTTAAGAGATGCTGCTGTTCAACTGGCAGTGCTAAAGAGAAACTAGAAATGGCAATGCAGATGCTGACTTCCTGCAGCTAGAAATGTTGAATGAAGTTCTCAGTTACAAATGTCCCTGTGAACTTTAGGCTTGGCTTTCTCAACCCAAGAAGTGGGCCAAGTCAGTCACCAAAGCATCACAGAGGTCCTAGCCTCACTGCTTAGCATCTTTTTGCTCATTTAGATGAAAAAAACAAATCTAAAAAAATGCAGTAAAAAAGATCCAGATGGATAAACCTGGTTACAGGTTCCAGTGTATTTTACAATATGTGTAGGTTTGTGTGTGTGTGTGTGTGTGTGTGTGTGTGTGTGTGTGTGTTTTGGTTTTTCAAAACAGGGTTTCTCTGTAGCTTTGGAGCCTGACTGGGAACTAGCTCTTGTAGACCAGGCTGGCCTCGAAATCATGAAGATCTGCCTGCCTCTGCCTCCTGAGTGCTGGGATTAAAGGCATGCGCCACCACCGACCAGCTCCCAATGTGTGTAGTCTTAAGAAAGAAACGAAAATGGGTATAGACAGTCACAGAAAGAAATGAATAGTTTATAAAAATAAAGACTTTATAGAGAAAGTAAGAGTAATAAAGAAGAAAAAAGTCAGGCAGAGATGGGAAATACACAGGGAGTCTGGATCCTGTATGGTACTGTATTGATGTTGAGCTTTTTTGAATGCTGATGGGAAAGGGACACTGCTGGGAGACATGGGATTGTGAACAAGACTGCAGGATTGAACTAAACCTAGATACTTAAGAATTTAAAACTGTATTTGTCAAAGGGAATTTAAAAATCCTTTGGAGAACAGGTTTTGATTTTGTTCCCACAGAAGACAAGAGGCTGTTGATTCTTTCAGGAATGAGTTCAATCAAGATTGATCAGGGGAGAACTCCTGAATCTTGACAGATGATATCTATCAACAAAGATTACAGTTTGTCTTCCCACGAATTGCCCATTATCTCAAATTTTCTCAGGGACCTTAAAGATGTTTCACCCACAGACAATAGAAAGTAGTCTAGAGAAAAGGACATCCACATTCCCAAAAAATGGTATGGGTGGCTGTTGGTTATTTGGTGGGTTTGTTATAATTTAGGGGAATATAAGCATATAAGTTAAAAAGACAACTATTAATCTCAGATATTTTATATTAGGATGGATTTTGGGACATGGATAAAAATTTAATTTAAAGTTAATTTTGTTACACCCTATATGTTTCTACTCTTGTTTGTGGTTTATGTAGTAACTCATTTAAAAATGCAATACATAATTAAGAAATGTGGTAAGTAGTTAATCTATAATAATCAAATTATAGTCACATTAGGTGTGTTTTCAAATTTAAATGGGTATATTTTAGACAGATAGATGGTGTTTTAAACATTTCAAAGACCTACAGAATATGTTATTTAAGATGTTTAATAACCCAAGGTTTTTCATGACAATGAGACACAACTGCTCCTGGAAGCACCAATTAATTCATAAAAGGAAGATGAACATTGAAAAAACTTCATAGGAGTCTAGCTATTTGAACAATTTTAGCCATTGGGGAAGAAACTGTTATTGCCTTGATTGCTTGACTAGGTGCCATGCAAATTGGACATGTAGAACCCACAGGAAAGTGACGGTTTAACTTTGCCAAAACAACATAGTGCAGTCCTTCAAAATTTCTGATTTATGGGAGAGTCTGCCAACATTCTGCAGGACACACAGGAAAGTTACTGCTGAACTTTGCCGATATAAGGTAGGACATTCCTTGAAATTTCCTGCTTCATTGAAATGTCTGTCAGATAGTCTAGACCTGTAGTGACTGTTCAGGAAGCAAGATGTCTCTGTTGTCATGTAATATCACATCTTTCTGGGGTCTTTGAAAGAGTTAAAGACTAAACAGAGTTGCTGTTTTCCTTGGTTATGCTAGAAAATAAATTAGATACAAAACTTGGAAATCACTAAGATGAGAAGGATGGTGAAGTGTTTTCTCTGAATTTTCTAAATACAGATGGATTAAATATTAGAAACATAATTTTTCCTTGACAACTGTTTTGTTGTGTTAAGTTAAAATTTTTCATTTTTATTTATATAGGAAGGAGTGTAGAGTAAAAGAGCTAGCCTAAGAAATCAACCCTGGTACTGGAACCAGAGCTAGCAAAAGAAATCCACCCTGTTCCTGAAATCCGAATTAGTGAAAGAAACCTACCCTGACACTGAAACCAGAGCTAGTGAAAGAAACACTTTAGCTCTGAACCCAGAACCAAAGAAATATAACCTGATCCTAAAATCAGAGCCAAAGAAATATACTTTGGTCCTGGAATCAGTGAAAAAAAGTATACCCTGGCCCTAAAAATGGAACCAAAATGCTAAAAAATAAAAAAGTCAATGAAATAAATGCAGTTTGAAAACTGAAAAATAAAAATCACTTGATCATCTCATTAGATTCCAAAAAAGCTTTCAACAAAATACAAAATCCCTTCATGATAAAGGTCTTGGAGAGAGCAGGGATACAAGAAACATACCTAAACATAATAAAGGCAATATATAGCAAGCCAACAGCCAACATCAAACTAAATGGAGAGAAACTCCCAGGAATTCCACTGAAATCAGGAACAAGCAAGGTTGTCCACTCTCTCTGTATCTATTCAATATAGTTCTTGAGGTCCTAGCTAGAGCAATAAGACACCAAAAGGAGATCAAGGGGATACAAATCGGAAAAAAAAAGGTGAAACTCTCACTGTTTGCTGGTGATATGATAGTTTACGTAAGCAACCCCCAAAATTCTACCAAGGAACTTCTACTACTCATAAACACTTTCAGTAATGTGGCAGGATACAAGATTAACTCAAAATAAAATAGTAGCCCTCCTATGCACAGATGACAAAAGGGCTGGGGAAGAAATCAGAGAAACAACACCCTTCACAATAGTCACAAATAGTATAACTATATCAGAGTAACTCTAACCAAACATGTAGAAGACTTGTATGACAAGAACTTTAAATCTTTGAAGAAAGAAATTGAAGAAGACACCAGAAAGTGGAAAGATCTCCCATGCTCTTGGGTAGGAAGAATTAACATAGTAAAAATGGCAATCTTACCAAAAGCAATACAGATTCAACGCAATGCCCATCAAAATCACAGAAAAATTCTTCACAACCTTGAAAAAGAATGGTACTCAACTTCATATGGAAAAGCAAAAAACCTAGGAGAGCCCAAACAATCCGGTATAATAAAAGAACTTCTGGAGGCATCACAATCCCTGACTTCAAACTCTACTACAGAGCTACAGTACTGAAAACAGCCTGGTATTAGCATAAGAACAGACAGAAGGACCAATAGAACCAAATAGAAGATCCAGATATCAATCCACATACCTTCGAACACCTGATTTTTGACAAAGAAGCAAAAAATATCAAATGGAAAAAAGAAAACATATTCAACAAATGGTGCTAGCATAACTGGATATCAACATGAAAAAGAATGAAAATAGACCCATACGTATTACCATGCATAAAACTCTAAGTCCGAATGGATCAAAGACCTCAACATAAAGCCAGCAACTCTGAACCTTATAGAAGAGAAAGGGGAAGTACACTTGAATGCATTGGCACAGGGAACCACTTTCTAAATATAACTCCAGTAGCACAAACACTGAGAGAAACAATTAATAAATGGGACCTCCTGAAACTGAAAAGCAAAGGATATGGTCAACAAGACAAAACAACAGCCTACAGAATGGTCAAAGATCTTCACCAACCCCACATCAGACAGAGGTCTGATCTCCAAAATATACAAAGAACCCAAGAAATTGGTCATCAAAAGAACAAATGATCCAATAAAAAAATGGAGTACAGACCTAAACAGAGAACTCTCAACAGAGGAATTTAAAATGGCTGAAAGACGCTTAAGGAAATGCTCAACATCCTTGGTCATCAGAGAAATGCAAATCAAAGCAGCTCTGAGATTCCATCTTACACCTGTAAAAGTGGCCAAGATCAAAAACACTGATGACAACTTATGCTGGACAGGTTGTGGGGTAAAGGGAACACTTCTACATTGCTGGTGGGGATGACAGCCCCTTCGGATGTCAGTGTGGCCCTTTCTCATAAAATTAGGAAATAACCTCCCTCAAGATCCAGTAATATCACTTTTGGGTATATATCCAAAGGATGCTCAATCGTGCCACAAGGACATGTGCTCAACTATGTTCATAGCAGCTTTGTTTGTCACAGCCAGAAACAACCTAAATGCCCCTCAACCAAAGAATGGACAAGGCAAATGTGGTATATTTACACAATGGAGTACTACATAGCAGAAAAAAATAATTACACCTTGAATTTTGCAAGAAAATGGATGGAGCTAGAAAACATTATTTTGAATGAGGTAACCCTGACACAGAAAAATAATTATCACATGTACTCACACATAGGTGGTTTTTAAACATAAAGCAATGAAAATCAGCCTACAAATCACAATCCCAGATAACTTAGACAACAATGCGGACATTAAGAGAGACTTACATAGATCTAGTCTACATGGGAAGTAGAAAAAGACAAGATCTCCTGAGTAAATTTGGAGCATGGGGACCTTGAGGGAAGTTTGGAGGGGGCAGGGAAAAGGCAGGGAGGGGAACAGATAAAAATGTAGAGCTCAATAAAACTTAATAAAAAAAGAAAAATTATAATCACAAAAGACAATCCTATTCCCATTAATTAGGAGACTTAATATTGGTAAAATGTACATATCATCCACATTAACCTACAGATTCAGTACAATATTAAAACCATCATGTATTTTTTGAATAAAGAGAAATAATCAACTCTAAGTATGAAACCACAAAAGGACACACATAGCCAAATCAGTTTTGTGCAGGAACCACACTTTTTGTTTTCCATAAGATTACAATACCACAGTATCAAACACAGTATACTACCAAGGTTCAAGGCACATCACAGAAGAGGGTTGAAAGCTCATAAGAGCTTGAAGATAGGAAGAAAGCTATGAAATGCTATTCTAGACATAAAGTGGCAGTTGCACACATAAACTCAAAGCAGATGATGTTACCTTCACAAATCCTATTTGAAATACAACCAATTAAAATGAATCAAAGACCTCAATATAAATCTGACCTCACTGAAGCTAATAGAGGAGAAAGTGGGAAGTAGCCTTCAATGAATGGGCACAGGAGACCACTTCCTAAATATAGCACCAGTAGCACAGACACTTAGAACAACAATAAATAAATGGGACCTCCGGAAACTGAGAAGCTTCTGTAAAGCAAAGGACAGTAAATAAGACAGAAAGGCAGCCTACTGAATAGGAAAAGATCTTCACCAACCCCACATCAGAGAGAACCGATCTCCCAAATATATAAAGAATTTAAGAAATTATACATCAAAATTCTAAATAATCCATTTACAAAATGGGTACAAATCTAAACAGAGAATTCTCAACAGAATCTCAAATGGCTGAAAGACACTTAAGAAAATGTACAACATCCTTAGCCATCAGGCAAATGCAAATCAAAACGACTCTGAAATATTATCTGATACCAGTGAGAAAAGATAAGATAAAAAAAAAAAAACACCAATGATAGGTCATCCTAGAGAGGATGTAGAGTAAGGGGAACACTCTTCCATTGCTGGTGGGAATGCAAGCTTGTATAAACACTCTGGAAATCAGTATGGCAGTTTCTCAAAAATTTAGAATCTACCTACTTCAGGACCCAGCAATACCACTCTTAGGCATATACCCAAAGGACACTCAATCATACTACAAAGACATTTGCTCAACTATGTTCATAGCAGTATTATTTGTAATACCCAGAACCTGGAAACAACCTAGATGCCCCTCAACCAAAGAATAGATAAAGAAATGTGGTACTTTTGTACAATGGAGTAGTACTCAGCAGTAAAAAGGAAAAAAAAATCTTGAAAATTGCAGGCAAATGGATGGAACTAGAAAAACCTATCTTGAGTGAGTTAACCTAGACCCAGAAAGAGGAGCATGATATGTACTCATTCATTAGTAGATACTACCTGTAAAGCATAGGATAAAGAGCCTATAGTCCACAACCCCATAGAAGCCAAGTAACAATGAGAACTCTAAGAGAAACATATATAGATCCCCCCTGGAAAGGGAAAATAGACAAGATCTGCTGAGAAAATTGGGAAGGGTGGAATGAGAGGAGGAGGAGAGAAGGGTAGGGGAGAAGAACTTGAGGGAATGGGATAGTCAAGAAGGGGAAAGGACAGAGATAGAGAACAAGGAAAGAGACATCTTGATTGAGGGAAATATTATGGGGCTAGCAGGAAACCTGGCACTAGAGAAATTCCCAGGAATCCACAAGGATGGCCTCAGCTAAGTCCCTAAGCAATAGTGGAGATGGTGCCTGAACTAGCCTTGCCCTATAGTCAGATTGATGACTATCTTAAATGTCACCATAGAACATTCATTCAGCAACTGATGGAAGCAGAGGCAGAGATCCACAGTGGAGCAACTGACCGCCCAAAGTCCAGTTGAAGAGTGGGAGGAATGAGAATAGGAGCAAAAAGGTTAAGACCATGATGGGGACACCCACTGAAACAGTTTACCTGAGCTAATGAGAGCTCACTAACTCCATCCAGACAGAGAAGAAATCAGTGTAGGACCAAACTATTTACTCCGGAATGTGTGTGACAGTTGTATGGCTGGGGCAGACTGAAAGCAGTCTATTTTCAAGAAGCAAAAGTAGAGGGTGAAAAGTATTGGTTGCCATGAGTCTTAGATAAGCCTTGGACTTCAGACTTTTGTACTGTGTTTGAATTACTAAAGACAATGAGTACTTGAAGACTGATGAGTGTGTTTTATATTAAGAGATGCCATGAGTGAATGGGAACAAGAGATAACATTATGTCTTAAAACTGATATATTCGGGGGATCAAGTTGATCAAGTTGTGATGATTCAGAATGTCATCTTGACAGTATTTAAAACCACCATGGAAACAAACAAATCATTGGAATGTCTATGAGAGATGATCTAGATCAGGTTAACTATAGTGGAAAACCCCCTCCTAAATGAGGGTGCACTATTACATTGCTGGGTAACTCAAAGGAGAAAGCCTGAAGTGGCCAAGCATCACCACTCTGCTTTATGGCTGTGCAGGTGGTGTTCCACTGCCTCCTCCCTGTGACCATGATGGACTGTGTCCCCTGGAAAATTAGTACAATAAACCCTCCCTATCTTATGGTATTTCTGCTATAGCAATGAGACCAGTAACTACCACAATGATCTCTGTGTACAACAGGAAGCTATCTAAGGCATTTTGAATAGTTTTCTTTTTTATGTGGATAATATATGTAACCAACAAACGAACACAGAATACCAGAAAGTTTCATATAGTTTTGACTATACAGACATTTCAAAATTCACATATATTAGGAATTTATTCCTTGCTTCAAATTATATTAGGTATGGATAATATATATAAAAGTTTATTGTCTAAGAAGAAATAAATCACTAAGAATAAATATACTAAACAGATCTTAAAAAAAGACTCCCATATTCTGAATTAGTGCCTCCCACCCACTTGCCCTCACAAGCCTTTCTTCTTCCACATTTCATCACTTTGCCAGTATCTGAGGACAGTTTTCACATCTCTATCAGTTATGGTTCATACAGTGAAATGTTCCACGTCCCTTCATGCATTCTTATGGAAGGAATTATCAAGGACACTAATTTAGCACCACACACATCTCCAGCTTCCAGCTGACCCACATGAAACAGAGGGTGTTTATTAGCACCCTGGTTTGGAAAACATTGCAGCAATTGCACTCGAGGTCTCAATAGCTTCACTGACAACCACACAAAATCTGCTAATAAAAACACAAGCATAGAGTACACAGGGCTTGAAAGAACACTCAGCATGGTTGGTACAATATTTCTGAAAATATAAACTATCCAAAAATTAAAAGATATTAAGTAAAATTAACTGATATAACTACTATTATTAAACATAGTTTGAAATAACATTTCTTCAGAAGGTATTTTTCTAAGTTATGTGTGATACGAGTTATATTATATTTCATTGGCTCCAGACTGTGCCCTGATTACAACAATTTTACTGAAACCACTAAAGATGTGATATGACAAATATTTTAAGAAAT
This sequence comes from Microtus ochrogaster, assembly GCF_000317375.1. Lineage (NCBI taxonomy): Eukaryota > Metazoa > Chordata > Mammalia > Rodentia > Cricetidae > Microtus > Microtus ochrogaster. The sequence goes on from NC_022012.1 coordinate 18,798,771, forward strand.
AATTTTGGTAAAACATTTAACATTTAATAGTTATATAGAAATATAACAGTTATTTTTTTTCTGAAAGTTAAAAATAATGATGGTTCAAATAAAACAGGTTATTTGTTTATGAAATTTAAACTCTCATGATATATATATATATACAAATTAAGTAAGTTTAAAATTTTAATTATTTTGAAACATAAATATACCTAAAGCAATTTTGAATAGTCTAAATCCATAATAGTAACATTTTTTTTAAATTAAATTTATTTCTTATTTCCTTTTTGATCATAATGTTGAAGTAAACAGTCATTCAAAAATTAATATTTCAATAATTTACTTAATAATGAACATAGTATGATTAAAAAAACTCTGAAAGAATTACCTTATGTAAGTGTTTGTACATAAGGCACATATGATATCACGAGCAATCTGTAAACAGAATCAATCAATGAGACTTTATGACATACTATGATATATGGAAACATGAACTCATTAGTATAAACCTCCCATACCACCAAGATTCTTTTCCTTTGCTTTCTTCATTTGTTTTCTTTCGTCTTTTTGGATATAAACGTATCCCTTACCTAGGTCACCCTGGAACTAATGATCCTTGTGACTCAGCCTCCACATCCTGAGATTACAGGTATCACCATGAAAATCACCTTCTTAATGTTAAAGCCTCTGTAATAGATGGCTCCCAGCTTTAAATCATAAACTTATGATAGCTTCCTGGTGTATTCAGTAGAAGTGGTAGAATAAATCTTATGTCTATTTCAGCTCTAAAGCACTTAGCTTGGGTAAGTACTGAAACTATTTTAGCTGGGCAGCGGGGTGGGGGGAGACAGATTACCTAAAACCTCTTCCAGGCACCATAGCTGCCACATCCCTCTCTTCCTCTGGTTCTTCCTCTTCCCTGCTTATTTATATTCCTGTTTTACTCCAAACTCTAGGTAATTATTAAATAAGTTATTGATCCATCTGCTTTCTTAACTACTCTCAATTCAAGGTAGCTGCTATTGGAGGATTATTAGTTCTCACCAGAAAGTACCAGATGATGGAGAGGGAAGGAGGAAATGTGTAAACTAAGCTGGGCCACAAAGGATTTACCATGTAAACAAAAGAATCCATGGATACCTAAAAGTTCATACTTCATAAAATAGTAGCTTATAACCCAAATGAATATGTAAATATAGATAGCTGAATAGATAACTAATCTTTAGAGGAAATAAAATTTAAGTATAGAAATTTTAATTTTATTTATTAATTTAAGAGCATGTTTCATAGAAAAATATTTCAAATTCAAGGAAAACATAAATGTAATATTAATTTAATATGTCTCAAATAATATATATAATTCTACTCACATATTCAGAAAATATGAGGGTATCAATAAAAATATCAGTTTGTAGGAATTTAATATTTATGCTTTCTCAGTAGAATCAAATTACATACATCATCCTTCTTCTATGAGGTTCTTTTATACAAGCAAAAATCTAACTGAACATCAGCTATACCCATGAAGTGAAAAATAAGCCATACAGGCAAGGTAAGAATGAAGAGTCGACAAGGAAACAGAAAGGAGTGGAGCTTTAGTGGCTACAGGTATGTGTCTCTGTGTGTGCGTCTTTGTGTGCGTGTGTACATATGTGTTTATGTACACACCAGTTTAGGCTTTGCAGTATTTGAATACTAACAAAATATTTGAGAGTATCTGTGTTTGATAAAAAAAAAATAGCATAGCTATCCTCTGCTGCACTTCATTCAACAGTTACTTCACATTTTAGTCTCTAAGTTTATGTTGAGCCTGGCAAGAATGCCATGGTCTACTTTGATGGAGTACAGAGACACACACTGTAAAATATCTCCGCTTTGAGCATGGTAGACCAGGGCACAGGAGAACAGTAGCCTTCTTGTCATCCAGCCCATTCATCTTCCCCTCCCTTCTGACTGCCCCAGTGGAAAGGAGCTAAGTCAGGTATAGACTTGGAGGGTGGTGCCTTCTTTATTCAAATGACTACTCATATTCTATGCTGAAAGACAGGGAGAAGAAATAGGGCACAGGGACTACATGGAAAAGACATGCAATTTTTAACATTAAGTATATAAAACTCTTTCAACTAGACCATAACTGAAATTGTGGGTAAGGAATCATGTTATAGCTTCTGCTAAACAGGGAAAAACAAACCTAGGCTGACTTAAGACACTACTAACAATATAAATAAAGATGGCTCCTGTATGCTAAAAGTGTGGTGGCACACGCCTTTAATCCCAGAACTGGGGAGGCAGAGGCAGGCAGATCTCTGTGAGTTTGAGGTCAGCCTGGCCTACAGAGTGAGTTCCAGGACAGGATTGTTTCATAAAAAAAAGAAAGAAAGGAAGGAAGGAAGGAAGGAAGGAAGGAAGGAAGGAAGGAAGGAAGGAAAGAAGAAAGGAAGGAAGGAAATGATTCTCCAATATACTAAAAGTAACCATGAGGATTTCTGTCATTAAAGTCTTAAACCATGAAAATATGCTAGTGAAAATTTAAAGATAGTTTCTTTTAACATGGCAAGGTCTTTTGATGAAAAAACAGCGCATGTGTAAGGAAAGATTGTTTTGGTGCTTCTGTAGCTTTCTCCTATGCACTGCACATCTACTCAGAGTAGATGAAGACTTTGAATGTGCTCACACTACTTCTCACTCGTGCCACACAACTACGACTTTATTCTTTAGCTACTTGTGCGGTGTTTCACACCGCATGCTTGGTCAGGGAGTGGCCATGTTTGGCTTATCCATTATGCTTTCAAGTAAATGCAATTCTTTACATACAGTCAGTGATTGGTAAAATTACCTTTGAAATAATAAAATAAAGCATCTTTAATAGTGTGATTTTTAAAGTTTAATACCAAAACCACCTGAATAAAATTATTTAGACAGATAAAAAGAATTAAACCTAAAAGTAAGAAAGGATTTGAGCAATTAGCATTAATTTATTATAGCTCTTTTCTTGAAACCATAAAAAGTGATAAATCTTTACATACCTTTTTAAAAATAAAGTACGTAATCACTATAACAAGTGGAAGCAATAATGTCTTTGTGTATCTCAGTGGAGTCTAAAATACAGCAAAAGATTAAAAATTGTTAATCATGAAATTTTACTTTGAAGCAGTAAATATGTCAAACTGAGTGTCATAATGATATTTACTAAAGTTTAAATTTTCTTGTTTTTAGCAAAATATATGCTTATTAATTTCAAAAAAATAAAACAATTAAAATGGTTATAAAAACCATTCAATGAAGACAGCAGCCTAGAAGCTGTTCTATGACATGGTTAAGTGGAAAGCTTTAAGAGTAAGAGGCTCTACACCAAGAGCTGAGAGGGCCTTCAGAAATTTACAAAAGTGGTGAAAGACCAGTTGAGATGTGCCAAGAACACTATCATTGTATGTGGTATGAATGGTCCGCATAGGTTCATTTGAATGCTTAGTCATCAGGGAGTGGCATTATTTAAAAGGATTAAGAGGTGTTTTTAACAGAAAGTGTGTCTCTGGGGCGGGGGGGGGGGGCTTGGGGGGGCCAAAAACCCCACCCCCCCCCCCCCCCCCCCCGCAGTGTTTTTCTTGCTTCCTGCTGCCTGCAGATTCAGATAGAGAACTCTCAGCTCTCTCTCCAGCACCAAGTCTGTCTGTATGCTGCCAAACTTCCTGCCAGGCTTCCCACTATGATGATAATGGACTAAACCTCAAAAGCTGTAAGCCAGACCCAATTAAATGCTTTCTTATGTAAGAGTTTGCCGTGGTTGTGATGTCTTTTTATAGCAATAGAATACTGACTAAGACAATGTACCAAAAATTAACTTCAACTTTGTCATTACCTGGTAGGGAGAGGGGAAGAAAAAACAGGCTCATGCAAAAGGAAGGCCAGCTGGCCCTGGCTTTAGAAAATGACTGGCAGTCCTACCCTTCAGAAAAGCCCCCAGCCGTCACATGATTCAAATATTAGACCTGAAGCTTTGAAATTGCTTGAGGGAAATATAGATAAAATTTTGAATGTCTCAGCATAGCAAGGACTTTCTGCAAAGGATGCCAATAGCAAAGGAAATAATGCCAAGAATTAACAAACAGGCTATGCAAAAATTTTTAAGTTTCTTCATGAGAAAGGTAACAATTGCCAAAGCAGGCAAGAGTTTAATATCAAATTATATAAAGGACTTAAAAAATAAACACTAAAATATCTAACTAATAACTTGAACTGAATAGGTAGTTTTCGAAAAGAAGTGGAAAAGACAATGGGTTTTGAAAAGGGGTCCATAGTCATATTCTTAGCCATCTTGCTCCGTCAGAATAGCTCTCATCAAGAAAACAATGTTGGCAAAGGTGCAGACAAAGGGGAACCTATTGGCGGGATGGAAATCAGAGCAGCCACAATAGAAACTAACAGATATTCCTCAAATATCTAGAAGTAGAACTATCAAAAGATCAGCACATCACATCTGTGGCATAGCCACAGAACTCTGAGCCAGCTATCACAGAGATACGAGCACATCCATGTCTAGTATTTCACTATTCACAAGAAAGGGAACAAGATTAGGTTTTTATCAATAGATGAGTGGATAAAAATAATGTTATGATGATACAAAGTGGAACTTTATTCAGTAGTAGAGATTATTGAAATCATGACTTTGTAAGAAAATGGATGAAGTTGGAATTCATTTCACTCATGAAATATTGGTGTCTGTGTTTGTCTGCTGTGTTAGTCATGAAAGAAGAAACGGGGACTATGGTAGGGGACGAATGTGTTTTGTTGGAGGAGGGTAGAATTAATCAACATGTTTGTCATTAAAGTAGAGAGGCTTAGCATTTTCCAGATGAAGGAGCCAGTAACAGTGGGCCAGGGACTATGGAGTAGAGCCGTGGGCTAGGGGATAAATAAGAAAAAATATTAGGAGCTATACATATAAAAATAATTTTAAATCTATAATTCAACCCATTATTTTTATCTTAATTTTGAGATTAGCTAAACAATTAATAGGCAAAAATTATCCATAACATCTATGAACCTAGATTTGATTATGCCTACATATATTTTCCTTTCTTTTAGGTGGTATTTTTCTACATATGAATAATGCTAGATTTTACGTGTGTTAATAAGTACAGGTCCTACAGTCTCACTTTCTATACTGAAAAGTTCTATTATTTTCATGACTGTTTCTTGAGCTAAGAAGAAAGTACACCAGAGTAACCACAGAAAGTAGAGAGAGTGCAGAGTGTTACCAGGCAGACAGTTCTGTACATCAATTCTCATATGAACTCACTTGACACGTTACTAATTATGCTTATGTGTCATATGTGCAAGAAACTTCCACTCTGAAGTCCTACTGTGACCTGCTCAATAGATAGCTGTCAACAACAGTTTCTGAGTTAATGGGTAAGAAATAATAAGATTTCATTACTTTGTTAACTTGGAATTCATAGGTATTAGGCAAGAACAGATCCAGAGACAACATTTTTATAGTTTAAGAAGAAAACTAAGCCTCACTCTGAGGCTGTGCACTGAAGAAGTGCAATGCATTGGGGGTTCAATGACCCATTAGAGACAATGTGCCTAGTTTTCTTCTACTGCACATGGAAGAATTATGTTACATGGTTACAACCTCTTAGTCTATGATCTTACAGCAAAGCAATGTTTTAACACCTATGAGTCTGAGCCTTTTCAAAGGTGAATGGCATGCCATTCTATAACTTAAACTGTATTTCTTCACTAAGAGTCACTAGCAGTTTGTCTATCTAGGAAATAATCTGTTACAAGTTTTATTAAATTGATTTTTATTGAACTCTACATTTTTCTCTGCTCCCCTCCCGGCCTCTCCCCTCCCCTTCAATCCTTTCCCAAGGTCCCCATGCTCCCAGTTTTCTCAGGTGATCTTGACTTTTTCTGCTTTTCATGTAGATTATGTATGTCTCTCATTGTTATCTAAGTTCTCTGGGATTGTGATTTGTGGTTGGTTTTATTTGCTTTATGTTTAAACACGTTTTTTTTAATATTTAGGGTAATAATGCAGTAAGAGTAACTTTCTTAAAGAAAAAAAATTTTTTAATTTAATTTTTCTACCTGGTCTCTCAGTGGCACTAGTCAGAGCAATTTTTTTGGACTAGCTATGATTACTTTGATCAGACATTTAACCTAAATTAACTGCTTTAGCCATTATCTAGAGTTCTTTTATAAACAGACTATTAGGCATTGATTTTATAGGTAAAATTGTTGAAAAATGCCACATGGCCAGCCAACACTACAGGAAATAGAATAAGTCGGGTGTTTCCAAATTGGTATTTCAAACCAAATAAAAAACCAGCCAAGAACACAACCATTATATGTGCAGAGAATAAAAGGAGAAAAACATTCATACCGCTCGTTCCATGAAGTCAAATTCAGGAGCACAGGTGTATATTAAGGTATCAAAATCTGTGTATCTTAAGATTCTGGCTGCTATAAGGTCACTCAAGCGAATCTGGAAAAAAATAAAGCAAAATGAACAAAAATTAGATGGATAAATTATATTGTCCAAGTGTAATAGAGTAGATGAATCCAAGATGCAGAGGTGTGCCTCCACATCAAAAATCAAATATAAAGAAATGAATATATTCATCAGTGACTTATAAGACTACTGAAAATAAATAGGAATATCAAGTGTGCTGGTTATTTTTTTGCAATTTGACAAAAACTAGAGTGATGGAGGAAGGTCATTGGTTGATTAAATAAAGAAGCTGCTTGCCCTGATAGGTTAAAACAGGTGGGAGGAGTAAAGAGAACAGAATACTGGGAGGAAGAGAAAGTGAGGTCAGACTCGACAGCTCTCCTCTAGGGGGCAGACGCCTCAGAGAGACACGATGCTCCACTCTTGTGGGCAGAGGCGAGAGCTCTGCTCTCTGAGGCACACGCGATGAAGCTCCTACCCAGGATGGACGTAGGCTAGAATCTTCCCAGTAAGTGCATCCAGCTGTGCTACACAGATTATAAGAAATGGGCTAGTCCAGGTGCGAGAGTTAGCCTAGAAGAGGCTAGATAGAAATGGGACAAGCAGTGATTAAAAGAATACAGTGTCCGTGTAATTATTTTGGGAAAAGCTAGCCGGGTGGCGGGAAGCAGCCAGCCATTCCTTATTACAACAGATGGTGCCCAGACGTGTGGACAACTGGATCCACTGAAAGCCTGAGAAAGCTTGGGAAAGAGTAAAGCATGTTTTCTTGGTAGCTGCCATTTCTCGGTTCTACTCTGCTT
>NC_022012.1:18811162-18817632 GCF_000317375.1 Microtus ochrogaster
AAAAACAATTTTTAGCATCACTGAAACATACTTTGTTGCTGGAAATTTTTGGATTTCCTATGAGAATTGTTATGCTTTACTGGGAAAATTGGAGTCCCTTTTTGGGGCCTCTTAGTCTCAAGAATAAGAAAAATTAAGAATGGACTCAAAATGAAACTCAAGGTCAATTTCATTTGAGTTTAAAAGAAAAATTCCAAACCAGGCTTCTCAGTCATTGTTGTCTTGCTGTGAAGAGGCACTATGACTAAGGCAAATCTTACAAATAAAGCATTTAATTGGGGCTTTGCTTACCATTTCAGAGAGTTAGTCTGTTATTAGCATGGTAGGCAGCATGATGGCAGCACACAGGAGCAGCTTAGTGCTACTTCCTGATCCATATGGAGATAGAGAAGAGAGAGAGAGAGAGAGAGAGAGGGGGGGAGGGAGAGAAAGAGGGAGAGGGAGGAGAGAAAGAGAATCACATTCACCCAAACCCTTATCTATCCTATCTCCCATCCCCTCCCATGCCCCCACCTCCAGTGCAGGGATTACAGCTTTGCCTTCCACACATCTGACAAGTGCCTGTTACTGACAGAAGGGGATGTTCCAGTATGTTTGGCTAACAGTTAATCCTCACAATGTCTATCAATTTCTAAACATGTTTATGCTATTTCCTGGTAACACTAGAACATGGTTTCCACAACTCGGAGAGAAAAAAAAATAATAATTGAATTAAAATACTAAAATTTCACACCTAGAGAAAGTCATTTGAGACTACTATCAGACCTTTAATTGTGAAATTTTAATCTAATAATTTATCATAAAATTATTGGGCTATCTTTTCACTTTATCCTGTAATGATGTGAGTTTCTTCATAGATTTACAGAAGTTGAATGAGAATATAGAAAAAGATAAGGAATAAAATTAACAATCAATCAAATGGATAAGTAATGTGGAAAGCTTAAATAAAGTTAATTAAATATATAATTTAATTAATATAACTTTTATTAAATAAAAAGTTAAGCGTAATAAGGAAAAATGGTGACACACATCCCCAGAAAACAGAAACAACAAATAAACCTACGAATCCATGTTTTCTATATCAGTAAGTACAAAATGGGGTCTGTGTGAGGAAATTCTTTCATGTGTGTGTAAACCATCTCACCAGCCATCCCTACCACCCGGCCTGTCACAGGAGCAGCGCTGCAATTAGTTGCCAAAGGTAGGGTGGTTCTGTACTGCATGGGCCCCTACTGGACAGTTTCAGATAGAAAAAATTTCATTTTACAGTTTTTCCTGTTATCTTCATATGTGCTTATTTCTTAATAGAAAGTACTAAATATCAAATGTGTATATACACTTTATTTTACTTTCCTTAAACTAGTTAGCATGCTGGGAGTTAAGACTTGAAAAGAGACTTTCATTAAAATATTTGTTTTAAGACAAATAAATACCAAGTTAAAAATAAGGAATCTATATTTTTCTAGAAGATAAAAAGACAAAGACCTATTAACATGTTTTACATGATAAAAATAGTCTTAAATACCAACACATAATTTTAGCTTCTAATATTAAATTAGAAAAACTAATCTGAAAAAATGTAAAGTCTGTATTTCAAAGATAGGTAGACACTGGCCATATATTAACATCTTCAACAGGGAAATTTTTTCATTAAGGAAATACTTATTTTCAGCTGAAATAATGCAAATTACTAATAAGAAAATTCTTGGTTTTCTTTCTTGAAAGTCTTCAAGAAGCATCCACCGACTTGTTTTCCCTGGGCATATATGATCACTATACAGAAAATGTGCTTTCGACCTGGAGTCTCATCAAAATGAAGAGATACAAACAGGCTGCCTCAGATTTGTAGCCAGGGATGTACCTTCAGAGATACTAATGTTTTAAGTAAAGAGTACTTACATGGTCTGAAACACCACAAATTTTAGATGTCAGGAATTTCAAAATAATTGTTCCGCTCCACCAAACACAGCCTTGGATTAACTAGGAAATAAGTAGAATTTGACTTTTAAAAATAACATGTGCTTCAGTTAAAATATTTCAGTGATACTCAAAATAGCCAAACTAAACCATGTGAGATGCATTAGTGTGCTATGTACATGAATGGGAAGAGAAGGAAAGCTGACTTACAGTTCAGTGTATTGGCAAGGAATTGAATTTGATGACACTGTCACAGTATGATCAAGTACCTAACAACCCCAGGGCAATACACATCTTAAATATGAACATAATTGTAAAGAACAAAAAACAAAAAAATTAAACATCCTTTTAATTTCTTGGAAGACAGAGACAGTTATATTTCTGAACATTATTCTCAGCTAAAGCCAAGACTCAGAAAAGTGGTTAAAGAGGCAGGATAAGAAATATAGTAAGATCCCAAGTTTAAGGATGGGAGTGGGTACAAGCTGCTTCTATGAAGTGTGTCTTCTGGACATGACAGGGCCAGGATTACTTCAATCAAGAACTCACACAGCTGGGGCTGACTGCACATGACCTCAACAAATCAAGCCAGTCTACACTTTCACAAACCCCATCCCTAACTGAGGAGCTATGGACAGATTGCTGATGGTTTCTGTGAAAGGGTGAGTCAATTTCTCTTTAAGAATGTGACCCTGGCATATCGACAACACTGTGGTGGAGGGCCATACAACATGTATTTGTGAGCAGCAGTAGATATTGGACTCTGTAGGTTATTAGAAAATAAAAAAAAGAGTACCTGAATTTGAGGGATTGAGAGATGTGGGTGGATCTGAGAGGAGTTAGTGGGAGAAGTATAGTTAGTATGATTAAAATATATCATATGAAATTCTCAAAAAATAATAAAAATATTTTATCAAATATTTTCTACTACTCTTGTGAAAATATGAGTTTTCTTCAAGCAAAGGAAAATTTTCTCATATCTAAATTTCCAGAATTAAGATCTTCAAAAAAGAAATGCCATACAGTACTTGTCTCTATAGGTCTGAAGTACCTCACTCAGTCCATGCTCTGGTTCCATCCATTTCCCTGAACACTTCAGCTCATTCTTCTACAGCTAAATACATTTCTCTACTATACATGTATCACATTTCCATTACCTATGCAGCAGGTAAAAGACATTTAAGCATGTTCCATTCCCTAGCTATTATGAGTAGAGCAGCAATGATCATGGTAGAGCAAATATCTGTGGAGTAGGATGTCAATTCTTTTGGGCACTAGCCAAAAAGGGGCAGAGCCTGGTTATATGGAAGACAAATTCCTGGCATTTGGAAGATCCTCCCCCGTGATTGCCCAGTGACTGGACCAGTTCGCAGTCCCACAGTGAATTGCGTTTCTCTTTCCTCACACCCTCATCAGCATTTGTTGCTATAATGTTCTAGATCTTAGTCATTTTGACAGAGGTAAGATCAAATCTCAGAGTAATTTAAAGTTATATTTCCATAATTTTAAGGGTGATAAACATAATGAGGGATATTGTTAGCCTTTTATTTTTCTTTGGAGAAGCAAGTATTCAGATCCACAGCCCGTACTCTTTAGTTGGGTCACTTGTTTTCCTGGTTCTGTTATTTGAGTGGAATCATGCTGCAGCCTACCTGGAAGTCTCCTCATTTGGGGCAACAGATTCATCAGTCAAAGTAAATGCTAAATCTAAAATATTCCTAACATAAAACATTCAGAAAATCTGGGAAATTATGAAAAGTCCAAACATAAGAGTCATAGGAATGGAAGGAGGAGAAGAAACACAGCTTTAAAACCCAGAGAATACATTTAAGAAAATAATAAAGAAATTTTTCCACCATTAAGAAGGACATGTCTATAAAGTCACAAGAAGCTTATAGATTGGATCAAAAAAGAAAAACACCATACATACAGAACAAAGAAAAAGTATTAAAAGTGGCAAGGGTGAAAAAAGCCAAGTAAAATATAAAGACAGACCTATTACAATCACACCAGATTTCTCAGTGGAGACACTAAAATCCAGAAGGGACTGGACTAAAGGCTTTCAGATTCTAAGACATTATGGATGCCAGTTCAGACTACTATACCCAGCAAAACTGTCCATCACTATAGATGGACAAAACAAGATATTTCATGACAAAGTCAAATTTAGACAGTATCTATCCAAAACCCCAGGATTATAGAAATACTAGAAGGAAAACTCTAACCCCAATAGTTAACTACACCCACAAAAACACAAGCAATAGATAATATTACACCAGAAAAACCCAAAGAAGGGAAACATCACACACACACACACACACACACACACACACACACACACACACACACTACCATCACCAACAATAAATTAACAGGAATTAGGAATTATTGAACATTAATATCTATCAATATGAATGGACTCAAATCCCCAATAAAAAGATACAGGCTAAGAGGATGGATATGAAAACAGGATCCATCATTCTGTTCCATACAAGGAACACATATAACCTTAAACGCACATGCAAGAAATATCAAAGATAGACATTACCTCAGAGTAAAGTCTTGGAAAAGATTTTCTAATCAAATGTACCTAAGAAGCAAGCTATCCTAATAGTTAATAAAACAGAATTCCAATCAAAATTAAAAAGAGATGGAGAGGGGCATTTCATACTCATAAAAGGAAAAGTCCACCAAAGTGATGTCTCAGTTATGAACACCTATGCCCCAAATGTAAGAGCATCACAATAGAACGCCAATCAATTATAGTTGGAGTTTTATAACCCATTCTCACCAATGGATAGGTCATCTAGAGGGAAACTAAGCAGAGAAATAACAGACCTAACAGTCTTGATGATTCAAATGTACCTAACAGATATCTACAGAACATTTCACCAAAATACTAAAAAATATGCCTTCTTCTCAGCATCTCATGGAAGCTTCTCCAAAACTGACCATATACTCAGCCACAAAGCAAATCTTCACAAATACAAAAAAAATAATAAAACAAAACAAAATAACCTCCTGTATCTTATCAGACCACCCTGGAATAAAACTAGTTTCCAACAACAACAGAAACAACAGGAAGTCTACAAGCTTATAGAAACTAAACAACTCTCTACTGAGTTACCACTATGTCAAGGAAGAAATAAAGAAGGAAGTTAAAGATTATCTAGAATTCAATGGAAATGAATGCATAGCATACTCAAATTTATGGGACACAATGAAAGTAATGTTAAGAAAACAGTTCATAGCACTACATGCCTTCATGAAGAATTGAGAGAGATCTCATAGTAGTAAATTCACAGCACACCCAAAAGCTCTAGAACAAAAATAAGTAGATACACACAAGAGGAAAGATGGTAGAAAATAATCAAACTGAGGGCTGAAATCAATAGAATTGAAACAAAGAGAACAATAAAAAGAATCAATGAAACAGACTTGGTTCTTCAAGAAAACCAACAGAATAGATAAACCCTTGTCCAAACTAACTAAAAGAGAGAATATTCAAAACAACAAAATCATAAATGAAAGGGGGAAAATGACAATAGACTCCAAGGAAATATAGACAATTATTAGGTCATACTTCAAAAACTGTACTTCACAAAATTGGAAGATCTAAAAATATGGACAAATTTCTTGATAATACCACTTATCCAATTTAAATAAAGGTCAGTTAAGTAATTTAAGTAGGTCTATCACCCCTGAGGAAATAGATGCTGTTTCATAAATCCTAATTGCTCTTAATAGTAAAAACCTAGAATCAGATATCAGAGAAAATGTTGAAAGATCAGAAAACCAATGGAGCCAACCACTAGAGAGACATTTTATCTCTACCAAATCCTCAGACCAAAGTGGACAAAATCCTTTCTCCACAAATCATCAGGCTGAAAGCCTGAGTTCCAGTCTCCCCCTGCCTTATATTCCTTTCTATACTCAGCCGCATCTCTTTCTGTCTTTATCTTTCTATTGCTGGGATTAAAGATATGTGACTGCCCAATACTGAGATTAAAAATGTGAGCTATCATCAAATGGTTTCTCTTGTAGACTGGAACAATCTCAAGTATCCCAGGATGGCCTTGAACTCACAGAGATCCACCTGCCTCTGATCTTCTGGCAAGCTTTCTTTGTTACAGCACAAACAAAATATCACCACAAGAAGCTGTCATTAATAGTCCCCCAATCCCCAAAAGTCCAGAGCCACACAGTTTCAATGTAGTAGTCTATCAGACTTTAAAAGAATGACTAATACTAATACACTTCAGATTATTCCACAAAATAGAAACAGAAGGAACATTGCCAATTTCTATGAGGTCACAGTCACACTAATACCCAAACCACACAAAGAATTTAAAAAAAGAGATTAGCATTTTACGGTCTAGTTTCTTGAGTTCTTTATACATTTTGGAGATCAGACCTTTGTCAGTTGCAGGGTTGGTGAAGATCTTCTCCCAGTAAGTGGCTTGCCTTTTTGTCTTAGTGACAGTGTCCTTTGCTTTACAGAAGCTTCTCAGTCTCAGGAGGTCCCATTTATTCAATGTTGCCCTTAATGTCTG
>NC_022012.1:18818310-18818786 GCF_000317375.1 Microtus ochrogaster
CCAGTACCTCAGCCATGAGGCTGGAAAGCTAAGGAATGGACAGGATCTAGCTGGCAAAGCCACACCTTTAGTCCTACTGAGATTGCTTGGTAAATTAAAGACTCATGTGGTCAGAAAAAGAGAGATATATAGTAAAAAGAGATTCAAAGACAATGAACATTTCTAAATGGCTTACTGTGTTTTAAAAATATATGCAGGCTAAAAGTTGAAGTTCTTGAAAAACAAAAATAAGGAAGGAAGAAAGAGAGTAGTTGTGTGTGGTAGTACACACCTTTAATCCCAACACTTGGGAGGCAGAGAGAGATTGACCTCTGTGACTTCAAAGTGTGGTAGCACAGGCCTTTAATCCCAGTGCCTAGAAGGCAGAGACAAACAGATCTCTGTGAGTTCAAGATGTAGTAGTGTACACCTTTAATCCCAGTGCCTGGAAGGCAGAGACAGGTGGATCTCTGAGAGTTCAAGGACAGCCTGGTCTA
>NC_022012.1:18818886-18829618 GCF_000317375.1 Microtus ochrogaster
ATCAGGGAAATGCAAATCAAAACAACTTTGAGATACCATCTTACACCTGTCAGAATGGCTAAAATCAAAAACACCAATGATAGCCTTTGTTGGAGAGGTTATGGAGAAAGGGGTACACTCATCCATTGCTGGTGGGAATGCAAACTGTGCAACCACTTTGGAAAGCAGTGTTTTGGTTTCTCAGGAAATTCGGGATCAACCTACCCCTGGATCCAGCAATACCACTCTTGGGAATATACCCAAGTGATGCCCTATCATACAACAAAAGTATATGCTCAACTATGTTCTATGAATGCAGCATTGTTTGTAATAGCCAGAACCTGGAAACAACCTAGAGGCCCTTCAATGGAAGAATGGATGAAGAAAGTATGGAATATATAAATGTTAGAGTAGTACTCAGCAATAAAAAACAATGACTTCTTGAACTTTGCATGCAAATGGACGGAAATAGAAAACACTATCCTGAGTGAGGTAAGCCAGACCCAAAAAGATGAACATGGGATGTACTCACTCATAATGGGTTTCTAACCATAAATAAAGGACATTGAGCCTATAATTCGTGTTCCAGAGATGCTAAATAAGAAGGTGAACCCAAAGAAAAACATATAGGCATCCTCCTAGATATTAACCTTCATCAGGCAATGAAAGGAGACAGAGACAGAGTCCTACATTGGAACACTGGACTGAAATCCCAAGGTCCAAATCAGGAGCAGAAGGAGAGAGAGTACGAGCAAGGAACTCAGGACTGCGAGGGGTGCACCCACACACTGAGACATTGGGGATGTTCTATCGGGAACTCACCAAGGTCACCTGGACTGGGTCTGAAAAAGCATGGGATAAAACCGGACTTTCTGAACATAGTGGACAATGAGGACTGATGAGAAGTCAAGAACAATGGCACTGGGTTTTGATACTACTGCACGTACTGGCTTTGTGGGAGCCTAGGCTGTTTGGATGTTCACCTTACTAGACCTGGCAGGAGGTGGGAGGTCCTTGGACTTCCTACAGGGCAGGGAACCCTGACTGCTCTTCGGGCTGATGAAGGAGGGGGAGTTGATTGAGGGAGGGGGGAGGGAAATGGGAGGCAGTGGCGGGGAGGAGGCAGAAATCTTTAATAAATAAATAAAAAAAGGAAAGAGAATTAAAAACAAATCTCACTCACGAACATTAATGTAAAAGTACTAAAAAAAATTACTGGCAAATTGAATCCAAGAACACATCTTTTTGTTCTTGATCATCCACCATGTTCAAATAGGATTCATCCCAGAGATGCAGGGATTGCTCAACATATGAAAATCTGTCAATATAACTCACCATATCAACAAACTGAAAGAAAAAAGCTTTATACTCATCTTATTAGGTGCTGAAAAAACATTCAACAAAATCCAACACCCTTTCATGATAAAGGTTTTGGAGAGCTCAGGAATACAAGGAACATCTCTAAACATAATAAATGCAACATACAACAAGCCAACAGCCACTATCAAATTAAAGGGAGAGAAATTCAAAGCAATTCCACTAAAATCATGAACAAGATAAGTCTGTCCACTCTCTCCATATATATATTCAACATAGTACTCATAGTTCTACCTAAAGCAATAAGACAATAAAGGAAATCAAGGGGGTACAAATTGGAAATGAATAAGTTAAAGTATCATTATTCAAAGATGAAATGATTGTATTGATGTGGGAAGTCCTTCTGTATGTGTTGCTTTTATTGGTTAATAAATACAGACGCTACTTTGGCCTGTGATAGAGCAGAGTAGAGCTAGGCAGAAAAACTAAAGTGAATACTGGGAGAAAGAAGGCAGAGTCAGTGAGATGCCATGTAGCTGCCAGAGGAGAGAGACACGAGCCACCTTGCTGGTTGGCCACGAACCTTGTGGTAAAATATAAAATAATAGAAATTGGTTAATTTAAGATGTAAGAGCTAGCCAATAAGAAGCTAGAGCTAATAGTCCAAGCAGTGATTTAATTAATATAGTTTCTGTGTGGTTATTTAGAGTCTCGGCAACTGGGAACAAATGAGCCCCTTTTCCAACATAATATATTCAAGTGACCTCCAAAACTCTACCGGGGAACACCTATAGCTGATAAACAACTTTAAAAAGTAAAATGGCTGGATACAAGATTAACTAACAATAAAAAAGGAGTCCTCCTATATACAAACAATTAATAGGCTGAGAAAAAAATCAGAGAATCAACACCATTTACAGTAGACTCAAATAAAATACATTGGTGTAACTCTAACCAAGCAAGTGAAAGATCTGTATGACAAGAACTTCAAATCTTTGAAGAAAGCAATTGAAGAAGATATCAGAAGATGGAAAGATCCTATGCTAATGGATAGGTAGGATTAACATGGTATAAATGACTATCTTACCAAAAGCAAACTACAGATTCAATGTAATCCCCATTAAAATTCCAACACAAGGACTTGGCCCTGATTGTCACTGGAGAGATGAGTGTCTGGGTTCATGGCTGGAGGGCCCAGTACTCTGGAACCTAGCCCCCACCTCAGGCACATTCTATTCACACCCCCACTCACCTCGGCCCCAGTGACCTGGGAGCAATCTTTCCATACTCACAGCCATCAGCCACTGTATCTCTGACCACTGAAGCCTTGGCCCTGGCTGTACCTGGAAAGGTGAGTGTCTGGGTTCATGGCTGGAGGGCCCAGTTCTCTGAACCCTAGCCCATGGAGGAACATCTTATGCCCCACCCCAGCCACTAAAACTCAGAGACCCCTGAACTGCCTCTGCACACCAGCAAGCATCCCTCACTGCATCTATGATCACTGAAGCTTTGGTCCTGACTGTACCTGGAAAGGAGCCCCCAGAGTCACATTAGCTCTGTCCATATCAGAGGCACGGCCCTGCCTGCACCAGGAGGAAGAGTGACCACCTAGCCACAAGACTCACCTGCACCAATTGGATAAAGAGAACCCTCCGCTGAAGCACAGGCCCCAACTGCACCTCTTGAAGGAAGAGATGGGTAGGTGTCAATGCAAGAATACAATCAATAACTTAAAGAGCAATATGGCAATTCCTGAACCTAGTAGTCTTACAAAAGGAAGCCTTGAACATTCTAACCCAGAAGAAGCAGAAAAAAATTCCTTAAATATAACTTTCTGATAATGACAGAGACACTTAAAGAGAAAATGAAAAATTCCCTTAAAGAAATGGAGGAAAAGGCAAACAAAAATTAAAACAAATCAATAGATCCCTTAAAGAAATGCAAGAAAGGGCTGGAGAGATGGCTCAGCCGTTAAAGGCTAGGCTCACAACCAAAAATATAAGAAATGCAAGAAAATCAAGAAAAACAATCAAGCAGTTTGAAGCAAACAGTCAAAACAATTCAAGACTTGAATATTGAAATAGAGGCAATAAAGAAAACACAAACTGAGAAAATTCTGGAACAGGAAAATCTGGATAAATGAACAGGAATTACAGGTGCAAGCATAACCAACAGATTAAAAGAGATAGAAGAGAGAACCTCAGGAATTGATGATACAGTAGAGGAAATAGATTCATTAGTCAAAGAAAATGTTAAATTCATAGAGACAGAGACCCACACTGGAACACTGGACTGAGCTCCCGAAGTCCCAATGAGGAACAGAAGGAGGGAGAAGATGAGCAAGGAAGTCAGGACCAAGAGGGGTGCACCCACCCACGGAGACAGTGGGGCTGATCTATTGGGAGCTCACCAAGGCCAGCTGGATTGTGACTGAAAAAGCAGGGGATAAACCCGGACTCTCTGAATATGGTGGACAATGAGGACTGCTGAGAAGCCAAGGACAATGACACTGGGTTTTGATCCTACTTCCTGTTCTGGCTTTGTGGGGGCCTAGCCAGTTTGGATGTTCACCTTCCTGGACCAGGATGGAGGGGGGAGGACTTTGGACTTTCCACAGGTCAGGGAACCCTTGACTGCTCTTCAGACTCGAGAGGGAGGGAGAGAGGAGTGGGGGGAGGGTGGGAGGAGTGGGAGGCTGGGAGGAGGCGGAATTTTTTTTTCTCAATAAAAAAAACTTTTTTTAAAAAAAAAGAAAAAGCTTCTTTTATTACCTAGTACTGAAGGCTACATGGACTAGGGACTGGGACTGAGTTTCTGCATTGTCCATTTTTTATAGGTTATCCAATCTATTGACGTGTAATTTTTCATAGTAGTCTATTGAAAGAATCATTTTTGGACAAAGTTGTGTTAGTGTTTAGAGAAAAATTGATAATCTCACATCACTAAAGAACCACAGTAGGACCATTGGAATGAATTATTATTCAATACCTATCTGTAGGCCTGTCTATCTATTACCTATTCATCTGTAAAGTATACTTGAAATTGTTTTCATGACTGAGAAATTTAAATAAAAATATATCTGTGAAATTTTTTGAAAAGTTGCAATTATTTTGAAAATTATAACATAAAGGTGTAAAATTCTAGATCAAACAATAAAAAAAAGAAAATGTTAAATTCAACAAATCCTTAACATAAGATGTCGAGGAAATCTGGGACACCATGAAAAGACCAAATCTAAGAATAATAGGGATAGAAGAAGGAGAACTCCAGATCAAAGGCCCAGAAAATATATTCAACAAAATCCTAGATGAAAACTTTCCCAACCCAAAGAAGAAAATGCCTATGAAGGTACAAAAAAGCTTACAAAACGCCAAATAGACTGGACAAAAAAAGGCACCTTGCCATATAATAATCAAAACACTAAACATACAGAATAAAGAATGAATATTAAGAGCTGCAAAGAAAAAAGACCAAGTAACATATAAAGGCAGACCTATTAGAATTACCCCTGACTTCTCAATAGAAACCCTGAAAGCCAGAAAGTCCTGGACAGATATGCTGCAGACACTAAGAGACCATGGATACAAGCTTAGACTACTACACCCAGCAAAGCTTTAAATTACCATTGATGGAGAAAACAAGATATTCCATGAAAAAACTGGATTTAAACAGTATCTATCCACAAATCTAGCAGTACAGAAAATACTAGAAGGAAAATTTAAAACCAAGGAATCTAGCTGCATCCACAAAAATACTGGCCACAGATAACTTCACACACAAAAAATAAATCAAAAGAGGGAAACACACAAACACTGCCACCATTAGTATCTCTTTACATCAGTGGAATTAATTCATCTATAAAAAACTACAGGCTAACAGTATGAATATGAAAACAGGATCCATTCTTCTGGTGCATACAATAAACAGTCCTCAACATTAAAAACAGACATTACCTCAAAATAAAGGGTTGAAAAACAATTTTCTAATCAAATGGACCTAAGAAAGAAGTGGGTGAGGCTATCCTATTAACTAACAAAATAGACTTCAAACTAAAATCATTCAGAATAGATGGAGAATGATACCTCATAATCATCACAGGAAAAATCCAACAAGATGAAGGATCAATCCTGA
Source organism: Microtus ochrogaster (assembly GCF_000317375.1). NCBI lineage: Eukaryota > Metazoa > Chordata > Mammalia > Rodentia > Cricetidae > Microtus > Microtus ochrogaster. Next base: position 18,824,314 of record NC_022012.1, read on the forward strand.
ACTTCTATGCCCCAAATACAAGAGCACTCACATATGTAAAAGAAACATTACCAAAGCTTAAATTGCACATCAAATCCTACACACTAAAAGTAGGAGACTTCATCACCCAACTCTCCCCTATAGAAAGGTCAACCAGACAGAAACTTAATAGAAAAATAAGAGAACTAACAGATGTCATGACTCAAATGGACTTAACAGACATCTATAGAACATTTCACCCAAACACAAAAGAATATACCTTCTTCTCAGAACCTCATGGATCCTCCTTTAAAACTGAACACATACTTGGTAGCAAAGAAAATCTCAATGGATACAAAAAAATTGAGACAACTCCCTACCTGGTGAACTTATCAGATCACCAGGATTAAAGTTATAAGTCAACAACAACACTAACTACAGAAAGCCTACAAACCCCTCAAAATTGAACAAAGCTCAATTGAATCATCCCTGGGTCAAGGAAGAAATAAGAAAATTAAATAGTTCCTAAAATTGAATGAAAATAGAAGCCCAACATATCCAAACCTATGGGACACTGTGAAAGCAGTGTTTAGAGGAAAGTTCATAGCACTAAGTGCCCACATAAAGAAAGTGGAGAAATGTCACACTAGCTACTTAACTGCTCATCTGAAAGCTCTAGAACAAAAAGAAACATACTCATCCAGGAGTAGCAGATGTAGGAAATAATCTAATTGAGGACTGAAATCAATAAAACAGAAACAAAGAAAACAATATTAAAAGAATCAATGAAACAAAGAACTAGTTCTTTGAGAAAATCAACAGGATGGACAAGCCCCTATCCAAAATAATCAAAAGGCAGAGAAAGAACATCCAAATTCACAAAATAAGAAATGAAAAGAGGAACATAACAACAGACTCTAAGGGAATCCAGAGAATCATTAGGTCATACTTGGAAAACCTGTACTCCACAAGGTTGGAAAATGTAAAAGGAATGGACAATTTTCAAAAAAGATACCACATACCAAATCAAGACCAGATGAACAATTTAAGTAGACCTATAACATGTAAGGAAATAGAATAAAAAAGCCCAGGGCCTGATGGTTTCAGTGCAGAATTCTATCAGAACTTCAAATAAGAGTTAATACCAGTACTCCATAAATTGTTCCACACAATAGAAACATAAAGAAATTGCTAAATTCTTTTTATGAGTTACCCTGATACTGAAACCACACAAAGACTCAATCAAGAAAGAAAATTCCAGACCAATCTCCTTCATGAACATTGATTCAAAAAATACTCAATAAAATACTGGCAAACCAAAACCAAGAACACATAGAAAAATTATTCGCCATTGTCAAGTTGGCTTCATCCTAGAGATGCAGTGTTGGTTCAATTTATGAAAATCAATGTATCCACCAAATAAACAAACTGAAAGAAAAATGCCATATTATCATCTCATTAGATAATAAAAAATTATTCAGCAAAATCTGACACCCCTTTATGAAAAGGTCCTGGAGAGATTAGGGATACAAGGAACATATCTAAACATAATAAAAGCAATATACAGCAAGCCAACAGCTAACATCAAATTAAAGGGAGAAAACTTCGAGGTGATTCCACTAAAATCAGAAACAAGATAAGGTTGTTCACTCTCTCCATATTTATTCATTTTAGTACTCAATGTTCTAGCTACAGCAATAAGACAAGAAAAGGAGATCAAGGGGATACAAATTGGAAAAAAAGAAATCAAACTTTAGCTATTTGCAAATGAAACGGCAGTATACAAAAGTGACCCTAAATTCGACAAGGGAACTCCACCAGCTGATAAACACCTTCAGTAATGTAGCAGGATAGAAGATCAACTCCAGAAAAGTCAGTAGCCCCCCTATATACAAATGATAACGGGCTGAAAAAGAAGTCAGAGAGACATCATCATTCACAATAGTCACAAATAATGTAAAATATCTTGGAGTAGTGCTAACCAACAAAGTGAAAGACCTTTACAAAAAGAATTTTAAGTCTTTGAAGAAAGAAATTGTGAAAAATATCAGAAAATAGAAATATCTCTCATGCTCTGGAATAGGGAGGATCAATATAGTAAAAAATAGCCATCCTACCAAAGGCAATCTATAGATTCAATGCAATTCCCAGCAAAAATCCAGCAAAATTCTTCACAAATCTTGCTTGACAGAATAACACTCAACTTCACATGGAAAAAAAAAACAGGATAGCCAAAACAATCCTGTACAATAAAGGAACATCTGGAGGCATCACCACTACTGACATCAAGCTCTATTATAGAGCTAAAGTAATGAAAACAGCTTGGTATTGGCATAAAAACATAAGTGAATATTAGCTGTAAAATAAAGGATAGCCATACTATGAATCACAGCCCCAGAGAGGCTAGGTAACAAGGAGGGCTTAAGGGAGGATGCTTGTATCTCCCTGAGAAGAGAAAATAGAAAAGATTTTGTGAGTGAACCGAGGGAGGATCAGGATGGGAACACGAGTTATCAGGTTGGGGGATGACACAGGGGCAGACTACTGGAAGTGAGGGTATTTTGAGAGCAGGTAAAAACCTGGCATAAGGGAATTTCCCAGAAATCTACAAGGAAGACCCCTGGCTTAGACTCCTAGCAATAGCAGATACATTCCTTGATCTGGTCATCTCCTGTGACCAGATTGGTGCCAAGTCCAATTCGCATCAGAGAGGCTTCATCCAGAAACTGATGAAAACAGATGCAGACAAACACTAAGAAGAGTTTGGGGAAAGGTGGGGAAAGGATCATGGGAGCCAAAGGAGTCAAAGACACCACAAGAAAACTCAGAGAATCAACTAACATGGGCTCCTAGGGGCCAACAGATACTACAAGAAACAAGCAGGAAACCTGCACTGGACTGACCTAGGCACTGTATATATGTTACAGTTGCATAGTTGGTACTCTTGTGGGACTTCTAACAGTGGCAACAGAGGCTGTTTCTGACTCATTTACCTACTTTTGGGACCCCATTCCTCCTGCTGGGTTGCCTTGCCCAGCCTTAAGACAACACATGGGGCATGCTTAGCCTTACTTCAACTTTATACGCCATGTTTTATTGTCACTCATAGGAGACCTGCCTTTCCTAAACAGAAAAAGAGGAGTAGATTTGTGAGGCAAACAGAAGGGTGTGGGGAGAGAAACTGGGAGGAGAGGAAGTAGAAGAAATTGTAACCAGAATGTAAAATAAGTAAGTAAGTAAATAAATATTTATTAAAAAATAAGAGCTCAATTAAGTGCCTTTGAACAGTAGGGAAGATATTTTTAAATGCATAAATGTTTAAAATAAATTCATAAGAAATTCAAAAGCCAATAATGGAGTTGAGAAAAATAGGACAAAATAAAACTTTCACTAAACACAGAGTGAGGAAGATTATAATTGAAAATGAAGGAAAAGAGAGGATGTCTATAGAAAAGACCCAAGTTAAAATTTGGCGAAGATATTAAAGGCAACTAAATAAACAAGCAGAATAGAAATGAGGGTAGACTGGTAGAATGGACAGGAAACAGAGCAGGAAAATAAGCACATTATCAGAACTGTATTTCCTGAGAAGGAGACAACAGAAAACAAACTGTCCACAATAAAAGATACCCTCTATCTATGCACATACCTTAGCTAGGGTTTCTATTACCACTCTTTAAAAACTGAGTTGTGGGCTGGAGAGAGGGCTCAGTTGTTAAAGGCAAGGCTCAGAACCAAAAACTAAGTTACTCATTTTTCTTGATATTTAACTTCTTTTTAGTTCTTTTTGTGTTCTACATATAACCCCCCCAATAGATATATAATTGATATTTTTTTCTCCATTTGTAGATGGCCTGATCACTTAAATAACAGTGTCCTTTGCTGGACAGAGGTTTTTTGGTTCATAGGTTTCATTTCTTAATTGTTGGCACTGGGTAGAGAAACAATATCTATAAAAAATTCTACTGGTCAAACTGGAGAACTCATGTAGAAGGACTGAACTTGAGTTTTATCTTTCATCCTGCATTAAACTCCTAATGGAGCAAGAACCTCAACATAACCTGAACCTGAGAAGGGGGAAAGTAGGGAATGTGCTTGAACTCATGTGCACTGGAAAAAACTTTCGGAGCATAAGACCAAGAATGTAGACATGATACCGACAATTAATATCGGGAATGAAGCTAAATAGGGTTCTCAAAAGATAAAACACAAAAGTCTGAGAAACACTTTAAAAACTGTTCAACATTCTTAGCCATCATGGAAAAGCAATTAAAACTACTTTGAAATTTTATCTTACCTCATTCAGAATGGCTAATGTTTAAAAAAAACAACGGATGACAATAATGGAGGCATGGCTGCCAGGAAAGGGGCACAGTTATTCACTGCGGGTGGGAGTTCAAACTGATGCAAACACTGGGAAAATCAGTGTGGCAGTTCCCCAAAAGCTGAAAAAAAATCTACCATAGACCCACCTAATCCACTCTTTGACACATATCCAGAGGACTCTATAACCTACTACAGAGATCCCTGATTACCCATGTTCATTGCTCCTGTATTCACAATAGGTAGGAAATGGAAACAGCCTAGATGTCTATCAACATCTAATAATGTGGTACATTTACACAATGCTCCATTTCTCAGCTGTTTTGTAAACTGAAATTATGAAATTTGCAGGTAAACAGATAGAGCTGGAAATAATTATTCTGAGTGAAGTAAGTCAGACCCAGAAGGGCAAACGGTACATGCTTTCTCTTGTTTGTGGATGATGCCTTTGAATCTTCAGCGATGTGTGTTTCACTCTATACCCATAAAGGTCTGAAAATTAGTAAGGAACCATGGATGGGTGGCAGTGCTTTCAAGAAAGAAGAGATAGGATGAGGGGGTATAAAGTGTTAAAGGGGATAATTGAACAAGGAGAGTTAAATTGGGGTAAAAGATTGGAGGGCTGGATAGAGGACAGTATGGGGAGGGCTCAACAGTACTAAAGACATTTAGGAAAAGCCATATAGAAACTTATTATTATAGAAGTTCTCATGTATGTATGTGTACATATGTGTATACACACATATGTATATATACATATAGTTAAGATGTTCTTTCTTTCTTTTTGCTTTTTTTCCATCTTTGAGGATTTGGGTATTGAACCTTTAAACATGCCAGGCAAAGAGGCCAACAACGAGTTACATCCCCAGGCCATTCTAAAATCTCCTTTTCATTTTGTTTTATGAACTAGAGTTAATCCTCCATTGTTTCTCTAGTAACAAATTCTGTTACTTATCCTTGATCAAGAATGCCCCCACCTTCCTTTCATTCTTTTTTCCTTTATTTTTTTTTATTTTTTATTTTT
>NC_022012.1:18830334-18831757 GCF_000317375.1 Microtus ochrogaster
ACATATAGGCATCCCCCTGAATATTAACCTTCATCAGGCGATGAAAGGAGACAGAGACAGAGACCCAAATTGGAGCACCGGACAGAAATCTCAAGCTTCCTTTCATTCTTAATGAACAGTACTATAGCAGTTCACGTGACGAATGTCTCCATTAACCTATGTATTTGAATACTTGGTACCTGGATGGTGGTGCTATTTGGTGAGCTTTAGGAGGTACAGCCTTATTGCAGGAGTTCATCACTAGGGGTGGGATTTGAGAATTCAGAGCCTCTTATCACTTCCATTAGTAAGGTCTCTGTTTTGTGCCTGTGGTTGAAACCGGAGCTCCTGCTCCTGCTGCCGTGTGTGCTGCTTGCTGTCTTGCCTCCCACCAGGATCGACTCTTATCCCTCTCAACTCTAAACCAAATAAAGTCTTCCTTCTACAAGTTGCCTCTGTGGTGGTGTCTATCACAGCTACCAAAAAGTGACTAAAATAGACACCATCACTGTGTATGGAATTTTTGACTGGCATTTCTTCACACCCAGACAAAAATACTGCCAGCTCCTGTCTCCACAGTAGGAGATAGAAGTCTGCTATAATTCTCTATCTTACCCTTTGAGGCAACATGCTAATTCTCTCTACGTAATATCAAGATTTCTCTCTTTAATTTTTATTAGTATTCAAGCATCTGTACAGGCCTGACCACAAGGATACATCCTCAGCTGCAGACATTAAGAGCACCTCCTGTGCTTACTTGCTGTGCCCACTCAATCTTCTTTCCCATCCTTGGGAACTGAGTCACATGCCTCCTCGCTCCCATTGGGATGCCTTTTAGACACCCACTGATCACTCCTTTTAAATCAAATCTGGTCTTGGTATTCTTTGGACCAGTTGCGGAATACAGAAAAAAAATCTCCACTTTGTTTCTTTTTCATTGCTTCAAAACCTGCTTTCTACTGGATTGGAAACTCCTATGAAAGTGGATGCTTTCCTTCCTGACCCTTTCCCTTTTTCTCCTATTTTTACCACACGCTGCTTCATCAATTTCTTTTCTATGTATCTCCAACCATACCCTCAAAAATCCCTGATCAAACAACTAATCAGCTATTGTTACAGGACTACCAACTGTTAGATACAGAGCTGGAGGCACACAACTACCAAACAAGCAAGGTGGTGAGAACCAACAGCACCCCAGAGGAATGCATGTTCCACAAGACTCAGAAAAGAGACTCAAAGGAGGTCCCATTTATTCAATGAGGTCCTTAATGTCTGTGCTGCTGGGGTTATATGTAGGAAGTGGTCTACTGTGCCCATGTGTTGTAGAGTACTTCCCACTTTCTCTTCTATCAGGTTCAGTGTGTTCGGACTGATATTGAGGTCTTTAATCCATTTGGACTTGAGTTTTGTGCATGGTGATAGATATGGATCTATTTTCATTCTT
>NC_022012.1:18833022-18835899 GCF_000317375.1 Microtus ochrogaster
TGGAAATCTTTAATAAATAAATAAAAATAAATAAAAAATTAAAAAAAACAAAAAAAGAGACTCACAGAACAGATTCTAATGTACCTCTTTACTATTCGTTTCTTTAAAAGGTACTAACTCTACAATGACTGTCCTCAGTAATCAACCTGTGTTTCTTAGTTGGCTAGAAAGAGGGTTTCCAGGTGATGCTGTGTTGATGGGAAATGATCAGGTGCATTAAGATCCAGGCGGTCAACTTGGATCCCCCTTGACCAATATCTTGCCAGTTCCAAGAGGTACCTGCCAGATCCACAGAGCCTGGACCATGAAGTGAAACAGCCAGCTACCCCAGGATGTGGTGCCAGCACCCCAGATTTCTCAGGTTCCTCAAATATTGTGATGCCCCCAGGTCAGCATGAAGTCTCCAGAACACAGTATCCTCATCCCCACCTCACCCGCTACCCTTTCTAACTCCTCACCTTTTTATAATAATAAAGGCATCTTACTGGCCTGCCCTTGGGGTCCTAAAGTCACTAAGAGCACCCAATGTGCACAACTGCTATGTTTCCTTTCCAAAGGTGGACCTTGCCCACCTCCTGTCTCTTTCTCTCTTTCTCTCTCTCCCTTTCTCTTCTGCCATTCTTATCCCCAGGACCAGTCTCTGTCCCCACCTCTGCCCCTCCAAAACAACCTCCTATGTGAGCCTTGTTGCATGGCATGAATTCTTTTTGTGACATTTTTAAATAAATTACTTAACAATTTCATTGGATTTATCTTAATCAGGACTCACCTTTTGACAGATTGGGGTTTCAGTCATTGCTTTTCAAGTTTTGTTAGCCTGTTTTTGGACCCTTCTAGAATTTTTATTATATATATATTATATATAATAAGAATAGTATGTATATATTCTTATTGCCCACATATTTCTGAGGTACTGTCATATTTCCAGTCTATTCTTAATTTAGATCAAGCTGTTTCTTTTGCTCCATCTTCAATGATGTGGCTTCCTATTATTCATTTTTACCATAACCTTATTCATCAAATTTTAAATTCATAGTTACTGTGTTTTTCAATTATATAATTCCCAAGTTCTTTATTCTAAAAGCATCTATTTCCTGAGATGTTATAATCTCTTTGTTTCTAACATATTTAAATATGTTCACTGAAGCATTTTAAGAAGGATGTTTTAAAATCTTCATTGAATAATTTTAGTGCCCAAACCCAGTCTCCTTCTCCTGTCTCCCTCCACTCTTCACAGCCTGGAGTAATCACTATAATACACTTCAGCCAGTGTTTGTAAAACATCTGCACATGGGCAAGAACAGGCAGTAATTTTTCTGTGCCTGACTTCTCTCCTTATGTATAATGCCCTCCAGCTTTATGTATTTTCTATATATCATAGGTTATCGCTCTTATTTATAGCTGATAAATTATTCTGTGCATAGGCACACTTCATTTTCTTTTTCTATTCATCCACCAATAAGCAAGCACATTGATCCCATGTCTCGGTTATTGAGAATAGTGCACCATAAACATAGACTGTCAGGTGTCCATCTGATATACTGATGCCATTACTTTGGCTGTAAACCCAGAGTGGCAATCTAGCCAGAGTAAGTAATAGTGGTCCACACCACCAAGGCACGGCTATAGTTCATGATAATCTCTTGTGTATTTTATGAAAACCAGAAGTTAGGTATGTAAGAACTCTAAACACAAAGTAGTGGTGGAGAGGTTTCGGAAGTCATCACGACTGTCAGAGCAATAGAATACAGGAACTGAAATACCAAATTTTATACCATAAATATATGGAATTACTACAAGGTAATATATTTGGTTAACAGTTAAGGAGTTTGAAAAGTTAACTACTCTAGTCCCTACACACTATATGCATGACTCAATGGTCACATAGTATCCTATAAATCTGAACAATTAGAATAATTAGTAAAAAAAACAATTTCCAAAGATAACACCACCCAATTTATCTCAATGAAGATTTGCTGATCACCTTTTCTAACTCATTATTTTTCTCGTTCTTGCTATTGTGGGTGGTAGCTATTGCATCTAGTGCATTCTGAATCATGTGATAGAGATTGTAGAACCTATTTTAGCACCCCATCTTAACCTATACTCCATATCATCCTACAAAGACCCTGACCTTTTCCTATACTCTTGTTACAAAAGCAATTTAGTTTTTAGAGTCTTTGTAGAGCTATTTTTGTCAGTTTAGTTCACTTGGTTTCCTCTCCGTCCTCACTCGTGCTATCTATTGGGAGAGAATGCCCCTCACCAGCTCTCTTGCCATTAAGTGGAGGGTGGCAGATACAAGGTGTAGGAAGTAGAGAGCTCATTATTAGACGTATTTTGATTTGGATCTTAAATATTCCCTAAAGCTCATGTGCTGAAGGCAGAGAGTTCTCAGTGCAGCGGGGTTGAGAACTGGCCTCTGGGAGGGGACTCGATCATAAGGGCCTTGGCCTCAAATATTAATCCATTCATCAATCCCTAGATTAATAAAATTTGAGAGTGGAACTTGGTTATAAAAGGTTCCCAACTCCTTCCCTCCCTCTTTCTTTACTTCCTGGCTGCCACGAGGTGAGCAACTTTCATCACCACTGCCCAGTAACCACATACTGTTTCACATCACCGCTGCCCAGTAACCACATACTCACTGTCCTAAATCACCATTGTCCAGTAACCACATACTCACTGTCCTAAATCACCATTGCTCAGCAGCCACAAACTCCCTGTCCTACATCACCGTTGCCCAGTAACCACGAACTCCCTGTCCTACATCACCATTGCTCAGTAACCACAAACTCCCTGTCCTATATCACTGCTGCTCAGTAACCACAAACTCCCTGTCCTATATCACTGCTGCCCAGTAACCACAAACTCCCT
>NC_022012.1:18835999-18849466 GCF_000317375.1 Microtus ochrogaster
CCACAAACTCCCTGTCCTATATCACTGCTGCCCAGTAACCACAAACTCCCTGTCCTACATCACTGCTGCCCAGTAACCACAAACTCCCTGTCCTACATCACTGCTGCCCAGTAACCACGAACTCACTGTTCCACATCACCGCTGCCCAGAAACAACAGGGCCAAGTGGCAATAGATTGGCACTTCTGATGTGAATCAAATATGCCCTTTCTCTTTTCTTCTTAGCCATTTTTGTACAATTATGGGACTATGAGTAACACGACTGTCTTCATATCACCTGTCTTTATGGCCTCCATGGCTGCCCATTGAGGCTAGGAAGATCCTCAGGGCGGAGCATGTTCCCGACTTAAGTAACTTTTGGGGTTTCTCTTCACACCTTTGTCTCCTAGTTATTGTGAGGATGCCTTTTCAACCTCTGCCAGAGAAAAATGCTAAAAAAGTACATTTTTATGTGCAATTAGCAGAATCTTCTCAGTGTTCATAGACATGGTTCTACTTACTGCTCACAAGTAAAGCAATTGATATTCATTTATTTTATCAAATGACACTCTTCTGAAATTAGGACTATTGTGTATTAAAAGTGTCATGCTATCAACTTGTCAGACAGATCTTTCTCCATCTTCACCATATGGTACAAGAATGCCTCAGAAAGAACCTAGAAGATCAGTACATTTGTTTTTCTTTTCGTAATTGAAATCCACTTCTTCATTCAGTTTAAGAAATAAAAAGGCAGATTGGAAGAAACTTTTAAAAACATTAACTCTTACCCACAATTGGAGTTCAGAGGATCCTAATTTTTGGATTTTATTCTTCTTTTGCAATATTGCCTAGAAGACATGTAACAAAAAATGAAAGAAATAAAATTAACATTTACATTATACAATCTCTCCCTCCTATCTCAACTATATCTGCAATTTCTGTCTTAATTATTGACTTTTCAAACTGTGGACAAATAAACTTCCTGGAAGCTAGAGGATGTTGCCCTGTGTGCTGAGATGTTGTCTCCTGCAACACATTTCCACATTTCTACCTCACTCACTTCTGTGGTTTGCTCTCTGTGGAGAGAAGATGGATTGGGAAACACGGAGACAGTCAACTGCACTCTACACTCAGTCAGTTTTTACAAAGATAAGTGCGTGCCTTTCTTCTGTTTCTGCATTATCAAGTAATCAGAAAGGACATTTTTACACCGTTGAGGCCTTGTATGTCCTTCTAATCCTTATACTTGTGTTTTTCTCTCTGCAATCACTCTCTGCTTATTTTGATGTTTCTCAGGCAAGACTCTTGCAGACAAGATTAGCTATTAGTAATTTTCTACTCCATTTTGGGTAGCTAGGAGGTTATGAGCAGGGGCTTGTTGTTATATTTATAGATGGCCTAAGCTGGTTTGAAGAACTGTTAAAAAACAAACCATGATGTTTACTTCTTATATTTATAGCAATGGCTCCATAAATCATTTTATGACTTTTAGTCACACCTCTGATACGCTTAAGCCTGAATTGGGATTGCCCTTTGTTCCCTCTCATTTCATATAGAAAAGCAAAACTGGCCTTTCCCAGGTACAATGCACTAACTGAATCATTGGGGATTGCTCTGGAATTTTAACATCTTTGCTTCCCACATCCTTTCTACTTCATAATAACACAGATATTCACATCCCCCTTTCCCTCAAAACTTAGGCTTGACTTTCTGTGACTTACCCATGTCACTAACAAACATGAGGAATAGTAAGAACTTAAGTACATTGGATTTCCAAACATCAAAATGAAACAGAGGGCAACAGAACTCTGAGAAATGGAAAAAAATGATTTATATTCATTACATGTATTCACACTTTGGAGGCAGGTTAGATAATTATATCTATAGCATTTTTATTAGTGGATATTCACTATACATATTTCATTATGACATTTTCACATAAGAAGACCATACAATTTGATCATATCATATAAGCCATTGATTAAAGTATTAATGAAGTTTTCTAAGTAAAATAAGATTTCAAGTTACTGCTATGATCTAAGTATTAAAATTCAATATCATAAATTACTTAGAGCAGAATTTAAATTCTTTTCCATGTGCCTCTGTGGTTTCTATAGTTCCAATAATGGAGTGACATAAGATGACAATGATAAATGTATTTTCCCTAATGTCTTGTTGCATCATTTTATGACTTTTGTAACTTATAAAGATTTATTATCACTTTATGTTTTAAAGGAAGATGCATTTGGGAACTAAGATAAAAAGGTGCAACTATAAAAGTTCACTCACAAAATTTCACATTTGCACAATGTTAAAAATCCCAAGTATAAAAGGCATTTTAAAATTAATGACAATATTAAAATGTAAAAATAAAGACTAAAGTGCTGGAGAGATGGCTCGGCAGCTTAGAGCACTGGCTGCTCTTAGAGAGGACCCAGGTTCTATTCCCAGTCCCCACGTGGCAGCTCACAACCATTGGTAACTAGTTCCGGGAGATCTGATGCCTTCTTACTCTGTGGGCACTGCACACACTCAGTGCATAATACATGCATGCACAAACACTCAAAACACCTAACACAAAAATAAACATATCTTTAAAACATAAAAGCTTTAGAGAGGACAGTCCATCTGTAGTGTGGTTGTCAGTTTTAAAAAAAATAGCATAGCGCAACACAGAGCGTGGCGTGTCATTTCCAGCTTTCCCTCTAGACAGCGTAAGTCTCATGCACCCGAAATACCAAGAGAAGTACCCCGGAAAAGATAATTACAATGCTTTACAAACAGAGATAACTTAATATCAGACTTATAAATATTAAAATATTACCATGTTGATAAAAATGATCTTCTGAAATTTGTTTGGCTCAATGTATCCCACAACATACATAGGAAATAATGAGGCTATCTGAAACAAAAACATAAAAACCCAAAAGTGAAAAAATATAGAAAACAGACAGCTCATTATTTATAGAAAAAGCAAATACAAGGGAGCAGTTATATTTCTGATGGCAGGAATAAAATAATTTTCCGGCCTAGAAATGTAATTGCTGGGGGAAACATACAAAAGTATAAGCATATATGAGTGCATTCATGATATTATTATTACTATTTTTATTATCAAGCTGATTAAGAATTAAGAAGATAAATCCCAGTTAATAATGTGAATCTCTACCTCTGACCATGATATTTGGATTATTTCTCTTCCAGAATAACTTCAGCCAATAATGGCTGAAGCGTGCAGGGTATATGACAGACTTAGCAGACTAAGATGCCAGACTCCAAGAAGGGGACACCGAGAAGGAAATGTCTCCTGCTTTCTCAGGCTTTGGTTTGAAGCTTCAAAGGTCTAACTCTAGATGTGAACCAGGAAGAAGGAAGCTATCAGAAAGAACAAAACCCACTTTGGATCATCACTGGGTGACAATAATTCAAGATTGCTTGTGCTTTTGCCTGTTGGAAACAAATTCACTATTCCCTGGAGAAAATTATCATCAACTTAACCTTACACTAATCCTAAATTACACATAAAAACCATCCCACCAGGCATGAGAATAGAAAAACACAAAAGACTCCTGAAATAGATATTTAAAAAATCTTCTACATCACAAATCAGTCAACGTTATGTGAAAGGCCAGATCTACTCAGTGTGTCACAATTTTCCCCATTGCACCTTCTTTCCTTGAATATTTTTTACAAACATTCACATCAATTATATATAGATATAAATCTGTATCTATCTATCTTGATGGGATGGATGGATAGACAGACAGATAGATAGATCAGGACATTCAAAAATATGCCTGATATCATCAAATATCAATTAAATTATTTTTGGTATGCTCTAAGATGTAACAGATAGGGTTAAAAATTCTACAATTACTGAGATTAAATTAAAATTACTTTTTCTTTAAACAAAAGACAAACATATGGAATAACTCGGGATTTCATCCAAGTTAAGAAAAAGCAGCAAAGGAAGGAAGGAAGGAACAAGGAAAGCAAGCAGGTTTTAAGGGAAAAAACATAATTGCTTTGTACGCTTCCTGCTGAGTCTTGATCACTTAGTAAAATAGTTTAGGCATTGAAAGACAGTTCATAAGGTCATCTTGTGAGGAAAATTGAATGCTTTTTTTTTTACATAGAAAAACCATTAAGTAACAGTAAATTTAATTGATAGTTTATACAGGATATAGAAGCCTTTCTTTATCAAAGCTGCATGAAAGTTGGAGTCCTTTCTTTATCACAGTAATATAAACAGTACAGTCAGACCATAGCTTTGAGTGGAGTGCAGTCTAAGATGCTGGGTGTGTCTCAGAAACAAAGTACAAAGTGCAGGTGCTTAACAGACCAGCCTGGCTTAGAAGAATGCCTGGGCCTGGTGGTCTCCATCAGTTAGAGGAAGCTAGTGCCACCTGCTGGACTGGATTACTCTGGGGTTGAAGCCAAATGACCCCCACTTCTGAAGCTTGGCACACTTAGTCTTCCATTCTTACAGTTAGGATCCACTCATCCTCAGCACTTTCTAAAATGCCACAGCTAAGCTTTGGTTGAGAAAAATACTTTTAAAAGGCAAAGATTGTGCAGGGTTTCTGAAATGTCATGAGTTTAATTGCTGGTTTAAAGACCATTTCTATCTCAAGACACAAGAAGTGGAATTGATAAATGAAACACAGAAAATGGGCCTGGCTCCTTGCTTCCAGGTGCTTCTTTTAGACACTGGCTTCCAGGTGAGAATTTGTCTCCAGGAACCAAAAGGAGGGATTCGAATCTGTTCAAGTCCTTGAGAAACTTTAGTTTCTGAAATCAGAGCTGTGTTCATATATCTTAAATTAAATTAGTTATGAGGTTTGAAACCATTAACATAAATCGTATAAACATATTTCTTGTCATTTGCTATTTGTTTTACAAAAAGAGAATTTACATTATATTTTAAGCATCATGACATTTAACTAACCCAGAGAAATCCACTCTTCAAATGTTTTCTTTTTAAGGAGTATTTAACAGTCTTAAATGGGATACCAAGTAAGACAAATCTTGTCCAAAGGGAGGTTGGGTCTCAAGTAAGAGAAGTGTTATAGCAACCATCTTCTAGATGGAGAAACATCAAATTGCCTGTGGGGAAACACATTTAGTGGCCTCTATTGGCATTTCATTCCCAAGACTAGCAGGTTCTCACTGTTCTTGAATGGAATGTTCTGTGGACTTGATGAACAAAGACTGTCCTTCTATGGCCCCTTAATGTCTGTCAGATCTGAAGTTTGCTGAAGAAAGAACTAGATTAAAAAGTTGCAGAACCAGGAGCTTTTGAATTGGAAATCTTTTTCTGTAAGAATTAACTGTGTTTGGATACCTTTAAATTCTAATCCTAACCTGGAAAGAACAGCAACACAAATTGCGCAGGGAAGAAAACCTGATTTGAGCACTTGCCCATCACTGGCACTTGGAGGCCTGCCTCAGAAGAAAGCTAGTTCTATAGAGGTTGTATGGTTGATGCTGAGCCTCTTCTATGTCTGTGAGGCAGAATGACTGTGACTCACACAGGCAAGCCCTCTGTCCAGGTCCATCTGTGCAGGAAACCCAACACCTATGCCCTGGTGACATTGTTTTGTCTTCAAGGAGTGTATCTGAGTTCTTGATGGCCATGCCCAACCAAAGGTCATCTTCAATTCCCTCAGAAGCACTGGGACAGGAGACACAATTTTCCAGGTGGAATCTTTGGATGGTTCTCTTCTGTAGAAATTCTTACAGAGATCCAGAAAGCACCTTCATGCTCAAGTACAGCTCAGGGGTTAATGAGATGTACAGTTGTGTAGATGCAGAATCCATGGCTCAAAAATGCCAAAACCTAAGAGCCTCTATTAGACAAATCAAAATTAAAAGAGGTTCATTACTTCCAGGAAGATGGCAGAGTAGAAACTACCTTTGTGAGATGGTGAAGAAGAGAGTCAATATAAGAAAAGAAAAAAAAAAAACTCTGTCCCAAAGAAAGAAATTGAGGAAGAGTTTCAGAGATGCACCAAAGAAGGCATGAGGGATGGGGAAGCAGAATGAATGAACTAGGGAGTACTATGTGACAGCAGCCCCACCAACCTGGACATAGTTCTTCCGAAGAAGAGCTGGTTGGTTTAGTGTTCAGAACCAGCCTCCACATGTAAAACCCCAAAGCACTCAAGCACCACAGTTTCAGGGAAGCAGCCTGTACTGCTGGAAATCCAAATCGGAGTCTAAACTGTTCTCAGGTGTATCAAGAAGAGAAACTGAAACATTTATAATACCCATAATTCCTCTTCCCTAACATGGCGCGGGGGAGCAGATAGCCAGTGACCTGCTTCCAGAAAAGATCAAAGCTGGGAAGAAGTTAATCTCAAGCAAGTAAGTTTACAAACAAAGGAGGATGACCAGGGCCCCAACAACACTGCTCCAGAGAAAGGACTAGAAAACTGGCACCACCCGGTGTCATGAGGTGTTATACCCCTGCTAGTGCCCCACGGAACAGAAGAACCTTTGAAATGGGATGTACACAGCAGGATGGGACCCTGTTGCTGTATCTGGACAGGACAAACAGACCCCAAACCACATTTTTCAACTGCACAGGCTCAAGGAGGGCTGAAGGGGTGAGATCCTCAACAGCCCGCCCCAGCCATAGCAGAAAAAATCATGGCACAGTGTCCTCATCACAGAACTGAGGTGAACACAGGGATGAGCTACCCTTCCAAATGAAACCATCAACTGAGAGCACTGATTTCACTTGATTTCTGTGGACATGTTTTGGAACCTCAAATAACATTACCACAGAAGGACATCTCCATGACACACCACAATTGAAAAGAAACAACACTAAATCCTGTTAGGGAAACTACCAACAAGTATATAAGGGGAAAAGCATCAGAATAGTGTTTGATCTATCACCAGAAAATCTGAACACTGGTAAAAGATGGAATGATGTACTTTAAGCTTTTAAAGTAGATAACTGTCACCCAAGATAACCAGCAAACTTACCTACTAAAATAGATGATGAAATAATATTTCAATACAAACATAAGTAAGGATACTGGTGTTAGCTAGCTTGCAGAAAATTCTTAAAAGAATACTATACACAGAGGAACAGGACATATAATTTCACACATGAGAACACAGGAAGGAGTACATTCCAGGAAAACAACAGATGAACATAGAACATCTGGGAAGGAATCAATCATCTCTAACCCAGCAAATTTGCAAACATTCAGAATTATAACTCTAGAAAGAAAAGAATTACCAGTTAACCGGCATACCAGAATTACAAACAAAAATCATAAACAAGAGTAAATCTATTTTAATTATAACCCTGAACAAAAACGGCCTTGCCTCACTCATTCAAAGATATAGACCAATGGACTGGATCAGTAAGCAAGACCCACTTAGCTGCTATTTCCAAGGAATTCATAGATCTAGGCGATGCATCTGTATACTGAGACTCCAAAGCTTGAAATCAAAGTAATGTGCAAGGAGAAACCACAAGCAAGATGACAGGCATTCTTGGACTCAGTAAAGTAAACTTCAAACTAAACTAGTCAAACTAAGCATGCTTAAAATAGGAACAACCATCGAAAGTAAGTAATTACTATCAATATCTAATGAATCTTGGGTCATAAAAGATCCTATAGGTTTGTAATAGTGGAGGGGAGATGTCAATATTCCTCTCACATCTAGGTAGGTCTTCGAAATTAAAATAAATAGAAGAGATGGAGAGTGGTTCAGTGTTTAAGAACAGTGACTATTGATCCAGATGACCGAGGCTCAGTTACCAGCACAGACATGGCAGCTCACAACCATCTGTACATCAAGAAAAAGTGAACCTGATGCCTTTTTCTTGCTTTCCTAGTTGCTGGATGCTTTTGGTGTACAGACACAGGCAATAAAATAAATTAAAAATAAAAATATATGAATAAACCTCAGAGCAAGTTACAATACAAGTCAAATATATTTAATAGATATCTGCATAACAGTCTACCCAACAGATATACTTTTTAGACTGTGTCTAAAGTTAACTACATTATAAGCCACAAAACAAGCCTTAAAAAATAAAATAGTTTTCTGCTTCCTCTCAGACGCCAATGATATAAAACATTTAGTCAAAAGCAAGAATGACCTCAAAATACACAAATTATTGGAGATGTGAAAATACACTATTAAAGTAGGTCATCAAAAAAAACAGGGAGGAAACGTAAAGATTTATAGAGTCAAACGAAATGATAGCTCACCTGCCAGAACCTCTGGAATAGTCAAGATAGCTTTAAAAAGGAAGTTTATAGCTAATAGTGCTCACACTAAAAAGTTCAGAGGTGGGATGTGAAATGGCTTAGCTGATAAAATTTTGGTGGTGCTTCATCTTGAAAGTCAGGTTCATCGTTATTTTTTTCTGCTGTGTAGTACTCCACTGTGTAAATATACCACATTTTCCTTTTCCATTCTTCAGTCAAAGGGCATTTAGGTTGTTTCCAGGTTCTGGCTATGACAAATAAAGCTGCTATGAACATAGCTGAGCACATGTCCTTGTGTCATGGTTGAGAATCCTTTGAATAAATACCCAAAAGTGGTATTACTGGGACTTGAGGAAGTTTGTTTCCTAATTTTCAAAAAATTGCCACACTGAATCCAAAGGGGCTGTACCAGCTTGCGTTCCCACCAGCAATGAAGGAGTTTTCCCCTTACCCTACAACCTCTCCAGCATAAAGTGTCATCAGTGTTTTTTATCTTGACCATTCTCACAGGTGTAAGGTGGAATCTCAGAGTCATTTCAACATCTCTGTAATATCAGTGCTTGTAGGGGCAGAGATAGCAGATCACTTGAGCACACTGGTTATGGTAAGCTCCAAAATTAGAAAGAAATCTTATCTCAAAAAATATGGTGGAGAAAGTCAATGTTGAGCACTGGATACGCAAGAAACATACACTTTCACATGCATACACACCTCACACAGAGTAAACAAGAGGGATCATATATAATGTAGTGATGTACTTCACTGCTTTAACAGAGCAAGGAGTCACCAAACTCAAATGTTGTCAACAGCAAGAAACAAGACTAAGGTTGAAATTAATGAAATCAAGGCTTACAATATGTACACACTATTAATCAGATAAAAACTTGATTCTCTGAAAAGATTAACAAGATTTTCTAACTCTTCAAAAGAAAGAGAAGCCATCAATACAACTAAGTTTATTAAAAGAGGTTCTGACAACATCCAGAATGATGTCATAGAATACTTTGATGACTTTTTATTCAATGTAGTGCCTAGGGTCTTAGCTATCATCATCTATAGCAATAAGATCAGATAAAGATATAAAAATTGGAAAGAGAAGTTAAACTATTCTTATTGCAGATATGATGCTCTACTTAAAACCCCATTGGTCTGATAAGCAGTCAGTGAATTTTCATGACTTAGAAAATCAACATTAAAAATCAGTAGCTTTTTGTGTACTACGACAAATTTGCTGATAAAGAAATCTAGAAAAATATCTCAGCCAGGCAGTAGTGGTGCATGCTTTTAATCCCAGCACTTGGTGACAGAGACAAGTGGACTTCTGTGAGTTCAAGGCCAACTTGGTCTACAGAACTAGTTCCAGGACAGGCTCCAAAGCTACAGAGAAATCCTGTCTTGAAAAACCAAAAAAGAAAAATAAAGAAAGAAAAGAAAAAGAAAAATATCTCAACCACAAGGAGGTTTTAAAAAATCTCTAAACAGATAACATTAAGAAACTGAAAAAAATAAATTAAAGAAAACAGTAGACTGTAGAAATATGCCTTACGTTTTTTGAGTTTGTAGAATTAACATTAAAAAGAAAGATATAATTAAAACACAACCTACAGATTCAATGCAATCTCCTCGAAAGTTCCAATGGCATTTGTTACAGTAGAAAAAGTGCTACAGTTCATACTGAAGTAAAAAGTTCACAGACAACCACAAGACTTCTAATCAAATATAGCACAGTCACAAGTATCACATTAGCTGACCTCAAACTCTACTACAGAGCCACAGTGACAACGACAGTGCAGCACTGGAACAAAGACAGACATATACACCAGTGAAATACAATAGAAGACCTCAAAGTAACTCCGTAACAACTATAATAAAGCTAAGTTTTGTCAAAAATACACACGGAGAATTTGGGGCTACCAAGTTTCACCCTACTCTGCAGTCTTGCTGTGTGTGTTTCTTTATCTCCAATAAAAGACTTTATGTTCTTTAAAATTAAAATAAAATTTAATCATTTATCTCTTTCCCTTTCCTTCCTCTAGCTCCTCTCATGTATACCCCCTGCTCTCTCTTAAACTCATGGTCTCCGGCCTCTTTTTGTTTAACTATGGTTGCAAATCTATCAATCTGTATCATTAAGACAACCTAGACAAGAACCTACCACTTTCACTTTGCTAAATCAGTATAATTTCTAGCTACATAACAAATACATATCCTTATATCCAGAGCTAAATTTACTTCTGATCCTCCAACAATGAAAACTCATTTTGCCACAGAAGCTTAAAATTCAGCAGATAGAGATCATCGCAGAAAAGCATAACTGGTCAAAATGGAAAGAACTAACACTGTGGGGTGCACAACCCCAGTTGGTACACATATGGCACCATTCCTACACCCGAGGTTCAGGAAGCGTTGCAGAAGAAGGGTGGAAAGATTGTAAGAACCAAAGAACCAGTAGGCCCCCTGTGATATTATGTCTTCTACATATGACAAAGAAGCTGCAACTATGATACCTCAACAATATGTCAACTAAAACAAGATGTGAACAATGACACCAGTTGACATGCCAACATGGACTGGAGAAAACCACTGTTTTTAACTTTAAAGATTGTATTTATTTGGAAAAAAAGCAAAAATAGAACTATTATATGACCACCTACACCACCACTTGGCATCAGCCAAAGGACTCTATATCCTATTACATAATATGCTTGTACTGAGCTTCTAACTTTTACACTTGGATTTGTTTTGAGTGACAATAAACAGAGTCCAGGAAACAGAAAGCAAGTCCATGATACAGCAGGAAAGTGCCCTTAATGAAGAGCTGTGGGAAGAAAAATGGAGTACAATGAGATATCCAAGCAGAATGGGTAACAGTGGGACTGGGAGAGAACAGCAGGGTATGGATGGTGGAAATGGGGAGGAGTAAAGACAGAGAAGGAACAATCGATCTGATTATGTATGAAAACTTCATAAGGAAACCAGCTGCCTTGTAAGCTCATTTAAAAACTAATTGATTGAAAAAAACAATTGTCTGCCGGGGAAAAAATTGGGATCTTGGGGGTGGGGTGGGATGAGGGTTAGGGGCGAAGGGGAGAGAAAAGTGAGAAGGGGAGGATGGGGGGAACTTGGGGAAACAGGATGATTGGGATAAAGGAAGGTTGGATAGGGGAACAGGGAAGCACAATTCTTAGGTAAGGAAGCCACCTTAGGGTTGGCAAGAGACTTGAACCTAGAGTGGCTCCCAGGAGCCCAAGGCGATGTCCCCAGTTAGTTCCTTGGGCAGCTGAGGATAGGGAACCTGAAATGACCCTATCCTATAGCAATACTGACGAATATCTTGCATACCACCATAGAACCTTCATCTGGTGATGATGAAGGAAGGTCATTGGTTAAAAAATAAAGAAACTGCCTTGGCCCATTTTATTGGTTAGAACATAGGTGGGTGGAGTAAACAGAACAGAATGCTGGGAGGAAGAGGAAGTGAGCTCAGAGATGCCATGCTCCCCTCTCCCGGGCAGACGCGATAGCTCTGCTCTCTGAGGCAGATGGCGATGCAGCCAGCCACCAGGTCAGTCATGCTGAATCTTTCCTGGTAAGCGCACCTCGTGGTGCTACATAGATTATTAGAAAAGGGTTAAGAGGCTGAAAGTAATGGGCCAGGCAGTGTTTAAAAGAATACAATTTGTGTGTTGTTATTTTGGGGCATAAGCTAGCCAGGCGGCCAGGGCCGCAGCCCTTACTACATGGTGATGGATGGAGATAGAGACAGAGACCCACACTGGAGCACCGGACTGAGCTCCCAAGGTCCCAATGAGGAGCAGAAGGAGGGAGAACATGAGCAAAGAAGTCAGGACCACGAGGGGTGCACCCACCCACTGAGACAGTGGGGCTGATCTATTGGGAGCTCACCAAGGCCAGCTGGACTGTGACTGAAAAAGCATGGGATAAAACTGGACTCTCTGAACATGGCGAACAATGAGGGCTGATGAGAAGCCAAGGACAATGGCACAGGGTTTTGTTCCTACTTCATGTTCTGGCTTTGTGGGAGCCTAGCCAGTTTGGATGTTCACCTTCCTAGACATGGACGGAGGAGGGAGGACCTTGGACTTTCCACAGGGCAGGGAACCCTGACTGCTCTTTGGACTGGAGAGGGAGGGGGAGAGGAGTGGGAGGAGGGAGAGAAGGGTGGGAGGAGGGGGAGGGAAATGGGAGGCTGGGAGGAGGAGGAAACTTTTTTTTTCTTCTTTTTCTCAGTAAAAAAATTTAAGAAAAAGAACTGAAAAAGAAAAAGAAAAAACAATTGTCTCCTTACTTAAATAAGCACTAGGTTCAGTGACCCCTCAGACAGAATGCAGCTCATTTGGGACTCCTTCCATTGAGGCACAATTAGACAGTTATCAAACAATGAGCCTGGCAACATATGGAAAGGCCGCATTCATGCATGTGAAAGGGAAGAGCTGGGAAGCTGATGGAAGGCCACATTCTCATGCATAAAAGGGCATGCTGGCATTTCCACAGCGCACAGAATACATAATGGGCACACAGCCTTGCCAATGCAGGCATCTGCTTTCCAGCTCCTATGCTACCCTAGACATCTGGAGCTTTCCCTTGTCCTAAAGCATTTTTGGTGACAGAAGGAGAAACTCCAGGCAGCGAAACAGGCCCTGCTGTCAACAATAGCAGAAAGTCATGCAGTCACACTGACTTAAGTATTACAAAAGATATGAACTAATTATGTACCTTGGATTGAAAATCAGTCATATAAAGAAAGACAACTGAATTGATAATGAATTTGGTATAAATATGTTAGCACTATCATGTCTAAATCCAGTTTCTATCTATCTAACTTGTTTTACAATTTCTTCCATCTCACCTTGCCCTGATACAATTTTTCAAACATAGCTAGGGATTCTAAAGAAAAGCTGGATAAATTATAAATTTAAACTCATTGCCAAAATTCTTAGCATCTTAAAATGATCATGTCTAAGGCCTTGTCAGATTAAATGTCCTAGGTTCCTGTGATTCTCATTATTTTGTTCTTTGAAATGTGGGCCATCTTTCCTTTATATTCATGTCTTAGACAAAATGATTAGAGGATATGAACTAACCTTCACGCTTAAGAAAGAAAGAAAGAAAGAAAGAAAGAAAGAGAGAGAGAGAGAGAAGGAGGGAGGGAGAGAGGGAGGGAGGGACGGAGGAAGGAAGGAAGGAAGGAAGGAAGGAAGGAAGGAAGGAAGGGAGGGAGGGAGGGAGGG
>NC_022012.1:18849566-18865662 GCF_000317375.1 Microtus ochrogaster
AGGAAGGAAGGAAGGAAGGAAGGAAGGAAGGAAGGAAGGAAGGAAGGAAGGAAGGAAAGATTCTCACCTACAATCGTAGCACTTGGGAGGCAGAAGCAGGCAGACCAGTCTCTGTGAGTTTGAGGCCAGCCTGGTCTACAGAATGAATTCCAGGACAGCAGGGCTGTTACCACCAGAAAAAAATAAGTTTGAATCTCCCCATTATACTGACACAAATGGAAGTGCATGTTTAAGTTAAAATAATTAAGTCCTGAATATGCTTTGAATCGTTGGAAAGTCATTAATGTAATTTCAAACTCATTTAAAGTGCTGGGTTGATAGATTTGCTTACAATGACTTGTTAAAACACAAGGCCTGGAGACACAGCTTGGTGGTTAAGAGCACTAGTTACTCTTGCAGAGAACCTGGATTTGATTCTCAGCATTCACACAGCAGATCATAGCAACCAATGTAACTCCAGTCCTAGAAAATCCAACACCCTCTTCTGACCGCTGCAGGGACTGCTTCCATGGCACACACAGACTTATAAGCAGGCAAAACAACAACACATAAAAGTTATTTGTATTCTACTATTTCAGCCTGCAAAAACAATGACATTTCTTATAGCCAACTCTAATAAAAACTGAGAATCCTTTAATAACTTTTCAAACAAGCTGTGCTTATGGAGCTGAAGTCACAAGTCACATCTTGGTTCTGGTACAGCACATCACTGTTGATGGTAAGGACCTACATGGGTATGCTTATTGCTGTAAATCTTCACCACTTTGTTTTTTAACTCTGCTTCACTAGTTTAATTTCTTGCCATTAGTTACGTAAGAATTTTAGGAAAAAAAGAATGTGGCTTCAATTCTCATAAAAAAGTACTTGATAAGAGGTTGGGAAATGGCCAGGTGGCAGTGGTGGTGCATACTTTTAATCCCAGCACTCAGGAGACAGAGGCAGGCAGATCTCTTTGAGTTTGAGGCCAGCCTGTTCCAGGACAGACAGTGTCCAGGACACACACACACAAAATTAAAAAACAAAAACAAAAACAAAAAACCTGTCTCCAAAAATGGTGGGGGAGGGAGGGAGGGAAGCAGAGAGTGAAAGAGAGAGAGAGAAAGAGAGAGAGATAGAATCTTGAGAAATGGCTCCTAGTACAGTTTTGCTCCTCACACAAAACAGACAGAACACAGATATTTATAAAGAATTTATAAAGACAGGATACAGACATTTATAAAGACTTTAGGATCAGCCATTAATTTGAAAGTCCTTGAAAGCACAAAGGAAATCAACTAGGTGTGACGGTTACCTCTGTTACATCTTCACTTGAGAAGACAGGAATATCATAAATTTGGTCAACTTGGGCTGCAGAGTGAATTTGAGGCTAGCCTCAAAATACAAAGTCAAACAAGCATTCTACTACCCTCTACTGGAGCCATCATGGCCACATGCATTCATCTTACCTGCGTAAAGAGTATGAACTGAGCGAACTGCCACGGAAGCATAAAGGCCACATTGGAGAGACAGAGCGCTATGTAGTGTTTTCTGTGGACGGTGGAGGTCCTTGACGGAGGGAAGCAACACCAGTAAGTTCTGCTGTGAAGATGGCCGGTAACTCAGAAACAATGCTGCTCTTGCTAACCACAGAAACCTAATTCATCTCCTTACCTTTTATAGAACACAACAAAATTCCATTTTGGAAATCAACTTGCTAAAATTAGTTAAAATGCTTGAACAATAGAAAGATTAAATAAAACAAAATTAGATATTTAAAAATAGTATTGGACAGATTTTTCCAGTAAACTAAACTATTTAAATACAACTTTAGTTCCTTATTAAAAAAAATGTTTGCCGTTCAATTTTAATTCTCCAGGCCGAGCTCAGGAAACAGGACCTGAAACTGATCCTGTGTTCCTCGGGGTGTCCCATGGTACACGGTGAAGTCCTTCCCACACTGGTCACTCACATGATTCAGAAACTAGTGAGGAGACGCACACAGCACACATGCTGTCAAGGAGTGCACCAACACTTGTGGGGGACTGCAGGGAAGTTCTTAAAACTGCAAAGCTGAGAACAGTCGAGCTGTTGCAGCTGGCATTTGAATTGTGTACTTTGCAACAGAGCAACTGTGGGAGCCAACACCTTTCACAAAGAAAGTGGAGCATCTCTTAGAATATGAAAAAGATAAATGTGTGTGGAGAACAAAGCCAATCTGCAGTTGCAGCTTTATGTTTTGCATAATCTGTGGTGGGAGGGATCCTCATTTTCAAGTCCCACGTCCCAAGCAAAGCACAAAGTCTGTCTGAGCATTCATGCATTTATTCAGACAAAACTGGTTTTCGTTAAATAGAGTACATGCCTTCAAGGTCATGATCTTAAATGTCCCGACTAACACATTCCACTGAATGACTTCCCTAACCCTCAATTAGCCAGGCTAATATTACTTCAAATGAACAATCCTCTTCTCCTGGGAAAAGAGAGGGTAGCATCTTTCTCTATAATTTTTCTAAGTACACAATGTAAGGAATGAATCCGGAAACCTGAACTGGGAACAGATTCCCAAAGCCATACACAAGCTTTAATTTCTGGCACACCAGGGGGCAGCCTGCTTTCCAGATCTGCAGGGAGCTCAGGATGTACATGCCACTCAGTCCACTAGCAAATGTTGCCTCAACCATTTACTTGACAGTGCCAAGTAGTCTATGGCTAAAGATTCAAATCTGGCATAATTCCTGCGTCTATGGGTACTTTTAAATACATAATGCACAACTTCAGGAAGAAGGGCAGGAAGAGCGAAGATTTCCATACGAGGCAGAGGCTGTCAGAGCTTAGTAACTGATTATGGCTATTCCCTGCGAGTTTTGAAGACATAATGATCACAATTTCATTCAGTGGCAACTTCCACTAATGTTCTGCGGACTCTATTCCTATAACAAAGTTATTTATTGTATTCTACTCTTCTTACTTCTCCAGACCTCTTACATTTCTAAAATGCTTAAAACTTAATTCACCAAAGAGTGTGTCCAAGACAATATGAAACTAGCTGAATTACAAGAAACATCATTCAGAAGCTTACATATATTACACATATGTACAACATTCATATACCCATCCATGAATGTGTGTGTGTGTGTACTCTGGTACTATAAAATTTACACCTTCCCAAATCCATGTGTAACATGGGTCCCCTTTTCATGGCATTATGTCAATCTTCTTTCAAAGACACAGTTTGGGAAACAAAGAGCTGGAGTATGTCAGCTTTGAGGAGTCAAGTACTTATTTGTCAAAAGCATTTGAATGGGGCTGGACACATGGCTTTTGCAGAGGACCAATGTTCAATTCTCAGCTCTCACATGGTGACTCACAACCATCTTTTGCTCTATTCAGAGGATTTAACCCACTCTTCTGGCCTCTGTGGGCAAAAGGCTTGTATAAAGTGGAACATGCCACACATGAAGGCAAGATACTTATTCACACAAAAACTAAATAAATATTTCTTTTAATTATTATTTAATTATTAATTATTATTTAGAACCTGTAGGCTAATATTTTCATGTTAAAAAAGTTTACAAATTTATGTTGCAATTATCTTATTACTCAATTCATTTTTGAATAGCTGTAAAACATAGTTTAAATTAGGTAATTATGACTTATGTAAAAGCAAATCTTAAGAAAAATAACACAACTTATTTAGCTTTGTTTTATGACAGAAATTACCTGAGTATAGTAGTTAAAACATACATCTGAAGTACAAGGAATGGATATGAAAAACTTTCCCGGAGTGGCGGTGTCCACATCACACGGGTGGCCTGAAACCATAAAAATTACAGTTTGCATTATTTTCCTTGAAAGTAAATGTTACTTACTTACAACTCAGGGATTGGCTTACTTTCAGAGTTTTAACACTGGGCTCGTTAGATCCTATTTCTCACTGTCTGGAATAGCTTTTGGTCCTTTGACATCCTCTCTCATGGCCATTAAGAGGAGCCCTATTACTGTCAAATTCAGAAACCAGTAAAAACTATATTAAATCACACGCGATTTAGCCAAAGGCCCAACAAATACACAGGGACAGGCGCTGTGAGGACTACTGGCTCAGAGAGCACTGCAGCCTGAACCTGGCATTTGGGGCTTTGAGGTACATGATCTGGCTAGGAAACCATGTTAATCAAAAACATAAAGCACTTGCAAAACTCAGGAGTCTATACACATTAAGTTCCAACTAATATAGATATACATAATCAGCGGCCAATTGAATCTGAGTTAATCAAATATACTCTACATGAGTCAAGCTTTTTAAAAACAGTTGAAAGCACTAAGAATTGCTGGTAATGAACACAGTGACAATATTAAACTTGAATATACATATTTAGATTGCCTTAAGACACATGGATCAATATTTTCTATATAAATTTTTCTATCAGAAACCCTAAACTTATAGAAAGAATTTGAGTTTTTATCATTTGGTAAGAGTCTGACTGCTTTATTAAGAGCCTCCAAAAATTATAATTATAAACTTGCAAACCTTGAAACGAGTAATGGTTTTATTCAAACTCAAACTCAGTCCACCAAAGCCTGCACACCCTAATAAAATGTTTTTCTTTGTGCCAACAGATGAATTACAAGGCATTTGTCTTCACTGAATATCATATATAAAGCATTTTATGTGTGACTTTGTCTCTTCCTTTATCTAAGCGATTTTTAAATTGGCCCACTATAACAGCAGATAAGAACACCCACTGCATGTCACCTGAGCCACTGCATAACACATCTGATTTCAAACATTAATAGTCAGATTCTGTCTTCTTACCATGCATTCAACACTTAATACATAACACAGAACATGGATCATACTCACAGTGGAAACATTATGTCATAAACTGTTTTTAGGAGCATTACAGCCAACTGTGTTTGGGATGGCTTATAGAAAAGGAAGAATAATTCAGTAGAAGCGGCAAAGGAACGGAGCAGCTACTGAATGAACTGTGTGCCTGTTGTCAGGCCAACACCATTCTAATCACTGGGAAGAGCAAAGACGTAAAATTTCAATTATGGGAGATGGGCAAGTTCTGGAGATATGATGCCCTCAACATTTTGTTAAATTTGAGGGCTGGCAGATGGATCTGGAGGCAAGAGGATTGGTGTTTAATTGCTAGTACCCACATGGTGGCTCATAACTGCCTGTACCACACACACACACACACACACACACAAAATCTTTAAAAATACTGTATTGTAGAATAAAAAAAACCAAACTGTTAAGAGGGTGGGTATTGTGTTAAGTGTTCTTACCATTAAGAAAACACTTTTCAAAGACAGACATGGTGTACAGGCAATGTAATTCAAGCCCTTAGGAGGCTGAGACAGGAGAATCAAAAGTGTTGAAGCAAGACTAGAAGACACAGGGAGACCCTGTCTGAAAAGGAGAAAGGGGTAGGTTTATATTTCAGAAAGACAGGAAACTGAGGTTTTAGATTCAGACCAACACAGATTAGGTAGCCTATCTTCACCTTGAAATCTTGGTTAAGTAATATAATTCTCTAAATTTCAATTTCATAACCCATATGATGAAGATAACACCCATACACCAGACGTCTAATAGTCCATAAATGACGTGTATAAAGTAATTGGTTCCGGGAGTGCAATGTTGTCATTTATCTACAAAACATATGTATGTAAATACACACTAAAATATTGATGGATAACCTGTTTTAAATTGTACTGATTTACAATTTTAGATTAGTAATTAACATTTACAAAGTAAAGTACTTTAAGATCTCACAGTCACAACACAATGCAATCATAATAGTTTAGTGATTATATATTCTTGTTCATATAAGCCATTCTATGTTTCAAAAAGGTTGAATAGAAAACTGACCTCTCCATGATTGAAAAAGTAGCACACCACTGTAATCAGACCTCCTAGCTGACTCCCACTGTAAAAATAATAAAGTACACAGTCATAACATGCAACATATAGGCTCTTCCCAAAAAATTATATCACAATTAAAACCATAATTTTCTATGCTTAAAACATGAATAACTAAGTCATAAAACCACAAATATTTCCCAAAGCCCGTGTAGTTGGATTTTTAATCCTGGCTGTATAAAAACACAAAGTGCACATGTAATACAATCTCAGTTTTACAATTACATCAAAATATTTTCTAAATAAACCATGACCAAAAATAATTTTAAACACACAGCCCAACCCTTTGGTCTGTATGCCGTTCTGTCAATAATGTAAATGTGCTAATTGTGTCTTTGGAAATTAGGCTTAAGCGACTGGGGATTAAAGCCAAAGACTAACAGCTTCACTTGGCAGAAACGCATGACCATTTGACTGACTGAAAATACTCTGATGGAGCCACGCTGTAGACTCTACACAGCAGACCTACAGGGCCTAATAATCATCACAGACTCTCAGATCCACGCTGCATAGTGGGTTTTGTCTTGTACGTTTATCCACGGCCCATATCCCAGGCCGTGAAGCCGGCAGACTCTATATGCCTACTCCTCACTGTTTGCTTAGTTTAGGGTACAATAAATATTGGCGAGATGAAAGGACGAGGAAAGGATGAGATGAAAAATAAAAACAAAAGCAGCAAGCTGTGGTAGCAGCCCTGACCACTGTGTACAGGTAATAAGGTAATAAACTACGGAAGAGCTGAGTGAGGACTGAAATGATGTTATAAGTCACTGTCAGCTTCCTTACATTGACCAGAAGGGAAGCATGACAAGTCATTGTGATTTTACTTTAGAAATTTTTTAGTTAGCTTACAACATAATGGTTTCATTATAAAATTTTCACACACACACACACACACACACACACACACACACACATACATATATACATATGTGTATATATAATTTTAATTTGGACATATTAAACCCATTATATTCTTCAGTTCCTTTCTCACTTCGCATTCTTTTTGGTCTGCCTTCGCTTTCCTCGCTCATATATGCACATATATATCATATATAAAATATATATACTTAATTTCTAACCTACATTACACAAACTATTATATCTCTATAAAAATCTAGAATTGGATAATTATATATGCATGTTTTCCCCATTACATTTATTTATTTTTACTTTACATGTGGGAATGTTTCCCTGCCTGTGTGTATGTATATTATGTGCACCTTGTGAGTGCATGCCTTGTACCCAAGAAATCCAGGAGAAAATGCCATTCCCTCTGGAAGTAGGATTACAGATGGTTGTGACCTGCCATGAGGATGCTGGAATATGGACACTGGTCATCTGCAAGGACACCAAGTGCTCTTAATCACTGAGCAATCCCAGCCATTGATCACTCTTGTCCCCGTTCCCTCACCCGTTAGTCCCCTATCCTCCAATAACACCCACTGATCACTCTTGTCCCCATTCCCTCACCCGTTAGTCCCCTATCCTCCAATAACACCCACTGATCACTCTTGTCCCCATTCCCTCACCCGTTAGTCCCCTGTCCTCCAATAACACCCATTGATCACTCTGTCCCCTGTCCCCACACCCGTTAGTCCCCTGTCCTCCAATAACAGTAGTCCTTCCAATTTCATGGCTCAGCCTATATTTTTTAAATCTAGATTAAATCTACTTATAAAAGAAAACATGGTATTTGTCTTTATTGGGGTTTTTGTTTAATTATGATACTCTCCAGTTCCATACATTTTATTGTGGGTGAAATAATTTCACTTTTATTTATAGCTGCATAAAGCCATTTATATATCTACCACATCTCCTCTGCTACTTTTAAATTTTTATTTAGATTAGCATAGGAACAAATGAGTTTTATTAAAACATATTCCCACAAATGTGCCATTAATTTATTCTCTCCCCTACTTGCTTTGCTTGTGATGATGACTTTGCCTTAATTTTTAATGAGAAAAGTTAACTCATTTGGCTCTTCTAAGGAGCAATGGGGAGTGGGGGAATAATATGTGACTGTCATAATTAACTTTATGGCCTGCAACTAGGCACATTTACACTTCAAACAAAATTATGGTACTATTATCAATAAAGACTGGCTAATTAATATGTCTTCTACAAATGATATTTAAAAACTTTGATAGTTTTTAAAATCTCACGTCAAAAAGAATAAAATTGGAAGCAACATTCTGCTATGTAATGTTGTCATGATTTACACACGAACTGGAGTAATGTGGGATTCCCCTCTGTATGCTGTGAATATAGTTTATTACCATTGGTTAATAAAGAAGCTGCTTTGGCCTATAGCAGGGCAGAATATAGCAAAGCAGGAAATCCTAGCAGAGATAGGGCAAAGAAGATGGAGTTAGGGAGACCCGTGTAGCTACCAAAGGAGAAAGATGCTGGAACCTTAGCGGTAAGCCACAACCCCATGGTAATACATAGATTAATAGAAATGGGTTAATTTAAGATGTAAGAGATAGCTAGAAATATGCCTGAGCCGTTGGTCAGTGTTGTAATTAATATAGTTTCTGTCTGATAATTCATACCAGGCAGGCAAAAGCCAACCTGCAGTCTCTGCTTACACTAGAGTTATCTTCACTAACATTTTTGTTAGTGAATCTTAGTTTTCAAAGATCCCCAAAGGGTAAAATAGAGAACTATAGAGTGTTTTTCAGTGGAATCTCATTTTCTGTTTGTGTGGCATTGGTTATGGAAAATCAAATCTACGAAATTCCTTATGCCCAGTCAGTTGGCTTCCTCGAGCTTCCTTTTCATTTAGTCACGGGTATCAACCAGTCTTTATAGGCTCACTCTCTCTGCTAGTCTTTACTTGTCTTACCTCAGATAGGTGCCATATATGAAGAACAATCCCATCATTAGTCCATTTAAAATAAAAATTACACCAACATAAAAGCAAGCTGGGTCTCCCAATCCTTTAAAAAAAAGACACAGATTGATTAGTATTTAAGGAGCAAAATTATTTCAGTGCTTTATACTCAAGAACTCATAAATCTGCCAAAGGCATTTGCTTTCATAATCAGTCTTTAATGCTACAATCATCTTCACCTCCATAGAGGACAGTACTGTTTGCTGTCCTGGGGAAAAGCCATGGCCTCTCACAGAGCCCCAACCCCTACAACATATATTTGGTTACATTAATACTTTCCCCTAATGGCCTGCTTCTATAATGTAATGGTATATTGGGGTTTACATAATTGAAGTGATAATGCTATAGTTCAGTGTGGGGGACTTTCTGCAGAGCCACTTGAAGTCCCTGGAGCCTCTGATTATTTTGTGTTTTCTAGGCTCTTGAGGAGTGGCATACAGTTCCTAACGTCTGGAAAAGCCTTAGTCTCTGTGATATGATCTAATCACTTCATCTGTTATGGTGTGGACAGAATGCTAGCATATCTGATACATGTAGTTGTATTTGTATGTGCATCACTTTCTATGTGTTTTATAGTCATCAATTTACACAATTCTCAGGCCAGGTTTGAGATTAACTGGTATAAAGGATTTTTGTATTTGAGAAAACAATATTAAAAACCTAAATAATTTCCAAAGTTAATGCTGCTCTATCTGCTGGGAGGTGGGTCCTGTGACCCTGCTTGCTCTGGTTCATTAACCCTTCCATCCCAAAACCACAGGGCCTCTGTCACATGCTCTCTCTACTTCCAGATACCATCCATGCACAGTCAGTGTCAAGTCTATATCCAGACTGATCTTTTTCCTATTTCTATGCTTCTACAGCTATGTGCCCATTGATTATTTCTAGCTCTGGGTCTTTCAGTTATCTTGAACCAATACATAAAGGGAAACAACATCCATACTAGCTACTTTTCATTCTCTGTCAGTCCAAAGACTCAAGCTAGAAGCCAATAGTATGATTCTTCACTCTCCTTCTCACCCAAACATGCTACTTCCAAAATCCAGACATTTATAGTGATCTTTCTCATGAACTGACCGAGAGGATATCAGTCATCAACCTGACCACATGGACGCCACCACTGCCCTTACAAACGTGCTTTTCCTGCAGCTTGCAGTAATGCTTCAGGATGTAGATCTGTTACAGCACATCCGAAGATAAGAGGCAAGTAAGTCCCCAGCCAGTACATGGTCCAGTGTGCTCTGTCCTTCATTACATTCCCAGCGTATCAACCTTTGTAGTATAGTATGCACTATGGTTATAACTGCTAACAGCCTGTTAATAGTATAAGCTCTCCAAGTTTAAGACCCATGTCTCTCCACTCTTCTGTGCACTCCAAGTACCAAACACCATCCTGCTCTGATTGGGAACTTACTATATACACCACACATCTTCAAGGTGATGACTTTTACCCTCAGAAAAGCTGACGATGGACACACTACAAAGTCTAGTGTTTGATGAGCCCTAATTTCCATTCCTGTATGTTGCCAAATTCACGAAGTATTTCACTCCTTAAACATTCTCCACCAGTATCACCGTAGGCTTTTAAGGAAACCAATTTTTAAAAAGTACAGGAAATTCAATGTTTTTAATATGCCAAGAATTAAATAAATATAGTAAGTAGCAATATTGTGGAAAATAGTCATGTGTGAAGATATTATAAGCACTTTGTGTTAGATCCATGTTTCTATGTGGCTATCAACAGTCTCATAAGGCATGTGGCAAACTGTTACATGATTCCAACGGAGTTTGATTTTTTTGTTTCTCCATTTTTGTTTGTTTTGTTTTGGGAGAGATGCCAATATAGAAGATATTCAGGGTGAGTTTCATTAAAATTCCTCTTATAGTGTGAACAAGGGTAAAGCAATATTTATAATAGCTTATTATTAGCATTAACTAATCTATAACTATTATAAGTATGTATTTGACCCTTTGCCCCTCAAATGTATGTACTAACGTTGCCCCAAATATTCTTTGTACCATCTCATTCTGAAACAAACTCTTACTCAAAAGTGCCTTATGTTGGGATATATCGATGCTCAAGTTAAATTTCCAGTTTATACTCAAATTATTAGGGATGTGGCCTTCTCATAAAATAACTATAAGGTGCGAAATAATTATTGTGATGGATCATTTCTTTACTGTCTTAAATAAAATTGATCACAGTTTATTACAAACATTGAAATGTGTCACAACATCAGATGTCTACGAAAACACCAGTGAGCATAGGACACATGCCTTCACAGCTCTGAACTTCACTAAGAGGCTCTATTCTGGTGACATTCCAGCAGGTCTTAGTTTCCAACCCAAATAAATCCATTGTTCCCACGATTGTGCGATACCAGTAGGCTATGATTACCTATAAAAGAGAAGATGGAAGTAAACATATTCTGATCACAAAGACAGCTTTTCTAAAATGCTACTCCTTGATGGTTGCTTTAACATTATAAACCTAAGCAAATTTATTTGAGAAAAACTTATATTATTATATTAGTAATATTTACATAGATTAGTCAATTTAATTGTAGTAATATAACCACACAACCAAATATAAGAGTATAACTCTGAATTTTTTTATTATTAAAACACATCATTTAAAAAACTGAAGTACAACGGAGTAACAGCTCCAGGGCTCATTAAAAACTGGAACAGGGACAAGACTGACTGAAGCAACTGGTTCTTTTCAATCCGAAACCTACGTTTGAAAGTTCTGAAGCAAGAGAGGGAACTAAAAACAGAGAAAAATAAAATAACACAAAATGCTCTCTCTGGGATTTTTAACTAGGTGAATTTTTGATAAAAGCTATGAGAATTGTTGGTAGAAAGTAAAAAAAGAATTTCAAAAAAGAAACACATGGAATTGACACTTAATGCTGGGAGTCACCTTGTCATCTCTCTGGCACTGACAGCATGTAGCTACACTTACTCAATGACACACAACTCTGAACAACCTCACAATGTTCTTTCTCAGTCCAAACTATAGATTTATTTTTGTCTTTTAAAAATTACACACTGTTAAAATTTTAACATTTTTATTCTTGTGACTTTTGCCATGCCTGTACAAAAAATACCACATTATATGTATATGCTAAATCTAGAATTATATTTCTCTTGGTATGAACTTTGACATAATAAGGAAAGCAAAGCTTTGAAATCAAACTTAACTCAAACTCTGTCTCTGGGGCTGGAGAGATATCTCAGTGATTAAGAAAACACACTGATTTTCCAGAGAACTACAGTTCCATCCCCAGCACCCATGGTAAGTAACTAACAATTACCTATAATTCCATCTACAAGGGATCAGAGGCCCCCTCCTGAACTCTGCGGGCACTTTCACTCACACATGTATAAACCATACACTTACACATAATTAAAAATAAAATAAATCTGATTTTAAAAACTATTCTCACTCTGCATTTTGTAATTTCCATGTTTCTGAGTGAACTTTCAGCCTCAAAACATCAGCTCTTCTTTCAAGTGAACTTAATAATAACCATTTTTAACCATGAAAGAAGTGAGAGAACTTCTGTGTAAAAGGCTGGCATAGAATAAGCATGAAATATATTTAATCTTCTCAAAAAAAGTTCTAAACTTACATTTTTAACCCACAGATTAGATATTAACAATATAAACACAGAAAGCGGGAACACACAAAACTGTGATACTGTGTAGTTATCAGTTAACTTAGGCCTTCCACATTTTTCATCATCTCAAGATGGAAATACAACTCAGAACAAACCCCCAGCTTCAGGTCTTGACAATGCCATCATGTTTTAACAAGCAATTTATCACATTTTCACAATGACTTTTAAGGCATCAAGGAGGAAACTAAAAATACAGTAAACCTTCAATAAGGCTATGAGGATCTTTGCAGCAAGCCTATTGAGTGTTTCACAGGGAGCCTCACCCTAACCCATATAACACTAAGCTGTTAACAAAGACATAAATACATCTCACAAGTAGCATCTGCTCTCCTGTATCCCAAAGTCCTCACTGCCGTGGCATCTGTGGACTAATACATGTATTCCACAATTAGCACTGCTAGTTAGCACTCTGTGGTAATTTCAAGTCCCTATATCTGAAGCCAGATTGCCTGGTGCACTCCAAGGAAGCCCTCCTCTTCCCCTGCCCATCAGGGCTCTAAGACTGTCAGTTGGAGATCTACATTAAATGCTTGCGCACCATGCTGGTAAATCTCACCTTTGTCTCTCTCTGCACTCTAACCTCAATTTCTGAGAAACTTCAGGGAAAATCTTTTAGATCCATAAAAGCCCCTTCATGTGTTCAAAGCTTCATCTTGGTTCAGCTGAGCATGGATGACTTCTATACCCCAATAGCACATCACCACTGTGTGGCCCCATGACTGAATCACAAGCACAAACCCAGAAGATTCAAATCTTCGAGGTTGGGTGGCAGTCAGTAAGGATCCAAATACCCACCCAACAATGGCAGAACAGATATCCATACCAAATGACCCAGGCAATGGCCTAACCACAGATGCCCAATTCCTATTGTGGAAACACAACACAAAGAACCAATACAGTATTCCCGTAGTCATTCTCTTTGAGAAAAACAATTTAGAAGACCCACAGTACAATAAACACAAAGCATCAGTTATAAATATGCGCAAAGAATTCAAAGGGAGTATGAATAAACACCTAAATGAAAACCAATACAACACAAACAGTTGAATAGAATAAGACAATTTTAGATATGAAAGATAAGATTCAATGAAGATTCTGCTTTATTATTTTTATTGTTTTAGAACTTCATACATGTATATAATTTGTTTTGAGAAAGTTCACTTCCCATTCTCACTCTTCTGATTCCTTCCCTTTTCTCAACACCTCTCCCACCCTACCAACCTCGTGTGCTCTTTTTTAAAACCCACTCAGTTCACTTGCTGACTCTAGTTTTAAATAAATCTAATTCATCACATAAATGGACTAAAGAACAGAAACCACATGGCATCTCACAGATACAGAAAAAGCCATTGACAAACTTCAAAAGCCCTCAAGCAAGTACCATGAAGGCTTCCAAAGGAAGGAGGCAACCAATGTTTCTACCCAGTTATGATGCCTAAGAACCAAGCATATCAATGACCATACTGACATGACAACTCTAAGGGTGCAGTAGTGTCACTAGCACTTCAGGGGTAACCAACAGCTCTCTAATTGGACTTAAAGCTGCTCAACAGGAAGGAAATCATGCCTAGCACTGAAAACCTAGGTAACTACTTAGTGCTAATGAAGTCATGGATATTGGATGAGAGCCTACAACCACTACTTTAATAAAAACCAGCATAATCCCTAATGATGATTTGTCTTTATAACCACAGATATATGTCATCTTCACCCCTCATCAAGGAAACTTCTCTTTGCAAAGGAAGGAGACCTACAGAAAACTATAACCATTCAAAATGCAGAGCTGTGGAGCTCAGTCCTAAAGGATTTATCTTTAAAACCTTACCATACCCTAAGGCTCTGGGAACATTGCAGTAAAGGGAAGCAGAAAGATTGAAAGAGCCAGAAGATCAGGGAGATTGTTGTGAGATTATGTCTCATAGTGAAGTCAGAAGTTACATCCATAAGAGCACTAACATAACTGCCCAAACATGAGCTAAACAAGGTAATAGCAATAGACATACCAAAGTGGATGTGAGAAGGCTCAGGAGGCCTCAACCTATACAACTAAGGAATGTTGAAAGTGGAAGGAAAAGTCTTTCCCAGGAACAAGCACACCAACTACTTATCCAATACCAAACAGTTAAAAATCATACATGCAAGTAACATTATATAGACTTCATAGGTTATATTTAGGATTGTGTGTGTATGTGTGTGTGTGTGTGTGGGTGGGTGTGTGCGCGCATGTGTGTGGTGTGGGAGAATTGTCTATATTCTGTCAATCATATTATAAATAAACACTGATTGGCCAGGCAGAAATATAGGAGGGAAAACAAGACAGGAAGTAGAAATGATGTAATAAGAGCAGGAGAATTCTGAGGAGGATTCCTCTCTCTCCTGCCCCGAGCACAAAAGCAGCAGGATGAGATCTGCCTTACTGAAAAAGGTACTGAGCCAAATGGCTAACATAGATCAGAAAAATGCGTTAATCAAGATGTGAGAGTTAGCCAGTGAGAGACTAGAGCTAATGGCCCAATCAGCTTATAATTTATGGAGACCTATGTGTGAATTTTTGGGGGGGATAAACAGTTGTGGGGTACCCGGCGGGACTAAAACCCCAACAACAAGCAGGCCCCCTTCATGATACATGTGTGCATACACAAATGTGCACATATATGTATGCAATAACAATAAAAGAGAGGACATGAATTTGAAAAAGAGCAAGGAGAGGTATGTGGGAGTGTTTGAAGGAAAGAAAGGGAAAGAATAAATACAATTATATTATTATCTCAAAAATAAATTAAAAGATACCCAGGCCACCTCCACTGCATGCTGTGGCATGGGCTACAATGAACAAATATGTGATGTGAAGGTGGAAAAGATAGAAAAAAGGAATGGTGCACACACTGTGGAGAGAGGCAGAACTGGAGACACGATGGCAGTGACCGGTGAGAGAGAGGGCTGAGGTGGACACGCTGCCATCGTCCAGTAGGGTCAACAAAGTGGTGTGCAGCAGTAGCCTGGAGCTTATGCTGACACAGACTCAGCTCCCGAGGCCACCCTGACTCAGAAGCACCCTGGATCTGGGCAACAATGGAGGTCTGAGATGAGAAAAGTTTCACTTTTTATACTGGATCTCCTCAAAGGGCCACTGTGGTCCACAATGCCACCAGTGGCCATGTTTCTGTCTATGTTCCATGCTGCTGCCCAAGGCTGCAATGAAGCCTGAGGTCCATGTGAATGTATGCTGTCTGTGTCACTGCCTGAAGTCTTGGTGATGTCTGTCAGGAACCACCTTGCGGGGGGGGGGGGGGGGGATCCACATTTTTTGGATGACTTATGCCACGGTCCTAGCCATGGCCAGTTCTCATGTTCCAGGTTAGAGGCATGTTGGTTAGAAACATTAGGTATCAGGAAGAAATATAAGAATCACAGAGACACAGGATAGTAACAAAAGAGCAATTCAGTGAATGCCGAATGCTAATAAATTCACTAGTGTTTATCTTCCATACATTTTTATACTCCTGTAGTAAAACGAGTGGCGGGCTGCTTCCCGCCACCCGGCAGCCATCACGGCTAGCTTTGCCCGAAATAATTACACAGACACTGTATTCATTTAATCACTGC
>NC_022012.1:18868847-18873076 GCF_000317375.1 Microtus ochrogaster
GAGTGGAGCATCTCGTGTCTCTCTGAGGCGTCTGCCCCTGAGAGGAGAGCTGTCGAGTCTCTGAGCTCACTTCCTCTTCCTCCCAGCGTCTGCTCCTCCCACCTATGTTCTAACCTATCAGGTCAAGCAGCTTCTTTATTTAATCAACCAATGACCTTCCTCCATCATACTCCAATACCAAAGGGGGGAAGAAGGCAAAAGACTGCTTTAACTTGATACAAAGGACAAGAAGAACAGTTGCTTGCCCCAATACTTGAGACATCAAATCATTAATTCTTGAGAAAAGTGTTTATTGCTTAGAACAGTTAAACACTCTAGACCAAGTATCCTGCAGGCAGTTACTCCTTAAGTCAAAGCTCACATTTCAAAAGAAGGCACAGAATTATGCTTGAATCCTCTGACCTTTAGTCAGGGTACAGTGGTTCTATCTCTACTGGCCATCTTAATGTCCAAAACACCAAGCAGCATACCCTAGGTCAGGGTGTGTAGCAATACTTGTTGTCAACAACCTTGAAAGAGCAAAATACGTTCAAACTCTCTGACCTTCAGATAAGGTGGAATAAGCTTACTTTTTGGGGCCTCCACAGATGTCCTTGGGCTTTGCTACCTCAGTGGGCCATCTGGATATGTGTAGCATGTATAGCCAGCCACCTCAGGTCATGTTGAGGCTGTGACACTTGCAGTCACTGAGAGCCATGAGTGAGCCAGTGGTCCTGAGAAGGCCAGGGACAGTGTTGATGCCTGTGGTATGGGCTGCTGCCTGAATATGTGTTAATATTCGAGGACCTTTGTTGAACTGTCACTGTCCCATGCCAGCATGGTATGGACACCCAGGAGAGCTGGTTCTACCCCTCACATGTTACAACATGACTCTTCACAGTTAATGGCTTCTGGGTACATGGGAAAAAAGACTAACCTTCCCTTGGCGGACTGACTGCTAGGAGTTTGACTAAGTCATAGTGAATGTATGAAAAATTGGTTTTGGGAGGTGTGGGGGCAGGAGTGAGTGGTATATATAAAAGGACAGGGAACTGAGGGCAATCAGGGTGCATAATGTAAGATACCCAAATAATCAATTTTTTAAAAAGTAAAATAAAAAATGTTAGAGAGACTAGGGATACAAGGAACATATCCCAAAGACCTTCAGACAAGCACATGCTAAATAAAGAAAAATTCAAGCCCTTTCCACTAAAATGAGGAAAAAAGACAAAAATGCACATAGTCTCTACTTCTGTTCAATATAGTGCTTAAAGTCTTAGTTAGAGCAATAAGACAAGAAAAGGTTAAAGGGGGATACAAATAGAAAATAAAATTATCAAATAGTAATGTCAAATAAAGTTATCAAAAATAAAGATATCAGAATATCCTTATTTGCAAATTATATGATTCTATACATGAAAGACCCTAAAGATACCAGCTGAAAAGTCCTTGAGCTGATAAATACATTCAGCAAAGTAAAAAGATATAAAATTAATACACAAACATTAGTAGTTTTCCTATATACCAAAGATTATGCATACTAAGAAAGAAATCAGGAGAAAAACCCCATTCACATTATCCTCAATATATATATATATATATATATATATTGAACCAAATCTAACCAAGGAAACAAAAAATCTTTACAATAAAAACTTGAAACAGTGAGAAACTTAAGTAGACACTAAAATATGGAAAGACCTCTTATAATCACAGATTGATAGGATTAATGTTATGAAATGGCCATCATAATAAAAGCAATCTGCAGAGTCACTGTGATCCCATGAAAATTCTACCACATAAAGCTGGCCAGAAGGCAAGCCTCTTATAGGGAGGATGCTCTAACAACCCCCATCAATCAGGCCCTCTAATCTATGAGTCCCACTCTGCCCCCAAACCCACCCATCCCCTGCCACCTCAGTGACTCTTTGAGACACAGACTGTGACTACATAGAGCTGACCAAGAAGTGAAGGAACAACCCCCAAGATGGACAGCCCAGCCTGTAGGTCCTAGGCCCCAGGGCAAAACCCCAGGACTCTCTCAGAAATGCCTCAACTAGACTAGCTTGTCAGTGAGCAAACCTCCCGCAGGCAAACTCCCCCAACACACCCCAATAGACCCAGTAATCTACAAGTCCCACTCCACTCCTATACCCACCCATCCCGGAGTCCTAGGCAGCTCCCTGAGACAAAAGGCAACTACACAGAGCAGACCAAGAAAGGATCCCTGAGACACAGACACTGACTATAAAAATACGACCAAGAGGCAAAGTCACTGACTGCACCAATTGCAGGAAGAGACAGGCAGTCATCAATTCAAGAATATTTTCTACAGCCTAAAAAGCAATGTGGCAGCACCAGAAACTAATGGTACAACAACAGGAAGACTGAAATCCTAACCTAGAAGAAGCAGAGGAAAACAACCTTAAATATACCTTTATGAAGATGATAGAGATCCCTAATGAGGAAATGAAAAATTCCCTTGAAGAAATGAAAGAAAAGACAAAAAATTGGAAGAAAACAATAAATCTCTTAAAGAAAGCCAAGAAAACTGAGAAAAAAACAAACAGGGGAGGCAAACAGTTCAAGAATTGAAAACTGAAATAAAAGGCAACAAAGAAAACACAAACTGACAGAATTCTGGAAATGAAAAATATAAGGAAATGAACAAAAACTATGGATGCAAGCATATCCAATAGAATAAAAGAGGTGGAAGACAGAAATTCAGGTATTTAATATATGATAGAGGAAATAGACTCATCAGTAAAAGAAAATGTTAAATATAACAAATTCTTACAAAACATCTCAGAAATCTGGAACACCATGAATAATAGGGAAAGAAGATGGAGAAGAACTTCAGCTCAAAGACACAGAAAATATTTTCAAAAAAATCAGAGAAAAATTTCCCAACCTAAGGAAGGCTATTCCTATGAAAGTACAAAATGCATACAGAAAAGTAAATAGATTGAGCCCCCCAAAAAGCCCTCTTGTGACATAATAATCAAAACACTAAACCATACAGGAAAAAAAAAGAATATTAAGAGCTGCAAAGGAAAAAGGCTAAGTAAGTAACATATAAAGGTGAACCTATAAGAATTACACCTGAGTTTTCGATGGAAATCCTGAAAGCCAGAAGGTCCTAGACAGATGTGCTCCAGAAACTAAGACCATGGATGCAAAGCCCATTTTACTATACCCAGTAAAGTTTCCAATCACCATAGACAGAGAAAATAACATATTTAATGACAAAAGCAGATTAAAACTATAACTATCCACACATACAGTCTTATAGACTTACTAAAACTTACTAGAAAAAAAATCCAACCCAATGAATGTAACTGCACTCAAGAAAATACAGGCAACAGATAACCCCTCACAAGCAAACCCCAAAGAAGGGAACCACACAAACACTATGACTGAAAAACAAAAACAGGATTTAACAATCACTGGCCAAATATATATATATGAGAGAGAGAGTCGCTTGGAACCCTGAAAGAGACCCTGCTCCCATGCTGAGCAGAACCAGAGAGGTAAGTGGCCTCACCGCCAGGCAGCCTAAAGTGCCACTCTCTGGGACAGTCCTGGGGGGGACTTAATCCAGGGCCCCTCCAATTCCCTAAGCTTTTCTGGCCATCCAGAAGGGCATGTTCCTGCTGCTGGCTTTTTTTTATCCCATTCCACCCTGCCCACAAGCCCGCATTTTAGTCTGCAAAAACCTTGGAACCGCCAACACAGCCTGCTTCAGGGCTGAGGGAATCTGAGAGTTTGCTCCAATGTTGAGCGGACCTAAGAGAGGGAAGACCAAGAAAAACTCCCAAGTACACAGTCACCCACAGCAAAGATTGGACCAAGATGCCAAGACTCTGCTGGCCTCATTAGAAGGAAGAG
This sequence comes from Microtus ochrogaster, assembly GCF_000317375.1. Lineage (NCBI taxonomy): Eukaryota > Metazoa > Chordata > Mammalia > Rodentia > Cricetidae > Microtus > Microtus ochrogaster. Next base: position 18,872,715 of record NC_022012.1, read on the forward strand.
ATGGGTAGGCGCCAATGCAAACATTCCTCCAACATCCTGAAAAGCAACATGGTAACACAAGAATCCAGTGAAAACACAACAGGAAAACTTGAACATCCTAAAAAAAAAAAAAACTTGAACATCCTAACCCAGAAGAGGTAGAAGAGAACGACTTTAAATGACTTTAAACATAACCCTTAAACAGGAGCTGAAAAACTCATTTAAAGAAATGGAAGAGAAGACAAAAAATTAGAAGAAATTTAAAAATTCTGTTGTAATAGGAGCAGCGGGGCTGCATCCCCAGCACCCCGGCCGCCTGCTAGCTTATGCCTCGAAATAATTACATGGACACTGTATTCTTTTAAACACTGCTTGGCCCATTA
>NC_022012.1:18874942-18884867 GCF_000317375.1 Microtus ochrogaster
CACACCTTGAAGTCACAGAGGTCAATCTCCCTCTGCCTCCCGAGTGTTAGGATTAAAGCTGTGTACTACCACACCCAACTGCTCTCTTTCTTCCCTTTTTTTTGTTTTGTACTTTAAGAACTTTAATGTTTAGCATGCATATATTTTTAACACACTGTAAACCATTTAAACATTTTCTTTGACTTTGAATCTTTCTTTTACTGTATATATCTCTTTTTTGACCACTTGAGTCCTTAATTTAGCAAGCAATATCAGTAGGATTAAAGCCGTGGCTTTGCCAGCTAGATCCAGTCCATTCCTCAAAGACACACTAACTCATGAGTAAGGGGTGGGAAAAGATTTTCTAATCAAACGGACCTAAGAAACAAGCAGGTTTGGCTATCCTAATATATAACAAAATTGAGAGGGCCCCAGCACTCGGGAGGCAGAGGCAGGCAGATCTCTGTGAGTTCGAGACCAGCCTGGTCTACAAGAACTAGTTCCAGGACAGGCTCCAAAACCACAGAGAAACGCTGTCTCGAAAAAAACCTAAAAACAAACAAACAAACAAAATTGATTGATTTCAAACTAAAATCCATCAGAAGAGAAGGATAAAGACACTTTATACTCATAACAGGAACAATTCATCAAGATGAAGTCTCAATCCTGAATATTTATGCCCCTAATATAAAAGCATCCACATATGTAAAAGAAACATTACTAAAACTCAAGTCACACATCAAACCCCACACACTAATAGTAGGAGACTTCAACACTCTTCTCTCACCAATGGACAGGTCAGTCAGACAGAAACTTAACAGAGAAATAAGAGAACTAACAGAGGTAATGAATCAAATGGACTTAACAGACATCTATAGAACATTCCACGCAAACAGGAAAGAATATACCTGCTTCTCAGCACCTCATGGAACCTTCTCAAAAATTGATCACATATTTGGTAACAAAGCAAATATCCACAGATACAAAAAAGTGAGAGTCTTATCAGATCACCATGGAGTAAACATAGAATTTAATAATACTACTTCCCCCAGAAAACCTACAAACTTATGGAAACTGAACAGTCAACTTGGTCAAGGAAGAAATAAAGAAAGAAATTAAAGTCTCCCTTGAATTCAAATAAAATGAAGACACAACATACCCAAACCTATGGGACACTATGAAAGCAGTGCTAAGAGGAAAGTTCACAGCACTAAGTGCCCACATAAAGAAAACTGAGAAAGCTCACATTAGTGACTTAATAGCACACCTAAAAGCTCTAGAAAAAAAAGAAGCAGACTCACACAGGAGTAGTAGAAGACTGGAAATAATAAAACTGAGGGCTGTAATCAACAAAATAGAAACACAGAAAACAATCCAAAGAATCAATGAAACAAAAAGCTGGTTCCTGGAGAAAATCAACAAGATTGACAAACCCCTATCCAAACTAATCAAAAGGCATAGAGAGAACACTCAAATTAACAAGCTCAGAAATGAAAAGGGAGATATAACAACAGACACTGAGGAAATTAAGAGAATCATTGGGTCTTACTACAAAAGCTTGTACTCCACAAAATTGGAAAATGTAAAAGAAATGGACAATTTTTTAGATAAATATCATATGCCAAAATTAAATCAAGACCAGGTAAACAATTTAAATAGACCTAAAAATAGTGAGGAAATAGAAGCTGTCATAAAAAAAAAAAAACCTCCCAACAAAAAAAAGCCCAGGACCAGATGGTATTAATGCAAAATTTTACCAGAACTTCCAAGAAGAGCTGATACCTATACTCCTTAATGTGTTTCACAGAATAGAAACAGAAGAATCATTGCCAAACTCTTTTTATGAAACTACAGTTACCCTAATACCAAAATCACACAAAGACTCAACCAAGAAAGACTATTCTCACTCATGAACATTGATGCAAAAATTCTCACTAAAATAATGGCAAACTGAATCCAAAAACACATCAAAAAATCATCCATAATGATCAAGGATCAAGTAGGGTTCATCTCAGAGATGCAGGGCTGGTTCAACATATGAAAATCTATCAATGTAATCCATCATATAAATAAACTGAAAGAAAAAGCCCATATGATCATTTCACTAGATGCTGAAAAAGCATTTGACAAAATTCAACACCCCTTTATGATAAAGGTCTTGGAGAGATTAGGGATAGAAGAATCATACCTAAACATCATAAAAGCAATATACAGCAAGCCAATAGCTAACATAAAATTAAATGGAGAGAAACTCAAAGCCACTCCATTAAAATCAGGAACAAGACAAGGCTATCCACTCTCACCATATCTCTCCAACATAGTGCTTGAAGTTCTAGCAATAGCAATAAGACAACATAAAGAGATCAAGGGGATTCATATTGGAAAGGAAAAAGTCAAACTTTCATTATTTGTAGATGATACGATAGTATACATAAGTGACCACAATAACTCTACCAGAGAAGTCCTACAGCTGATAAATACCTTCAGTGATGTGGCAGGCTACAAGATCAACTCAAAAAAATCAGTAGCCCTCCTATACACAAAGGATAAAGAAGAAAGGGAAATCAGAGAAACTTCACTTTTCATGATAGCCACAAATAGCATAAAGTATCTCAGGGTAACACTAAACAAGGAAGTGTAAGATCTATTTGACAAGAACTTTAAGGCTTTGAAGAAAGAAATTGAAGAGGATACCAGAAAATGGAAAGATCTCCCATGCTCTTGGATTGGTAGGATCAACATAGTAAGAATGGCAATTCTACCAAAGGCAATCTACAAAATCGATGCAATCCCCATCAAAATCCCAACAAAATTCTTCACAAACCTTGAGAGAAAAATAATCAACTTTATATAGAAAAACAAAAAAAACCCAAGATAGCCAAAACAGTCCTATACAATAAAGCAACTTCCGGAGGTATCACCATCCCTGACTTCAAGTTCTATTAAAGAGCTACAGTAATGAAAACAGCTTGGTATTGGCATAAAAACAGAGACATTGACCAATAGAATTGAATCAAAGACCCGGATATTAACCCACCTATGAACACCTGATTTTCGACAAAAAGCTAAAATTATACAATGGAAGAAAGAAAACATCTTCAACAAATGGTGCTGGCATAACTGGATATCAACCTGTAGAAGAATGAAAATAGATCCATATCTATCACCATGAACAAAAATCAATTCCAAATAAATTAAAGACCTCAGTATAAACCTGACAACACTGAACCTGATAGAAGAGAAAGTGGGAAGTAGAAAGTGCAACACATGAGTACAGGAGACCACTTCCTACGTAAAACCCCAGTAGCACAGACACTGAGAGCAACAATAAATAAATGGGACTGAAACTGAGAAGCTTCTGTAAATCAAAGGACACAGTCAACTAGACAAAAAGGCAGCCTACTGAATAGGAAAATATTTTCATCATCCCCACATCAGACAAAGGTCTGGTCTCCAAAATATATAAGGAGCTCAAAAAATTAGATATTAAAATTATAAATAATCCAATTTTAAAAAATGCAGTATGGAACTAAACAAAGAATTTTTAACAGAAGAAGTTCAAATGGCCAAAAGATACTTCAGAAAATGTTCAACATCCTTAGCTATCAAGGAAATGCAAATCAAAACAACTTTGAGATACCATCTTAAACTTGTCAGAATGGCTAAGATCAAAAATACTATTGATAGCTTATGCTGGAGAGGATGTGGACTAAGGGGAATACTCATCCATTTCTGGTAAAAATGCAAACTTGTGCAGCAACTTTGGAAATCAGTATGGCGGTTTCTCAGAAAATTGGGAATTAATCTACCTCAGGATCCAGTAATACCATGCTTGGGAGTATACCCAAAAGATGCTCAATCATACTACAAAAGCATTTGTTCAGCTATGTTCATAGCAGCATTATTTGTAATAGCCAAAACATGAAAACAATATAGATTCCCCTCGCCTAAAGAAAGCATAAAGAAAGTGTGGCACATTTACACATTAGAGTAAGAAGCAGTACACTCAACAGTAAAAAACAATGACATCTTGAATTTTGCATGCAAATGGATGGTATTAAAAAACACTATCCTGAGCCGGGCGATGGTGGCTCGCGCCTTTAATCCCAGCACTCGGGAGGCAGAGGCAGGCGGATCTCTGTGAGTTCGAGACCAGCCTGGTCTACAAGAGCTAGTTCCAGGACAGGCTCCAAAACCACAGAGAAACCCTGTCTCGAAAAAACAAAAAAAAAAAAAAAAAAAAAAAACCACTATCCTGAGTGAAGTAAACCAGACCAAAAAAGATGAATATTGTTTGTACTCACTCATAAATGCATACTAGCTATAAACAAAGGACATTGAGCCTATAGTTCATGATCCTAGAAAGGTTAGTAATAAGGTGAACCCAAAGAAAAATATATAGAGACCCACCTGGAAATTGGAAACAGACAAGATTGCCTCACATAACTGGAAGCAGGGGGTTGGGGGAGAAGAAGGGGAGAGGGGGAGAGTTAAGGAGAACTTGAGGGAATGGGATAGTCAAGATGGAGGAAGGATAGAAATGAGAGAAAGGAAATAGATATCTTGATTGAGGGAGCCATTATAGGGTTATCAGAAACCTGGTTCTAGAGAAATTCCCAGGAATTACAAAGAGAACCCCACCTAAGACCCTAAGCAATAGCGGAAAGGGGACCCGATCTTGACTAGCCCTGTTGTCAGACTGATGAATATCTTAAATGTCACCATAGAACCTTCATCCAGCAACTGATGGAAACAGAGGCAGAGACCCATATTGGAGTACTACACTGAGCTCCCCAGAGTGGAAGGAATGAGAATATGAGCGAAAAAGGTCAAGACCATGATAGATTCATCCACTGAAACCTAACTAAAGGCGTGAAGGGCCACAAGGAAGGAATCACAGGCTAGAAAAGGGAAAAGAATCCTATGCTCATGGATAGGCAGAGGTAATGTGAAGATAACCATAGTCCCCAAACTTATTTACAAATTCAATGCAGCAATCTCAATAAAAATTCCTAATTCATTCATCACCAAAATAAAAGAAATTGTCCTAAAATTCATATGGAAACGGTCCCAAATAGCTAAAACAATCCTGAATAAAAACAACAATACTGGAGGGATTACCATTCTAGATCTGAAGATATATTGCAGAGCCATTGTAATAAAACAATATGGTACTGGCACAAAAACAGACATGAGGACCAGTGGGAAAACAACTAAAGACCCAAACATGAGTTCATATAACTTCAGACATCTGCTATTTGACAAAGGTGCCAAAAATCTAAACTGAAGGAATAAAAGCATCTTCAAGAAATGTTGCTGGGAACTGCATGTTCACATGCAGAAGAATGAAATTAAACCCAATCTGTCACCTTGCACAAAAACTAAGGCCAAAACTGATCAAAGACCTAAATGAGAAACATGAAACAGTGAAATTATTAAAGAAAACATAGCCAGTGCCCTATCAGATAGAGGTGTATAAAAGGACTTTCTGACGAGGATTCCATTTGCCCGAGAATTAAGGCCAACGACTGCCAAGTGGGATCTCATACAACAAAAAGCTCCTGCAGAGCTGAAGAAGAAATCACCTGGCTGATGACAAAGCCTACAAAGTGGAAGAGAAACTTTGCCAGCTACACATCTGACAGTGTAAGAAATCCATAATATATAAAAAACTCGGAAGCAAGAATTAAACAAACAAATGACACATTCAAAACCAATAGCCTGGGTTCTCAGGAGAAAAAGAAAAGATTAGAAAATATCTCAAAAATGTTCATTGGTCCTTATTATTTAGGGAAATGCAAATCAAAATAACTGAGATTTCATTTTACACCAGTCAGAATGGAAACAACAAAGATCAAAGAAAAAAAAAGAAAAGAATGACAAATTTTGGAGGAGGTGTGGGGAAAAGGGAACACTCATTCTTTGTACTGCGGTGCAGCTACTGGGGAAATCAGCGTGGAGAATGCTCGCAAAGCTAAAAGTAAATCTATTATACGACCCAGCTATAGCAGTCCTTGGACAGTGTACTCCACACACTCTTGCTCAACCATGTTCATTGATGCTCCATTCATAATATAGGAAATGGAAACAAACTAAATGCAAATGTGGTACATATACAATATGGAAGAAGATTCTCCTGTAAATAAAAATGAAGGCATCAACTTTATGGGTAAATGGGTGGAAGTAGAAAATCATATTGAGTGAGGTAACCCAGATCTAGAAAGACAAATGTCTCATGTTCTGTCATAGGATGCTCCCACTTATAAATCTTTAGGTATGGGTATGTTACTTAAAGTACATAGACTAAAAGTATAAAAAGGGATCATTGCCTGGTTGGGGGTTGGGTGGGGAGCCACTTGAATAGTATTGAATAAGTGACCAAATTGGGGAAGTGGAAAAGGGGAGCATTAATTAAGGAAGGAAGGGAAATAAATATTGAAAAGGGAGAAAGGTAAAAATAGTAAGGATATCTGAAAAAGTCACAAAAAGTCATACGATTATTTACCTACTTAAGACACCTATAAGAAGTTGGCTTATAAATATACACATGTAGTTCAAATGAAATTTCCCATGTAGACTGACCATGTTCCCTCTAAAAGCCATAGACCATGTAAGGAAACCCAGCGACCAGGCATGAGAAGCCCTCTTTTAAGTTGTTGGTCAGTGTTGTACAAGAGACTCCCAAAATATACAGGCTATTGCTCTTGCTTTGGTGGTCCCCCAGATGGAGAAGGTAAGCCCCTATTGCTCAAGACACCATGCACTTCAGATACATGCCCCAGGGACATGAACTGGAACTGACCTGAATTTCTCCTCCCTGAGGACTAACTTTCATGGTACCAGGAGTTGCCAGGCAACCTTACAAATGAGGGAAGCCACCAACAGTCCTCCAGCTATGAAGCCTGTTAACTCAGCAAGATTGACATGGCACAATAGCCCTAAGGGTGCAGCAGTGTTGTGCAGGGCTTGGCGCTGACCACCAACTCTGGAACTGGACAGGGCCTGCACAGGCTTAAGTCAGGCAGAGTCCCAGGAGCTGAGAGTGGGGAATGAGCACCAGCTCCCACCCTTAGCCAAGAAGCTAGCTCTAGCTCGCATCACTTGCAAAGGAAACGTTAGTTTTTGCCAACTGAGTCTCACTGGGGATATTAACCAAACTTAAGGGTAAGACTCATGACTAGAAGTAGATGGCCAACCCAAAACTCCAGGAGTAGTTTCGTATACGTTTTGTCTTATATCACTTTGTTTGACTTTTTTTTCATCTCACTGTTTTTTTTGAATGTATATTATGATTTCCAATTTTGTATTTCTATAGGTTTTATTTTTATCTCTGTCTCTTGTGCTTTTTTTGATACTTTTTATTCCATTTTTCTCATTTTTTTTTGTTTGATTGTTTGCTTTCCAAAGAGAGAGGTATAGAAGATGTGGAGTTGGGCAGGTGGGGAAGGAAAACAATGGTCAGAATATACTGTATAAAAATATTTTCAATAAAAAGAATTCACAAATGAAGCTTACCAAAGTTTTTTGTTGTTGTTGTTTATCAAATTTCTAAACTCCCGTTAAAAAACCATACTTTGTAAGGCTAAATATTTTTTTTTTTAATCCACAGATTTCTGGCCATGTGACCAAGTAAATCTTACTTTGGCAGTGAACTCCAAGGCCCTTGTTTTGCTGCCAGTCTCACTGTCCCTCCATGTGCTCTCCATGTCAACCCTCGTGGCCCCAAGAGGAGCCCTGGTCCCAGCTGTTCTGATGCCTTAGTTACAATTCTCACACTAAGGTATCCTCTCTGACATCATGTAAGGGGATTCAGTAGGCTGGATTTTAAGAGAGGATCGCTTTATGGTACGATCAAATCTTAAAAACATCTAAAGTTAACGAACCTAAAATAGAAAACCTCTTTTTTCACCTCTGTTGTTATATTTACCACTTTTATTTGACAATAGTCTGTTAGCATTGTTCGTTTCTAAAGATCCCTTACCTCTGGATAAAGATGGAAGCGTTTCACTGTATTGATTACCAGGGGATATTCAGTTAGCCTGTCATTCATGATCATCCACAGTCCTTCCAGAAATGAAGGCGCTTCGATGATGGTCTTGAAGTAGGAATAATAAAGTCCCTTTTAAGAAAGACACACACTATCAATGTCAATAAAACCTTCAGTTGTTTATAGAACATTTTTAAAACAATTTTTTAGATCATCTTTCTTCTGTTAAAAAAAGAAGGTCATGAAGAAGACTTCCTAATGACTTCTTAGTGTTAAGATTCTCAGACTAAAAAGCATGTATCTTCACGTGTCTTCTCTACGATTCTTTCTAGCTTTCTGAAGGTCTGAGATTATTCATATTATGTGGATGGTTGCATGTAGCACGGATGGTGCTTTAAGACATGCATCTAGTCCATGTACTTTTAACTTGACTAAATCTATTTTTCCCATATGCTTAGAAGTTGACATATAATAAATTCTATCAAAAACAGAGGTGTCTTCATGTCGAAGTGCAACTCCGCATTTGGAAAGGAATGACAGTTTTATTAACTAATAACGCATGCTCGTCAGCATCGGGTGACTGGTCCAGCTTACTTTGGAGCTGCAGGTGGTGCCTGAGCTGCCTTCTGCTGTTCACAAATGCTGTGTCATAAAGTGATCACCCCTGTGTAGTTCCAGCACAGGGAACAATGTCCTCTTTAGACCAGGAGGGGATGTCAACTCAAAAGTCTATACTGTTTTGTTATTTTCATCTTAAATTTGCTGTTTACCAAAATAAGTAAATAAAGAAATAAAAAGTGCCACAGTGTTTTTCAAAGTAAAGCAAGTGCCCCATTCTTCAAAATTTTGAAATAATTGAAACTCCATGCTCATTACTGCTTCACCCAACCGCTTCAGTGTTGATATGTTAAGCAACACCAGGGGCTTCTAAATTCAAGCTGGTTCCTAATTGGTTGTTTCTGCACCGTTTAGATTTTCCTTTCAGTTTATGAAGATAACACAACAATAAAACTACCAAATCATACCTAAAATGCCAATGTCTACCTTCAGGGAAATAAAATAAAAATGATTTTTGTTCATAATAAGCTATTGTTTTATGGGAGATGCTATAGTGTGTGAATTCATCCATTCGCCCCTTCATTTCACTACAGTCCTGTAAGTCTGATATGATTTCTACCTTACAGGTAAGTGACTGAGTCTCAGGGACAACTGATCAGTCCTCACAGAAATAAGCACAGGACTGCTGTCTGCACCCAGTGTCTGTCCCCAAAGGCCCACCACAACTATGTTCTTATTTAATAGTAGTTCATATGGCTCCCTTGGAAATAATGCCTTTGAGGTATTCAAGAGCCACACAGACACTAATGATATATTCAATCCATGAACCTAAGCCCCGAACGAATCCTCCAGTGCTTCAAGAGGAATTGGAGGAAAACAAAAAGCAGTGACATCATCTGTGTACTGACCAACTCACACAGGATGGGCATAAAGGCAATGGGAGTTGCCCAAAACCCATTTCAGTTCCTGCTAAATCTCTACCGTATTGTCCCACTATCCTTACAGCACAGATTAGTTAGAAGAAAGAACCAAACCATTTCCGTGCGGAAGGTCATCTCCCGTTCCAAAGATGAGAGGTGAGAAAAATGACGGTCATTTTCAAAAAGTGTTATTAAGTGTATCCTGGGGGGAAGAAACATGTGATAATAATGAGAATGGGCTTCAGAACCAGCCCTAAAACAGTTTCAGAGTTCAGAAAGCCATACAATGAAAACAAATGCTGAGATAATTTTACAGTTTACTGATGTAGTTGCTTGTATATTCTTGAGAATTTTATTATTCACCATTACACACATTCCAAGCTGCTTGACTCCATTCTTCCATGTGCATGCACATCTCCTATTGTACATGCACATCTCCTATTATACATGCACATCTCCTATTGTACATGCACATCTCCTA
>NC_022012.1:18885788-18890536 GCF_000317375.1 Microtus ochrogaster
ATCTCCTATTGAACATGCACATCTCCTATTGTACACGCACAGTTCCTATGGTGCCCTCCACTCTTCTTCCACATCCAGCTCCTTAGGAACACAGGAAGAACTTGGCAGTGGTGGCGTACTCCTTTAATCCCAGCACTCAGGAGTCAGAGGCAGGCAGATCTCTGTTGAGTTTGAGGCCAGCCTGGTCTACAGAGTTAGATCTAGGACAGCCAAAGCCATACAGAGAAACCCTGTCTCAAAAAATTAAAAACCAGAAAGGGCTATGTTTTGTTGTTTTTTTTTGTGTTGCAGGACTGATTCAAATGGGCTGGAAAATACTTTTGTAACCACTGAAAAGCACTTCTAATATAATTTAAATAAAATCACTTTTAAATAAGGTAATTTTTAAAATTTATTTATTTATTAAAGATTTCTGCCTCCTCCCCACCACCGCCTCCCATTTCCCTCCCCCTCCCCCCGATCAAGTCCCCCTCACTCATCAGCTCAAAGAGCAATCAGGGTTCCCTGACCTGTGGGAAGTCCAAGGACCACCCACCTTCATCCAGGTCTAGTAAGGTGAGCATCCAAACTGCCTAGGCTCCCCCAAAGCCAGTATGTGCAGTAGGATCAAAAACCCATTGCCAATAGTCCTCATTGTCCACTATGTTAAAGAAGAGTAAGTCCATACAAAGAATGGTCTTTTAAGTCCCCCAGAGGCCTATACTTGAAGGTCCACAGCAGTGAAACTCAGCAGCCATTGCTAGTGACCAAGGAGTGTACGTGGTGAAATTAGTCACAGTCAGGGAACACGCTGCCCTCAGTTTATAAAATCTTCCCAACAAAAATACAAACAAAGTTCATGTATCAACATAGTTTCTGCCCTGGATTTACATGCAGGTCATATGCCAGAAAACCAACAGTGTAGAAGAATGGCTCCTTCCTGGTCCAGCCTCAGGGCTCACAGCAAAATTGTTAGGCAGATGGGAAGGCAGAGAAACACTCGCCAGGAAACCTTCCTACGTCTATGAGATGTTAGCTCACATAGAAATGAAATATTCCAGATAAAATTTTCAGGTTTTTTAACACATGATTTAAAAAACATTTTTTTAATTTTTTTTTAAAGAGAGTGCCAGGGAACTCAGAGTGCAGACTCAGAGCACTTCTGCCACAGCACTGCGGGAAAGGCTTGCTTTCTCCAGGCAGGATCTCACTATGCCTCGCAGGCTGCCCTCAAACCCATAATTCTGCCACCTCAGTCTCTAAGTGCTGGAACTACAGATGTGCTCCACCACTTCCAGTTCAGAAAGAAAGTGAGCTTTATCTCCTTTTCTGAGTTTTAGATTGCAGGCTTTCCTAAGACTTTAGCGCTAAACTTAAGTCAGCAATAACGTACAGGTATTCCAGGAAAGCAAAGGCTTTAGGTGAGATAAACTGAAAAGCCTTATGGGGGTGGGAGATACTTAAAGAAATAGAGGAATGAGTCTTTGGTAAAGTGAAAAAATTAATTTGTGGGGCTGGCGAGAAGACTCAGAAGGTGATGGTCAGCACTCACAGGGCCACTCACAACCACGTCTGACTCCAGCCCCAGGGAGTCCATGCCCTCATCTCGCCTCTATGAGAACACACGTGGTGTATAAGCATACATACAGATAAAATACCTATGCATATAAAATTTTTACTAGCCCTCAGGGCATCTGCACTGTAAATGATGCTGTGCACATGAACTGTATACAGAAGTGACACATAGGTGTCAGTTGACACGGGTATCGATGTCTTGCTTTGCTATTTACAAATGGCAGTGCCAAAATTTAACCCACATATTTCTATGTATTTTAAGCTGAGACAAAAATCTTACCAGTGCAAAATCCCCACAAAGGCAGCTGGAAAAGAAAAAAGAGAAATAATTAAAAAACTTTTTATTGCTAAATGTCTTTAAAATAAGCACTTAGCACTTCAAATGCACAGCTAAAGTCAGAGCTCACTGAGCTAGACAGTCAGCTCTTTCTGTCTGCTTGAGCCAGGAAAGCAGCCCAGAAGGAAGTAAAGTAAACTGAGCCATGCTCCCTCTGCAGGTGGGGAGGACCTGGAAGCTTTACATATCCCTCCTTTTAAGAGTGATTAAGTGGGTGACTTGATCTTTTTGTGACTTTTCAGTATGACCGTCTATTGTTTCTTATTCTCTTCTTCCTTTATATAAAGTGTTTTTAAAGCATGTATACTATGCCAAGGTAAGGTTCTTCTGGAAAACACTCTGTATAATCCAGCCTAGAATGCTGTCCCTTGCACTCTTCAGTGATCATTAAATACAGAAAATCCTTTATTCAGGCATGCCTTTGAAAGCTAAGTTGTACTATTCAGGTCCTGATGAACTGCCAGCTCCTGGACAGAACCTAGATCCAGGCACGATCAAGGGTCCAGATGAGCACAAGGCTAACAGGGGATGAGGAACAAGTCCAGTTCCATGCTACTCTAGGTTTGCAGCTTTCTGCAGAGCTCCAAACACAGTGACCAGGAGAGGGAGCTGGGAGCGAGGAGGCAAAAGAACAAGTTAAATGCCACAGCGCCCCTATTTCTTCCAATGGTTTTTCCTAAATGAATGCCCTTTCATCACAATAAGCTTACACTCATTTCCAAAGTTTTGAATGTTGGTTTTAGTAATTCCCCAGGTCCTTGCTCACAGCAAGGAGGTAATTCACTCAGCCACTGCAGTAGTCACACAGACTTTGTGTTGCATTTCCCAGGGTTGCCCCAAGTACACTTGGCAAGATACCTCATAAGCCACCAGCATTAACTTCTAAAATTGTTTTTTTTAAACCATGCATCTTGGGTAACAGAATAAAAGCAAAGCAATTCAATAAAGAAACATAAACTCACCATGTTGAATTTCCCAGCCCTGCTCCTCTGCCCACATAATGACCATGCTGAGCTCATCTTAAATTCTTCTCAGATTTGCTTGTATTGTATCAGGAAGGGCAAACTATAGCCCACTCTCTGCTTTCATGCTATGCTCAAGCTAAAATGTTCTTTGTTTTCAAAAGGTTATTAAAACAACAATTCAATAGATGCCATGCAGTCCCTTACACAAAACAAATGTTCTCTGCACCACTCTGAAATAAAAACATATAACCTGTATATTCAGCTGGGAAAAAAATGTCCTGAGATAAAGTTTAGTTACCAATCACAGAGGGTGTCCTATTTGACTATATTTTTAATTTTTTTCCAGTCTCTTGTTAGTGATATATAGTGGGAAATATTTAAAATTACATTTTCAAAATAAAGAAAATGGAAGAGCTGGCTTCAGGGAGTAAGAACTTGCTCCACAAGTGTGAGGACCTAAGTCCAAATCGCCAGGACCCACGCGATAAAGCCAGGCATAGCTGCATATTATATAACCCAAGCCTAGGGGTGACGACAAGCAGAGCCTGAGAGCTGGCTGGCCAACCAGACTACACTAAAAGGTGAGCTGATATTTCAGTGGGAGAACCTGTCTCAAGCAAGTAAGGTAAAAATTGGCAGAAAAGGATGGCCCAGGTCCTGCTCTGGCTTCTGTAAGTCTGTGCAGTACAGTGCACACGCCACCCCACGCACACATATTCTCACAAAAGGCCAAATATGATCCACCTATCTTTCCAAAGATCCTCAAAATCCAACCGTGTCTCCCAGCCCCTCCTGCCACAACTCCCCAAAAGATGCATGCTTAGATGCATCTCAGTTTTCCTGTCCCCACTTGTCTTTACTCTGCCCCTATTCTTTCTGTACATTGGTGTTTGCCTTGCAAATCTCCTTGCCGCCTAAGTGTCCACGTTCACTCAGATGTGGATAACACCCAAAGTGATTGTCTCCATTCCCTCCTCTCTCCCCACTGCTGCTTCAATTTCAGCCGCTACAATCTCATCTGCTACCTTCTCTGTCAGTCTCTTCTCCCACCCCTCCTGCTGCTGCTATCATCAGAGCATTGTAGCCTGGTTCTAGGAAGAGTTTCCCAACTATTCTTTCTGCTTTCGTTCTCAGTACCCTCCATTCCACAGCACACACTTCAGCCTGCAGGATCTCGAGAGCACACACTGACCAAGTAGCCTTCCCGGAGGGAGAAATCACTCAGTGCCAACATCACACAGCTACCAAATGCCATGGAATTTTTTTATAGAACAATTAGTGTTTTAAATATAAATAACCATATTTGTATATAAAGTGAACACTTAGTTATCCATAAAGACTGTTGAACAGCCTTCCCAAGGAGCAACACACCAACTTGTTATCCATTACTAAATGGTCAGTTCTGAAAATATATACAGACAAGTAACATTATATGGACTGAGAAGGTTATATTTATGTACTTAGGAATGTGTCTGTATGTGTGTAACAGTATTTAAAGAAAATGAGACCATGAATTTTTAGGAGAGCAAGGGGATGCATGAGAGGATTTGAGGAGAAAAAAAAAGGGAGGGGACAAGTTATGCAATTTTATTATCTTAAAAATAATTAACAATTAAAAAACAAAACAAAAAAAAAACTAAGAAAAGAATCCATGCCTTCACACAGAGAGTTCAAATGCCTCACACCCATCACTGAGCTGAAAGCTTATGTCAATAGCATCCTCCTTCTGTTCTTCATGCCTTTCTTTTCATCCTAACTTTCTTTCCACACCATGCTCTTATTGCTAAGACAGGTAACTTGCCATTCTGTCAGCATCTCTCTCTCTCTCTCTCTCTCTCTCTCTCTCTCTCTCTCTCTCTCTCTCTCACACACACACACACACACACACACAC
>NC_022012.1:18890832-18894269 GCF_000317375.1 Microtus ochrogaster
ATCAGCTCTTTGCTACAACTGAAGTTCCACCATTTTCTAAAAGTTCTCTCTCTCTCTCTCTCTCTCTCTCTCTCTCTCTCTCTCTCTCTCTCTCTGAGCTACATTCGCCTTCCATTCTAAAGAATTAACTGTCTCTCCTGAGCACAGCTAGTAAAGTTATTATTCATTTAATAAAGTCATCCATGATTTCCTTAGCCACTCACGGGTAACCATGTGCCACACCTGGGTACATTGGAGCTTGGATTTCAGAAACCAGCCCTTATGGATTGTGGCTGTGGCACGGGTCTGTTGGCATAGACGGCAGATGGAAATCTAAGTACGAATTTCAATTATTCCTCAATTACTGTTAACACTTCAATGTGACAACCCTTTTTTACCCCAGCAGCCACATAGCATATGGTGGGAAGAGGCGGGAATGACCTGTATTGAGGTATTTGTGTCTCTATTTATATCCGCAGTTAGTGTGGCAAAGCTCTCTTCCCAAATACCAGACAGCAGCAATGCTTAAGTTACCTCAGAAATCACAGAAAATTAGAGGTATAAATGGAGGAAATGCTTGCATGAAAAAACTCCTAGCAGCTACTGTTAAGCTTGGCAGAATTGAAGTAAGAGGGTATCAGCAGGGGTAATGAATGCACCGCCTACTCTCCTCCTTCCTCCGCCTTCAGTAATCTCAGCTAAGAAACTTTGATTTAAAATACAAAGCAGCATAACTCTGTCCCGAAGGTAGTCAATCACTTCTACAAACTTGTGTTAACTAGCTACTCTGATAGGGTTAACTTTTTGTTGGCATACAGGCGACCACTAAATCGGACAATCCCACAAGATAGTTTAAAACAGGAGCTCGAAGGCTGAGAATTTCTGGCATGAGATTCTCGGACATCAACCATCAACTCTTCCAACACACCAAACACTGGTGAATGAAATTCCCCAAGACTTATGTCAACCCTTCAAAGCTTTAAGATGGGAGGTAATCCTGCCTGGCTGTGACTGGAGCAGGCTCTGCTCACCTACACCAAACAGGGTCCTGTGGGAGAAACGATGATTATGCAGGGCCTGCACCCTGTCGCGGAGCTGGTCCAAGAGGCTGTGGAGGAATTGGAAGCGGCCATGAAGAAGGAGCTTGGTGACCTCTTCCAGGTGTAAGTAACTTTGCGCGTTCAGATTTCGGCTCCTCCGCTGCGCGTAGTTCCGGGCGCCCCCAGGCAGGTTCCTGCCACCCAGGAAGAAAGGCTGCAGCAGCCACCTCTTGGCGCGCTCCAGCGGGGGCTCCACCGGCCCTGCGCCCTGACGCCTCCTGGTTTGCGATGCGTCGGGGTCCGATTCCCTGAGTTTACTCCTCGTCGGCCCCACCATCTTCTCATAGTCTGTGGTCAGGTGGAGGGAGCTGGGTCACCGCAGGGAGAGGTTCGGGGCCGGACTCACTTGGCAGCCTCAACGACCAGCCCCCGCCGCCGTTGCAGGCAGCCTCGTCGTCATGGCGACCGTGAAACAAAGATGGCGAGACCGCGGTCCAGGAAGCCTTGCGCTCTCCACGTGCAGCCCGCGCGTACGCCAGCGCGACAGAGCGACTTGCTAGTGGTGTGACCTGCCCCAGGGCCTGGGCTCTGAAGGACAGTACTCGTTAGCTCATTCTTTAAGTAACATGGTCTGTTCCAACGAAGTTGCTCAGATCCTGGCTCGGAGAAGAAAGGGATGGGCTCAGGAGTTCATTATCTTCCTAAACCAGAGGCCACCCTGGTCCAGGAAACGGTCTTGGCCTCACAGTTTCTATACAGCACTATAGAGGCCACTGCCAAGCCACATTCCAGCCATCAGTCTGTACGGCTGGAGTCCACAACACTTCACGCGTCCATTTTAGGACTTTATTGAGCTTCTAACAGACAATTACCATGGTTTTGACCAAGTTCATCTTCATGGAAGAACACTGCTTGAAAACGCTCATATTCCTCCATATCCCTCAGAGCTTAAACTTGTTGGTTTTTACTCGGCGATGCCTTCAGTAATATTTCCCAATCTACCTTTTCGACTTTAATTTCCACTTTCCTGGACACAGATCTTCCCATGAGCATCAGTGAAATACACACACACACACACACACACACACACACACACACACACGCTGACGCACGCGCACACATATACATGCCATCCCATGGTTTTCTTAGCCTTTTCTCCTGCCTGTTTGAATGCTGTCTTCTGGCCCTTTGTCTAGTTCACATTAATTATGCCTTCACTTAAGAGCTAGAGTGCTCACTGGTAGTTATATTTATCTACTGACTAAATCCAGTACATGTGAAACAAGTTAAGTTGTTGCTAATTAATGTTTTATAAGATTTTTCTCAAGAGGCATTTCTGCATTCCTGGTACTGTTTGTTGTGCTCAAGATGTACATAGGAACTAGAGGACCAGAAATATGGTACTTTGCTCATTTTTAATAGGTTGTAATTTTGTCTATCCAATTTTGAATTTAAAATACAAGATATTATTAATTATTGTTTGGCAAACACACAATGTATATTTAACACATCTTGTCATGTAGTCCATGTTGGCCTTGAACTCCTTTCTCAGTCTCCCTAATCCTAAGATTACAAGTTTTGTCTCCATATTAAGCTGGCAAAAACCTGTTCTTAAATGAATCCACAAAATCAAAATGGAGCTCCTTATTTTTAATGAGCACGTTTTAACTCTGCATTTTGTAGCAATAAGGGGAGTGCAGGAATTACCTCTTCTTTTCTTGTTAATTTCCTGTAGTCTCTTTCCAGCGACCTGAAGAGGCATGTTCTTACCTTTGGTTCATCCCTTACAAATAAAATCTAGTCCCTTTCACCCTTAAAATAATCTTTTGCACAGAAAACCATTGTTCCATTATTTATTGTCAATTTTAAAATTAGAATAGCCTCAACATCAAACTCCAAGTTACAGAATTATTCATGTCATACAGTATTGGGGCCATTAATTCATTTTGAGTGAATGGCTAGTGATAATAGAAAATAGGATACAGTGTTAAAAGAAACACGAGCTGAATGTGTTTTCTGAATCCAACCCGATATGTATATTGTTAGGTTTTAAGTGTCAACTTGTCACTCAGTAGGGAGCATCACCTGAAGAAATGAAATTAGCTCAAATGCTTCAAATGGCAAATTCTTAGAACAGGGGGGAAACTAACCACATTCTTTCCCAAAATATCAAAAGAATAGATATAGCCCAGTTGCTAATATTGTTCCCCTCTGAAACCTCTTGAATTGGACCTCCACAGTTCACATTGTCCCCAGCACTCTTGTCTTCCAAGCTCCTACTAGACTGGCCTGTTAAACTCAACCCACTTTCCTTGTCCAAAGTCCCCAAATCATCCAGAAATCTCAAAAAGAAAGAAAGAAAGAAAGAAAGAAAGAAAGAAAGAAAGAAAGAAAGAAAGAAAGAAAGAAAGAAAGAAA
>NC_022012.1:18894845-18902971 GCF_000317375.1 Microtus ochrogaster
GTCTCTGTTCTCTCTCTCTCTCTCTCTCTCTCTCTCCCTCTCTCTCTCTCTCTCTCTTTGGCTTTTTGAGACAGTGTTTCTCAAGCTCACAGAGATCCACCTGCCTCTGCCTCCCAAGTGCTGGGATTAAAGGTATGTGCCACCACCGTCCGGCTGATAATCATTTTTATATAAAGGTACTTTATGCATTTATATATAGAGAACCTGCCTCTGCCCCCCCCCATTTTGTGTTAAATCAAATTTTAAATGTTTTCTGAAATTATAATGTAATCACATTTTCTTCTTTCATTTGCTCCCTCCAAACCCTTCCAATATCCCTCTGTGGTAGTTTGAATGGAATTAGCCCCCATAATATCATTGGAAGTGGCACTATTCAGAGGCGTGGCTTTCTCGAGGTGGGTATGGCCTTGTTGGAGGAAGTGTGTCACTGTGGGGCCAGGCTTTGAGGTTTCCGTTGCTTAGGATACCATCCAGTGTTTCAGTTGACTTCCTGTTATCTGTAATATGTAGAACTCTCAGCTCCAACACCATGTCTGCCTACATGCTACCATACTCCCCACCTGATGACAATGGACTAAACCTCTGAAAAAGCAAGCCACCCTCAACTGACTGTTTTCCTTGTAAGAGTTGCCGTGGTTGAGATACCATCTTACACCTGTCAGAATGGCTAAGATCAAAAAACACTAATGAATGCTTATGCTGGAGAGGATGTGGAGTAAGAGAAACACTCACCCGTTGCAGGTGGGAATGCAAACTTGTACAACCACTTTGGAAATCAGTATGGCAGCTTCTTAGAAAGTTGTGAATCAACCTATCTAAGGATCTAGCAATACCACTCTTGGGCATATACCTGAAAGATGCTCAATTATACTATAAAGTGTAACTATGTTCATAGCAGCATTATTTGTAATAGCCAGAACCTGGAAACAACCTAGATTCCCCTCAACTGAAGAATGGATAAAGAATGTGGCACATTTACACAATGAAGTGCTACTCAGTGGTAAATATATATATCTTGAATTTTGCATGCAAATGGATGGAATTAGAAAACACTATCCTAAGGGAGGTAACCCAGACCCAAAAAGAGGAATATGGTTTATACTCACTCATAAGTGGATACTAGCTATAAACAAAGGATATTGAGCCTATAGCTCATGATCCTAGAGAAGCTAAATAATAAGGTGAACCCAAAGAAAAACATATATAGATTGACCTAGAAATTGGAAATAGACAAGATTGCCTGACAAAATTGGAAGCATGGGGGTAAGGAGAGAAGAAAGGGTGAAAAGGGAAGAGGAGGGGAGGAGATGGTTGAGAAGAACTTGAGGGAATGGGATAGTAGAGAAGGAAGAAGGACAGAGATGAGAGCAAGGAAAGAAATATCTTTATTGAGTGAGCCATTATAGGGTTAGCAGAAACCTGGCTCTAGAGAAATTCCCAGGAATCCGCAAGGATGACCCTAGGTAAAACCCCAAGCAATAGAGAGGGGACCCGATCTTGGCTAGCCCTGTTGTCAGACTGATGAATATCTTAAATATCACCATAGAACCTTCATCCAGGAAACAGAGGCAAAGACCCACATCAGAGCACTGGACTGAGATCTCAAAGTCTAGTTGAAGAGTGGGAGGAATGAAAATATGAACAAGAAGATCAAGACCATGATGGGTTCACCCACTGAAACAGTTTACCTGAGCTAATGGGAGCTCACCAACTCCAGCCAGACTGGGAAAGAACAAGCATAGGACAAACTAGTCCCTCTGAATGTAGTTGACAGTTGCATGGCTGGGGCAGACTGAGGGGTCACTGGCAGTAGCACCACAATTTATCCCTACTGCATGTACTGGCTTTTTGGGATCCTATTCTCTTTGGATGTATACCCCTTGCTCAGCCTAGATACAGTAGGGAGGGCCTTGGACTTCCACATAGCAATGTGTCTTACCCTCTCTGAGGAGTGAATGAAGGTGGGGTGGAAGGGTATGTGAAGGGAATAGGAAGAGGGGAGAGGGTAGGAACTTAGATTGTTATGTTTAATGAAAAAAGATAATTTGCCTTCTTTTAAAAAAATAAATATTAAAAATAATGTATAGGCATTTAAAAAAAGGAGTTGCTGTAGTCATGTTGTCTGTTCACAGCAATAAAAACTCAAAGACAGAAGTTGGTACCAGGGACTGAGGTATTGTTGTTCTAGATCTGATCATGTTTTTGTTTGGAATAATATAGACTTTGGGAGTTTGGGCTAGGAAAATAATGAAATGTTTTAAGTGCTGTTAATGGGCCATCCTAGTAGAAGCCTGGAAGACAGTGGTGCTGAGTGTGGTTTGATGAGCTGTGGGAATCAAGAGGTTTCACAGGAGATGAATGTTAGTATGTGACCTAGAGACTGGTCTCAGGATATTTTTGTAAGGAATAAGGCTGCTTTTTTGCTCTTGGCCAAAGAGTCTGCCTGAGACTAAAGTGAGGAGTTTTGAATTAGCTCTGTTGGCAGAAGATATCTCAAAGCAGCGTCATATAGACTCTGTCATGTGCTTCCTAGTGTCCATGCTTATAAAGATTTGTAAAATTTTTTCTCCATGAAAAGAAGAAAGCTGAGCAAGGTAATTGGTTGTAGTTTTCTGCATTGGTTTCTATCTGTTGCAAAGAGAAGGGGTAAAAATCGCATTTCTCTGTGATTATAAGGACAAGAATTTAGACCATAGTTCTGAATTATGCTGGTTTAGTCAAGTGGTAAATCCATGACTTCACTAGCTCTAGGTAGTTGCCTAGGTTTCTGGTGCCAGTGAGTCTTAGGTTTGTTTAGAGACAAGCTGGTTGTCATTAAGGTATGTGCACCACTATTGTACCCTTCATGCTAGTGTGCCATGCTGGTCCTTGCTGTGATAGGCATCATAGCTGGGTAAGGTTGTTGACTGTTTCCCTTCTTTGGAAACTTGCGTATTACCTTAAGTTACTGTGAACGGTAGTCCTCAGGGAGGAGGCATTCAGGTCATTTCCAACTCTGAGGCATAGTATCTTCAGCAATGGGACTTACCTCCCATCTCTGGGGGACAACCAATGGCATATCAGTAGCCTAGCCTATAATATTTTGGTTGTCTCTTGGACAGTCCTGATCAACAACTCAAAAGAGGGCTTCTCATATTTGGTGTTTGGGGGTTTTGTTAGATGGTCTTTGACCTTTGGAGAGAGCATTGCCATCCCAGATGGAAAATATTTATTTAAACTATATTATGTGTATTTATACATCAACTTACATGTATTACAGCATTTTAGGTAGATTTTTATAGTATGACTCCTTATGACTTCTTAGGATATCTTTACTGTTTATTTTTATCCTCTCTCCTTGTATATTTACTTTTCCCTTCTTTAATTAATCCCCCCATTTTCCAGTTTGCCCCATTAGATCACCGGCAGCTTGCTATTTCCTTTCTATTGCTCCCCCAAACAATTGCCCCAGCAATAGCAACACCCCTTTCTACTTTCTTGTTTTCTGCGGTTCCTCCAGGATCTATTCTCCCATCCAGAAACCTGGAGCTGTGAGCTGCAGATCCTTTCAGTTCCAGCTGGTTTTTTGAAAATTTCAAGATTAATTTTTTTTACAGATTGACAGTGTTCCATAGCATATATGTACCACATTTTCGTTACCAGTTCTTCAGTTGAAGGACACGTAGGTTTGCTTCCATTTCCTAGGTATTGTGAACCGTGATCAGTGAGAGCATTTTCATGAAAAATGCAACTAAGCCATATAGCCAGCAGATGGCGATAATTGCCTGTAAACCGGGATTTTAAAGTGGTTTTTAGAAAACATAGCCAAGGTGTCTGCAGTTCTTGTCTAAACAACTACTTCCGGATAAATTTAGACCTGTAGTTGATGCTCCTTTCTCTCAATTAGAAGCATATGTTGTTCTGCCTGGAAAAATGCATTTGCACATGAAAAAAAAAAACCTATAATAGATCAGTGTCCTAACTATGAAATTTAGAGAAACTCCAAATGTAACACTAAATAAAGGCAATTTCACTGCGCATTTCATATACCTAATTAATAATTGTATTTTGTGTATGGTATTTAGTTTCTCAAATAAGAATGACTTCATTTCGTTTCATTGAGAGTCCTCCTCTCTCTGTTAAGTTCAGTGTATGGTTTTTAGCTTTGAATAAATACACAGGCACAAATATAAGCACTTAAATTTAGTCTACATCTAACCTGGCTATACGAAGCAAGGTATATGGACTGTTCCATCATCACAATTTCTGAAACTTAGAAACTTTCCACTCATGACTGGATCATTTAAAACAACTAATTTTACCTTAATAATATTCTTTACAAAAAAGGTGGAATTTTGTACATGCTGTTTCACAGTTTCTTGTTCCTTTTCAGGTACTTTTTCTTTTTTAGTTATATTTTTTAATTTATTTTTAATTTTTATACAGTATATATGATCATGTTATTTTTCGTCCCCCAGATTTCCTAGATTCTCTCCACCTACCTACCCATCCAACTTCATTTTCTCTCTTTCTCTCAAAACAAATAAAATAATAAATAATTAAATAAGAAACCTAAAAGAAAAGAAAGCTGACAAAATTTTCATTTTGCATTAGTCAACCTCTCCTATGCATGAGGCCTGCCCTGGAGTGTGGCTCACATATCCACTGGACATATTCCAGCAGACATCAGTCACAAAGGGTTTCTTAGTATTTTATCTAAATCAGAAAACCTAAAAGAAATAGATGCGTTTCTTGGTAAATATGACCCACCAAAGTTAAATCAAGGTTAAGTAAACAATTTAAACTAACTGATAAACCTTAGTAAAATAGAAACAATTAAAACTCCCCCAAAGGGGACTGGAGAGGTCACTCAGTAGTTTTGGGCACCAGCTACTCTTCCAGATCAGGGTTTGATTCCCAGCACCCAGACAGCATCTCACAACTGTCTAAAACTCCACTTCCAGGAGGTCTAATGCTGTCTTCTGGCCTTTGTGGTCACCAGGCATTCATGTGGTGTGCAGACATACATCCACCCAAACCCCTATATACATGTATTTTAACTGAATTGCAGAAATCCTCCCAACCAAAAAAGTCCAGGGACAAATGGATCCAGCACATAATTTTACCAGCCCTTAAACAAAGAACTAATGCTAATACTCTGCATGGTACTCTGTAAAATAGAAACGGAAACATTTCCTAATTCTTCTTAAGAAACCAAATTATCCTGATATCAAAGCTACATAAAGACTCAAGAAAAAAAGAAAATTACCAACCAATATCCTTTATGAACATAGATGCAAAAATTCTCAATAAAATACTTGCAAACGGAAGTTAAAAACACATCAAAAATGTTTTCTACTGTGGGGCTGAAGAGATGGCTCAGAGTTTAAGAGCATCAACTGCTCTTACAGAGACTTGGCTTCAGTTCCCAGCACTCATAGGGCAGCTCACAAATCTCTGTAACTCTAGTTCCAGAGGATCAAATACCCCCTCTGCCCTCCTTGTGCTCTGCATGCATGTGGTGCACAGATACACACACATAGGTAAACACTTACATGCATTACATAAACAAGTAAAACATTTAAAAAGGTATCCACCACAATCATAACCATATTAGTTTTATCCCAGAGCTGTAGGGATGGTTCAGCATATATAAATCAATAAACATAATATATCACATATATGGACTGGAAGACAAAAAGTACATGATCATTAATGTGCCGAAAGGACCTTTGACAAAATTTCAGAATTAGCTATTTACAAAGATGGTTATAAAGTTCTTAGCACCTCATAATTATGTAAACTCTACTTGAATCTCTTTCCAAAATTCTAGGACAGAATTATTTAGTCACCTGGTTCAATCATCACTCTGTAAGACATTGAATACAAGGACGAAGATAAAAATCAATCTCCTTCTTTAGTGATGTGTTTCAATTTTTGTATCAAAAAGGTATTACCATGAAGCTAAGTCTGGCTATAACCTGAGATCCTCCTGCCTCAGTCATGCATTTTGATGCTGGATTGAGTTTATTTCTGGAAGGCTATT
This sequence comes from Microtus ochrogaster, assembly GCF_000317375.1. Lineage (NCBI taxonomy): Eukaryota > Metazoa > Chordata > Mammalia > Rodentia > Cricetidae > Microtus > Microtus ochrogaster. The sequence continues at coordinate 18,900,871 of NC_022012.1, forward strand.
ATTTCTAAATAACTCAAATTAGCCTTTTTTATATATAAAGGATTTCCTTCCACACATTGCCTCTACTAGAAACTGTCTTTGCACTCATGTACTTGATAGAACACTTGCGTGTGGCCTCTGAGGAGTTACTAAGAGGTTTCTGGAACACCTCTTTGAACTCAAGGAAGCAGAGACTTACTTTGATTCTCAATTTGAGGAGATGTTGTGCGGCAAAGGCCTGAGGACAAGTGTCTCTGTGGCTCCAGGAGCAAGTAGTGAGTGCTTTCCCACATCGGTACCATACACAGAGAAGGGGGTGAGGTGCCCAGCTGGACCACAACTCTTGAGCTGGTGTCTGTCTTCCTCCTTTGGTTAATTCTTTCTGGAAATGCCTTTCCTGACACACCCAGCAGTACCTCAATAATACTCTTAAGATGGTTAAGTTGACAGACCAAATTAACCAATACAGGTCAAGACCACTAGACCCCTGTTTGGAACATCAGAGTCTAACTCCCATAAAGATATTGACTCATTCCCCCCCCCAAAATACATAATTGTAAAGTGTTAAGTCACTGAGTCATCTTTCCAACCCCAGATTTTTTATTTTCAATGACAAGTATGTACCTAGTTCAGAAATATCAAGGAAAACATAACTTCCTGAATCTCTTCTGCACACAGCTATTTCTGTTTTCACTTCTCTGCCATGTTGTGACAGCCCGGTGGAACTTACCCAGATGCCGGCTCCATGGTGTTTGTACATTGCAGTCACCAAAACCATGCCAAACCCTCTTCATGTAAAAGTGTTCCAGACTCGGGTACTTTGTTATAACAACAATAAGTGAACCAAGACAGTAGACAAATTCGCAACATTTGTTTAAATGGTTATTAGGTATCTTAGTTTTGAGTACAGATGGGATTGGCATCTCCATATCAGAGTAATTGATCTCTAAGACTCATGATCAATCTCCCTCATGGTTACTGCAGAAGTTCAGACACTGCACACAAAGTCCTATACACCATAAAGGTCTTGAAAAGTGTAGCAGTAATTGTTACTATTCCAAGACTTGGAATAATTTTCTTCCAGGAATCTCAAGAACTAGCTATGACTTTTCTCAGGGGAGGAAAGAGGAAATGAAAATGAAGTAATATAAATTGATGACTTAGGTCTCAAGGCTGTGAGACATCAGAAATGCCTTCTATAATACGATATACTAGGGAGCGCCTCTTAATTCCAAGTACATAAGATTTGTCTGACACTCAGAAGTTTTGAAAGTAGACAAATTAAACCTACAGAATCAAAATAGAGGTATCCTGCTTGTGTGTGTGTGTGTGTGTGTGATAATTACTTCCATGACAAATAATTTCACCATAACATACATGCTTTGAGTATGTAATCCAATATAGTATACTCAAAGTTATATGATAAGCACCATCCTCTCAGTCCACACTTAATATGATTGGCATAAATCCCACAACCATAAGCAGTTCAGAAGTTTGTTCCATTTCTCTCTCCTCTCTGCTTTCTTTGTCTTCAGACACTCCTGTGCTGGACACGTCATATAAACAGGATTGTGCAATGTGTCGTCACTTCTGGCTGACTTGTTTCACTTGGCTGCATGTTTTCAAAGTCCCTCCATGCTGTAATGTTTTCTTTAATCCATCATATGGGTGCATGACATTTTATTTATGAACTCATCCTTGACAGACATTTACATTTTCCCATTATGCTCCTGAGACTGGGATTCTAGGATCACCTGATAATTCATGGTTAGCCTTTGCATGAACAGCCAGATATTTTCTAAAACGATCACACCATTTCCCGTGCTCACAAATAACAAATGGGGGGTAGTGTTGTTTCCCCACATACTTCCTAACGCCTATTATTATCACCCTTGTGACCAAAGATGTCCTAGAGACCAGGAGTGATGATGGAGACACTTTGTTAACCAATTATCTTTAAGAGGTGGGACCAAGTTAGGGTGTGGCTTTCTGAGACTTGGAGAAAAACAGGAGGGTACAAAGCCCAGGTGCGCTCTCTCTCTCTCTCTCTCTCTCTCTCTCTCTCTCTCTCTCTCTCTCTCTCTCTCTCTCTCTGTGTGTGTGTGTGTGTGTGTGTGTGTGT
>NC_022012.1:18903071-18930099 GCF_000317375.1 Microtus ochrogaster
CTCTCTCTCTCTCTCTCTCTCTCTCTCTCTCTCTCTCTCTCTCTCTCTCTCTCTCTCTCTCTGTGTGTGTGTGTGTGTGTGTGTGTGTGTGTGGTTCCCTCGCAGCACAGCTGAGCTTGTACTTCTCGTTCCTGTTTTGTAAGTTTTCCCCTTATAATAAAATACAATTGTTTTATCTTTTAGCTAGCCTGGTTATTTCCCGAATTGAGCTAACTTCTACAGAGTGACATTGTGCTGTTGTCTTGCTCACAGATTTTATTTTTTAGAAAAGTTTCCGGTACACAGAAAAATTTTCCAGAAGCAGAGGGTCCATATCTCCTTTTAGGCCAATAATAACATCCCCTGTTATTAACATGTTGGATTCATGTAGTCTGTGAGTTATAACTGATGAGTCAATACAGATGCACTCTTAGTAATTAGTCTCTAGTTTGCAGTAGAGTTCATTCTCAGAGTTGTCTGGTTCTGTGAATTTTGACAAATGCATAATTTTTCAGACTCACCATTAAATTATCATAACAGAATTATCTGAATCTCTAAAACTCCTCTGGATTTTATCTGTTCAACCCCCCTCCCAAAAAAAAATACCTGGAACTCATTGATATGCCTACAGTGTTAGTAATTTGCTTTTCCTAGATTATCTTGTGGTTACACGGTCGGAAGGATGCAGTACCCGTTCTCAATGTCCTTTTCACTTAGCAATAAACGTTTTCAGTTCCTCTGCCTCTTCTCACAGCTTGACAGTGCTTCTCGTCAAATTCCTCTCTTCCTCTCTTTCTCTTTCCTCGTCTCTTCCCTTCTCTTCCTCTTCCTCCACTCTTCCTCTTCCCCTCTCTCTTCCTCTTTCTCTTCCTCCTCTCTTCCTCTTTTGCTCTTAGTTCCTCCTTTCTTGCCACATTCCTGAGAATCTACTCAGGGACTTGTGCACAATGGGCCAGCACTCCACAACTAAGCTACACCTCAGCCCAACACATTTCTCTTTATCACTGGGTAATAGATGACTGTGCCATCACCTGTTCATCTATTCACCTGTTGAGGAACATCTTGGTTGTTTCCGAGTCTTGATAATTATGAAAAAAAGCTGCTATAAATTCATGTGAAAACTTTTGTCCGACAGAACCAGATCATTTGGGTAATAGCTAAAAAGCATAATGGTTGTACGATAGCATAATGTTAGCTTGGTGCAAAATCAGAAAATTTTTATTTTTCCCAGCAGTGAGTGGGAGGCCTTTATCTCTGTATCCACACTGCACCAGCATATCCAGCACTTGATATTGCAAATGATGCCCAGTGCTAGTTTTTAATGCATGATTCACTGATCATATGCAAAATTGCATACCTTTCCACATTCATTTTCCATCCCCACATCTTCTTACAAAATATGTGCATATATTCAGATGTTTGCCCTTGTTTTATTAGGCTGCTTGTCTATATCTGTTGCATGTTAAATTGTCTTTTGTATTATGAATGAAAACCCTTTATCACATTAGTATTTTGAAAATATTTAGTCCTAGTCTTTGCCTGCTGTTTTCATTCTCCTAATATTGTCTATTATCAAAAGAGGTTTTCATTTTTTGACTGTGCATGTATCTGACATGCATTTGTGTGTTCGTATGTGTATGAGCACAAGTACGCATATAGGTGCATGTGCATGCCTTACAAATGCTTGTGGGGTCAGAGATAAGGTAAGGTGTCTTTTCCCATTATTCTTCACCTCATATATTGAGGTAGAGTATCTCACTTGAGCTCAGAGCTCTCTGCTTAGGCGAGTCTAGCTGCAGCTTGCTCACTGGATCTTGCTTCTGCCTCCTGATGATTAGATTACAAGTGGCCTCATGCCTACTCATCATTTTCCTGGGTGCAGAAGATGCAAACTCCCGTCCTCCCACTGTGTGAAACCAGTGTATTACACTGAGCGCCTCCTGAGCCCAAGGAATGTTCATTTTAGCATAGTTCAAGGTTGACTTATTAGGTTAAAGAATCACACTTACGGTGTTGTGTTGTAAAACATTCAAACAAGCGCAAGCAAAGCTCCAAGTGGGCAGGCTGATTTTAGGCCAATCTGGAGTCATTTGGAAAGAGGGAATCTCCATTGAGAAAATAACCCCACCAGACTACCTTTGGTACCACAAGACAAACCAGTAGTGTGTTTTCTTGATTAGCAATTGTGGGAGGGCCCAGCTCACTGTGAGTGTTGTCATCTGCCCAGGCTGGTGGTTCCTGGTTCTGAAAGGAAGCCTACTGAGCAAGCCATGGGGAGCAAGCCAGGAAAGTAAACAACCTTCCTGCACGACTTCAGTTCTTATCTGCAGGTTCCTGCCCTGAGTTCCCTAGAAGATGGACTTCACTCTGGAAGATGAAATAAACCTTCTCCTCCTCAAGCCACTTTTAGTCATGTTGTTAAACCGCCACAATAGAAACCTAGCTAAAACACCTAGATTTTCCTATTCTACTATCTTGTGAACTTTTTCCGTTTATGTACATTTTGATTTAATTTTTGTAGCTGTCAGGCCTGTGCCTAAACTCATAGTTTTGCATATGGATATTACACTGTTCCAGGACCAACGCTCAAAGATTACTTTCCATGGAATGGTCCTTGATTAATTATGGAGATGAGATTTTTATGTTGTATGGGTATGCTGTGAGGTCCTCTATGCTACTTATTTGATCTAGTCATGTTTTTAAAAACATTTAACAACAACAACAACAACAAAGAAATAACTAATGTCACATCGTCTATTTTAATGTAGCTTTGAAGTACATTTTGAAGTAAGGCCTGACTCCATCAGTATTGTGCTGGCTTTATGTATCTTTTACCCTTTCTATATAAACTTTAGAACAAATTTGTTTATAGAAATAAAGCACTTGCTGGGTTTTTTAAGTAGAATTCTGTTAACTCTATTGCTCAAAGCTGTGAACTGACATCTTTTCAATATGGATCTTTCCACATAAACATGCTGCCCTGAGCGTATCTGCCACCCAAATTGATTTCTAATACCCTTTCCACTAAAAGGAGCCTGGGTTACTTCTAGAAAGGGCTGGCAAGGAAGGTATAAGATAGACCTGAAATAGTTCATTGTGACAGAAACTGAAGAATGGCTAAAAATAAAAAAAAAATAAATGGCTCAAAATTCTTAATGACCAAATCTGAAACAAATGGAGCTTTAAAGTAATTAAAGATAGAAATGCTGTAAAGCATTGACAAATCTGATAATTTTGTCATGAAGCACCAAGACAAGCTGAGGATGTGTATAAATGCAACATGTCATTCTGAAGTAGATGTGAACTGAAAGAAAACTATGCTCAGTCAAGTGATAAAATTTTAGTATAGATAATAGGTCATTGTTGGATTTCTTAGAATTACCAAGCCACTATGCCTATTTGTTGTTTTTAAAAACATGTTTTGGGTTACTTCTGGGAGTGGGCCGTAGGCTCAACATATGCTCCATCCGTTCACAAGACAGTTTCTGCACTGTGCGTATGTATTTCCACGCACTAGTGTGTTTGCTACTCAGTGCACATGTGACAAAGCAAATGGCAATTGAGACTAAGAATTGGTGAATCCGAATAAAGGATACACAAGATTTCTTACATTATGCTTACAGTATTTCCCATAAGTGTGAAATCCTTCCAAATATATCTATGAAAGCTTGAGTTCTGCATACACAAAAATATAGTTTGCAAGCAGAAGGGATGATAGAGCTGTGTAAAGACCGTGCAAGCAGAAGGGATGATGGTACCATGTATTCTGAGGAACAGTTGTGTGGAGGATGCCTAAGACCTTGAGTTCGGTTAATCCTTCTTGGTCAGCCCATTTGCTGTAATGTCATTATAGCGTGTGTCAGTGCTCATGGCTTGGAAAAGGCAGTAGTTTTTAAGCTACATAGGATCAATTTCAGAATCAATTGTTACAAGAGACATAAAACCATATTTTTCTCTGAGGGTTCACTGGGTGGAATATGTGAGTGAAGAGAATTAAGTAGTACTAGAAAAAGAGAAAAGTAGGTAGGACTATGAGGGTGTCTTCCTTAAACAACAATGTCACAACATGACATCATAGCCGGGATCATATCTGGGAATGGCTGGCTGAGTATCATCCAATCCTCCTCCTTACCAGGGGAGAAAGCTGGCACCAAGAGTCACTGTGTGTAGATAATAAAAGGTATAAATGTGTTCATATGTATAAATGCCACTCCATTCTTCACAAAAGAAACCAGTACCCACACATTCATGCTTCTGTACAATTCAGGATAATATATAATTTTAGCTGTTTACAAATAACATGTTATGCTTCAAATATTACATAAGGTTGATAATACATTTCTGGCAGAAATAAATATATTGCACTTAAACAGAACTTCATTAGATGTTACTTCATAGCATTAGGCTTATAATTTTTCCCCATAGAACATTTCCCACACCCTTCCCCCACCCCACACACTGCATTACAGTGACTTTTCCACGCAATTCATTAAGCAAATGAAGACACAGCAAACAAGAAGACCGTGACAGTCTGCTTAAACAGGTGATACAGAATTTCATACTTTAGTTAACAAAAGAATCTTTTCAGATTTCTAAAAAAAAAATGTTAAAAGCAACTTAATACAACATGTCTTTGAGCCAGAAGTAAAATACAACAAATTGTATCTTTTGTCCAGATGTACTATTATACACACACACACACACACACACACACACACAATTTTTTTTTTTACAGAATTCTTTCTTTAAAGAGGGAAGATATTGAAATTATGTGAGGGGGACAGATAAAAATAAGCTAGAAAATATGAATTATTAAGCCATCAAATGCTACAAGTGAGCCTTCTATGTTTAGCTTGCAGAGGAAGGGTAAGTGTTTTGGTGTTTTTAATCTGGTATAGACTAGTAAGCCATGACAAAAGGGTTTTATGCTTCTTGAATGTTTTAAAAGTTTATAATCTTCCCGTTGCTTGTTTACAGCAATGTCTTTCTAAGACAATACAAAAAATACATATAAACCCCACCCTTCCTGAAGTAACTTTCTAGAGGAATAAGCGAATTTTTTTTCTTTTGTCTACTGGTTTTTTAGAATGGGTATTGTTTTGTTCGTAATAATTATCAATTTTAGAACACTGAGTGAAAACCTGGGTTTTAATACAGCATGTTAGCATGTTCATTGGTGACTAAGTCACCACCGAGCCTTCCTGCCTAACAGTGTGGAAAATCCTCCCATCCATTTTATACATAGGTGATTTTCCTCAGCATAACTGTCCTTTCCATAAGGACTGTAGCTTGAAAAGTTCATCAGAAATAGAGAAATAGGATAAACAATCTAGCATCTCCCTGAAACACGCATAGGCAATGTGAGACATGAGGTTTTACTTCTAAAAATATTTCTTGGGCATGTTGAGGATTCCCTTTCTTTTTATTACTGTGTTTGGGGATGGGAGTGTTGTACCTGGAGAAGCAAAATGGCAGACGCTTGGCCAGTGGTTAGGGAGGTGAGATTTACAAATGGCCCAGAAGTCAGTGCAGCTCTTACACAAAGCCCACACAATGTTACTGCTACATCGTGAATCTCTACAGAGAAATTTTACCACTCACTACCAGTGCTGGTAACCCTTCCAGACAATACACCATTGTTACTAGCTGGAAACGCCAGCAATGGAGCAGAAAGCCCTGAGCTAGACAGTGTTACCTAACAATTGTTGATATGTCAAGCACAACTGGATGTAGTCCCACAAGAACTGCTGGGGAGAAAAAGCAGGTGGGATGATTCACTAAACAAAGAATGGGCACAACTCAACTTAGAATTATTGAGGTATATTTTAAAGCCAGTGAGTTATGAACGAGTCCATTAGAGCTCAGTAAAGCAAGGCTGGCCAGGCGTCCTCAGCAGCACTGCGCTTGGCCACGCAAAGGGGAAGACCTGAATTTATTCCAACTATATTTTAAGGCTTAGTCGTGATTATTCAATTGAATTTACCTGTTACTATCTAATTCTTGCCATCAGTTTCGGTGGAGTGATTTTTAAATAGTAAATTCCCAAGGAATTAATAAGAATTGATGGCCAGAATAAACTCCAAAGTTACAGGTGGCTCCCAGGCTTGACTGCTAGGCACTCACACGGCCCCATTTCCCTTGGATGGCTTCTGTCTGGTTCGTGTGATACCAACAGGGGAAACAAACACCCAGTTAAGAAATTTAGGGGGAAAAATTTTCCAGAGCCTGCTTTACTCGGCACCATCCATGCAATTCAGTTTCGTTCTTATATTGCCAAATTACAAGAAAAATTCCAAGAAATATTGGCAAAGATCATATTTAACAACAACAACAACAACAGCAAAATTCTACTGTGAGGCACACAGATTGGGAAAACTACACACAGTATTAAAACAATCATCTCACTGTCATGGGAAAGAAAGCGCAGACACTCACTCACTTCAGTATCCCGGCATCCTAGAGGACAGTGGTTTTCCCTACAGCACTTTACTCCGAGGTCCTTTTGCAAGAGGCCAGTCATTGAGTACCATTACCTACCCTAACCCTACGAACGTTTATTTTAAACATCACTCACCACTGGTTTTAAAAATAAATGCATGTCTGTACTTGTCTGGATACCAACTCCCTGTGGATTCAACTGCGAGATGATGACACACAAGAAGCCAGATTGGCCGGCAGTGTCTGACAGGAGAGTTTAAAGTGGTTTTGTTGACAATTCATGCCTCTTTGGAAGTCCGCTACAGACTTTGGTGGAAGAATATCAAGTGAGAAATCTAAAGCCAGCATCCCACCCTACGCTGTGTGTGGCACCTTGTTTCAGAGGTTGGACTTGGCCTAGAAAGTCATTCAACGTGGAAACATCAAATTGCCGAGTGATGTGGTACCTATATTGAGCTGATGCCTAAATACACTTCTGCTGTCAGGAGTGCCATTTCCCGTGTCTCCTAGCACATTCAATACATTTGAAGTAGGAACAGAGTAGAATGAAAACTACATACGAAATTTAAACTAAAATAAAGTTCAGGGGAACTGTGTGAAGCAAACCAGTCACATCCTAAAGGTGGAACACACTGTCTTCAAAGCTGAAGGTCTAACGACTTTAATAAATCTATGCTATCAGGGATTTATTACTGTAAAATACCAGATTTGTTGCCCTGGACTGTAAATGCTAAGATACATGTTGTTCAAAAATAACATATTGATTATATAGCAGTAAAACATAATCTCTAGTGTATTTATAAAGGGGACGCTTAAGAAGGAAGCAAGAAGCTGGCTGCAGCCCTAGTTTGCTGGTAAGAACTGTCAGTGTTTCTGTCAGGGAGTCACCGGACTAACATGCAGTTTCATGTTAGCGATGGGGAAAATGGAAGGGAGTCTATAAATGTATCACAGAGAGATAAGAGAAGTCAGAGGCAGGGCACACCCATGCCCGCAGGCATACGTGAAAGCGTGGTGAGCCTCCTGTGAGAGAATGGCCAGTGGCGAATCCCTGACCACAATGGCAGCAGAAATAAAGCAGATTCTAAAATAATCAGATGTTGGCCCAATGTGTTTAAATACGCAAAAGATCCCCGACACTGAAGAAAAAACGAAGGGGACTTTGGTTCGCATTGCAGAGAAATCCCCTTCAGATGAGAACCGCCATATTTTGACTGTAGTTTGTACAGGGGAACCTTGCCGATCACCACACACGGGCTCTGGAGAGGTCCCGGGTGGCCACGCCAGCAGCCTATTGAGAATGCAGCACCCCAAAAGCTAACCTCTTCTATAATAACAGAACACCTTTCTTTAAAATAACAGACAGAGTGTTTCCCCTGCATACCTGCAAGGGTTTTTGCAAGAGAAAGAATTAATAGGAAAAAGAAAAGGGGAACGGACTGAAGACAGAACTTCTGGTGTCCTGGCCCGTGGGCAGCAGGAACTTGGGAAAGGCAGCTCCCGCTATTCGTTCATACCACAGGATGCATTAGCACCTACTCCGCCCCTTCCCCAGCAAACTGACAGAAAGGAAACTAAACATGCTTAAGCCACAGCACTATAAATGTTTCGCTATTGGCTCCCATTTCACACTGGGAGAAACGGAGTTCAGCATTTCAATATGCTATGTAGTATTGCCTTCTGGATGATGCTTAGGACCTGTTGATAGAAAGAAAACCTATACACAAGGATTTTATACAATACTGCATCAACAGGACTTTTAAACACTAGGAATAACGCACCTGGAGATTCCTTTGCCTTAGATCATTAAGCTTCCTAGGTAAACTGATGTCTTGTTAGTTGTAGGAGCAGACTGGCTAAACTTTACACTGGATCCAACTGCAGATGAATCCTGGCCCATGATGCATTCCCCTACACTGTGAGTCCCGCTCTCCTCTTTAATAAGTCCTGTATTTCCTGGAGAGCCCCTGCTCCAATTCCTTACATCCCACCCACCCATCCCCCTCCTGTATTTCCATACCCTTTTGCACATTCTGGATCTAGCTCCCTCAACTCTCAGACGAGTCATACAAACGGCGTCATCACAGCAGAGGAATGGCGTAGTCCTTGAATGGCTGCATAGGGCCCCTGCTGAAAGTAATGATGATATCGAGGCATATGGAATGATGGGAACGTAGGACCACTTCCCTGCATCGAGCTGGCAATGGCGGATGGGGTCAGAGGCATTCCCAGGCGGCTATATGGTGGCAGAGAACCCTGTATAGGGTGAGGAATGGGTGTTGCTATGGACGCTGTGCTGGTGCCAAGAGCAGTCAGGGTCTGTGGATGCTGAAAGCCAGGGAAACTGGAAGACGATGATACCCAGGAACTGAGAGACAAATTATCAGATGTTGTAAAAGCTGATCCTGCAAGAAAAACACTCATTAGATTTAGGTGGCTCTGTAAATATACTGATGAAGAACTAGAGATCAGTTATTTTCATTGCTGTTGTTATTTTGAGATAGGATCTTACTATGTTGCGCTGGCTGTCCTTTAATTCACTATATAGACCAGGCTGGCCTGAATTCACTGAAAACTTGCCTACCTTTCCCTCCTAAATGCTGGCATTAAAGACATGTGCAGCTATGCCCAGTTTAAGATCAGTTTACTTTAAAAAAAAATTGCTAGTACTCCACATTGAATAGTAGTTGGGCAATAGATGGGACTCAATTATTTCTAAAGAAGGGGTTGGACTGTGTTGACTCATCAGTTGAGAACACTGTATTCCAGGGGACAGTTTGAATCCCAGCACCCACATGATAGGCCACAACCGTCTGTAACTCCAATCCCATGGGAATCTGATGCCTTCTTCTGACCTCTACAGACACCAGGCATGCATATGGTACACAAACATACATGAAGATAAAGCACTTGTGTGTGTGTGTGTGTGTGTGTGTGTGTGTGTGTGTGTGTGTGTGTGTAATAAATATAAAAAAAGAAAGAAGAGAACCCAAAGTCAGGAGGCTAAAGCAGTGAGGGTGGTTGGGTTTAGGAAGAGTTTGGAGAGGGAGCTGAATGTGATCAAAACACACTCTATGAAATTCTCAAAGAACTAATAAAACTATTAACATTTTAAGAAGAGGGGGAAATGTTATATCAGCATTTCAAAAAGACAAACCAACATGAACCTTACTAAAGTGCAGATCCAACTTTCTAGATGAGAAGGTATCGTTGACATCCTACACGGAAGGAAGAACTAACTAAACAGAAGAGCAGTCAGCTGACTGCAAGCCTGCATATTCTGGAGCGGCCGAGCAGTGATGCTTTGCCGGAGAATATGACCTCATTTCCTTAAAGAGATCCACATATCTGTAGCACCTATCTGTAGGAACCAGACATGTCTCAGCAAAGCCACCTTTTCCCAAAGTCGTCATGAAAACCCGAAGAATAAATTCTTCTACACCAGGAATGCTGAATTTTCCAACTGCGTAATGGTTCGTGGCTTCCTTTCCCTGAGTTATTAGAAATGCCCTGTGTTTTCACTACTTGTGTTGCTTGGTATTTTAGAAACAAACCCAGAAGAAAGGATAGAAATTCTTTCCCCATGTTACCAGCCTAAGGTAGAGCCACACTGGCCTCTCTACTCTTTCTTCCCCGTCTTTCGTGCTTCCCGTGTGCTCCGTCTTCTCTCGGAGCTTTCTGCTCAAGGAAACTTGACTCAGTTCCTTTGTGCTTTGTGTCATGTGTGCAGTGTGTACTGGACAATCTCGAGTGTCATTCCCCACCCCGTTTTTGAGGTACAGTCTCTTACTACTCTGGAGCTAACTTACTATCGCAGACTGGAAGCCAGGGAGCCCAGGGATTTGCTTGTCTCTGATTCTCCAAGTCAGGAAATTCTAGGTAACCAAGCCATCTCTCTACCCCTTGGTTCAATTCTTGCTTTAACTGTTAGGGCCAGTGATGGCCCTCTGTCATGATATTCCTCTTTTAAAAGCGTTCTTCATTTTGAACTTTGATCCTAACAAAATATCCCTGATTTTCAAATAATAAAGCTGAGATTCAAAAATGGTAAGAAACTATCCAGAACTGTGATTGGTGGCTCTTTGGCAGTAAGTCACAGACAAACCCATCTCTACCCTATTCAAAGGTTCTATGTCTGTTACCAACAAAACCACAGACATAGTAGCCACTCAAGCAAACTAAAGAGGCATAGGAGGATCAGCATTGGAGACTGCTTCTTTTGGAAAGGCTTGAAGGCACTTATTGACATGCGCTCCCAGAGGACCAGACATTTCATCAGCAACCTGCCTTCATTCCCTGTCAAGGGCTCTGGCCTCCAGCAGCTCCACATGTCCACATGGTAGACAGCCTTACCTCGATTTGGAGTTGTCTGGCTCTCCTCCCCCAGTACATCCTCTTCTCCGTAGGTGCGGATGGGTGACCGGGCATAGGAATGCTTCTGGATCAGGCTCTCCACACTCTCCCTGTGGAACAGAGGGATATATCACAGTTCTCTTCTTGAGAGGAGGTTGGGGGTTCACTAGCCTATTTTTTCAGCCAAAGGGCAAGACAACTTTCAAAGCTTGTACGTTCATTCACTGTAAAGAGACTTCTGGAACATGAGGTCAGATGCCTAAGTGCAAATGAATACAACAAGGCAGAAATAGAAGAACACAGAGCAATGAAATATGGTTATAGGAGGATGGGATTTAATGAAGCAAAAAGTGATGAATGAATCTACTATAGGACGGCAATAAATCTTATAGACTTCAGCAGATAATGATTCAAAACAGATATGAATTGATTCAAATATACTGGCTCAGAATATGATAAAATATTGGGAAAAGTTCATAATATCAGTTATAAAATGACTCAGTATTCACTCAGAATGTAAACACACAGAGTACATGGCAATATAAACAGCTTGGATAATGGACCTAGAAGATCTTTGTGGTGTTTAAACTGGAAATTACATAAAAGCTGTAACAGATACATGAGCAAATCAAGACCCTCAGAAACACTGGTACATTGTCTTTGAAGAGGCTCTCCCAAGAGGGCAAATAACTCTTTCGAAAAAACATAGTTATGACCTATCAAAGGGCCAAAAATTGATATTTTTAAATTGTGTATAATGAGAAAGGAGAAGCCAAACACCCAACTGCTTACTGAAGAAATAAGAAAATAAATCAAGTGTCACAATAACTATTCAGCGTAACATTTGACATTTCACAGAGATATATCCACACTTGTGAAGATGCTATCTAATTAATAGTGTGTTTGGGGTTCTAACAGTTTACATAACCATGACGCTGTGAGGTCTTTTCCCCAACAGATAATGGGGAGAGCCCACTCCTGCAAATTCCAATGTTTTGTCAATCTCTGTTTGTAGAGATCACCAAAAACCACAATGCCCTAATTTCTGTTGCTGAATTAAAGTATCAAATGAGTTTTCACCAGTACCCAAAATTCATTTTTTATTCAAAATTATACTGGTTATTCTAGTTTCTTTATTTCCATATAAATTTAGTACTTGTTGATTTATTTTTAAGATTACTGAAATTTTAATCAGAATTGTATCTGAGATGTACACCAATTTATGGAGAGTTGACATTTATAATATTGAGTCTCTTTCAGCCTGTGAATAGTATGTCCTTCTGTTTATCACTAGAGCTAAAATGATTTAAATATACCAGCCTGACACATCGGAGCCACATTTATCTCAAAACGTTTCATGTTCTACTAAATGCTTTTTAATTTCAATTTCCAACTTCTCATTTATAGTAGATATAAATGAACTTTTCTTTTGCATGCTGCATGTAGCTTGCAGCTTTGCTAGCACACATATTTGTCCCAGTGACTCTTTCAAAGATTTGCATTTGTATGCAGTTGTGATATCTAGGATCAAAAGTGATTTCAATTCTTTGCTTCTGTTCATAATACATTTTATTTTACTTCCCCCCATCTTACTGCAACAACCATAATCACCTGCACAGCTCTGAATAAAAGTGTTCAGATTCACTTAGTGAGATCCCACACAACGTTGTTCCCAGGACTTGGTGGTTGGCTTTCATTGGAATTGGTTTAATGAAATTCAAAGAATTGATCCCTCCTCATCCCATGTTGCTGACAGGATTTTTCAAAATAAGTAATAGATTTTGCATTTTGATTTTGTTTTTGTTATTTTCTGTGTCTATAAAGAAAATAAAATGGCTTTTCTTTTTTAGTAAGTTAATTTGATCAGTTACATTGGGTAAACTTTTAGTGTTAAAATAATTTTGTATTTTTGAGGAAAACTCTAGTTGGTCATATTGGTCATATCAGTTTTGTTTAACTCAACCTCCTAGGATTATTTTAAAACTTTTCCCATGTATATTCAAAAAGGAATATTAGACTCTTATTTTCTATTTTGCAATATCTTTCCTCAATCTTAGTCTTAAGGTAACAATGTCATCATAACATCATTTTAAAAGTATCCTTGGATTTTCTTCCTGTTGTTATAATAAAATTGCCTACCAAAGCAACCTAAGGGGAAAGGGTTTATTACAGCTCATAGTGCACAGTTCACCATGACAGGAATAAGACAGAATAAGCCTGGGATGGCAGGTCATGTTGTAGTCACAATCAGGAAAGAAAGAGATGCAAACATGCTGCCTCCACTTACACAATCCAGGATCCAGCTAGGGCATGGTGTTACCTCATCCACAGGAGATAGGTTTGAGTTAACACAATCAAGATAACCACACATGCTCAAAGGTCTACTTCTCAAGTGACTACAGGTCCTGTTAAATTAATCATTAAAACTAACTATCACATAACCCTTCCCTTCGGTTTACTAGAAAAGCTGAAAAATTTTGTTACTGTACATTATTTAAATATTTTGTATAAGTCACCAGGGGGCACCTTAGCCCTTATGGAAACATTAATTACAAATTCACAACTATCAAATTACATTTCTTCTTGAAATGTACTTGATAGTTTTGTCTTCAAAAATTTTACTTGCCTCCTTTAAATTGTTGATATCATAAGTGTGCTGATTATTGTACTATATAATATTCTCTTATTAATTTTTGTCTTAGCTTCTTGTGTCTTTGCTGTAGTAAAATGCTCTTACAAAATCAACTTACAGGGGAAGGGTCTTCCCATCTCAATTACTGTGATCAACACAACTCCCCACACATAACATAGAGCAGCGGGTCTCAACTTTCCCAGTGCTGAGACCCTTTAATATAGTTCCCCATGTTGTGATGACCTCCAACCATAAAATTATTTCATTGCTTCTTCATATCTGTAGTTGTCTACTGTTATGAGCTGTCATTTAAATATCTGTGTTTTCTGATGCTCTTAGGTGACCCCTGTGAAGGTTCACTTAACCCAGAAAGGGTCACAACCACAACTTGAGAACCACTACCATAGCCCAATTTTCTCTGGTCAGCTCTTCATGGCGGTCAGAGTTGAGAGATTATGCAGTCTCAAGAGTGGTGTTAGTCCCCACATGCCTAATAACGGGGACTGTGTTTCCTTCCTGATCTGTTTGACTGGAGAAGTGTCCATTTTAGTAATCTCTGCATTCATGTTCCTGTTTTTCTCCCCTTATTTTCTTCCCCCCCCCACAAATAAACCTTTTATTTGTCACTATTAGAAACAGATTCTTGGACCGGTGACTCATATCCATCAGCCCGTTCAACTTTAGCGCCTGTCTCGTCACCAATAGCTTTCCCAGAACTACCACCTTCACCAGGGAGCTCCAAGAGATTTCCCAATTCCAACTTGGGTTTCTTCGGCATTTTCACTTTTCTAACAAAGACATCATGAAGAGAATAAATGGACTGGCAAGGCTTTTCTATGTCTTTCCCAATGCTGTCTAGAAACCACTTCCTTCAAGTCATTTTGTCTGCACTTCTCGGATTATAATTTTCATCATCTTCTGGATCTAGGGGACCTCTTAGTGCTGTGCCAGGGAGGTCTTGCTTATCTGATTGTAGCATTTTTCAGTGAAACCAACACAGAACAGGCAGAGCAAATAACCATCGCCTGTCTTGACATCACCATGAGCGTCAATCATGGTCCGCCACTTTTTGACCATGGAACACATTTTGTCCCAGGTAAGATCCATGCCGTGAAAGTTAGTTGGACAGTTTTTACCCTAAAGATCCTCAGTAATTACCTTGAAATTTCTAAGTGCCGCTTTGTCCTTCTGTAGATCAGCAAAGCTCACTTCAAACATATGACTCTTGAGGCCATCAGATGCAATTTTGGTTCCTTGAGTCCTTGTAAGCAGTGTTTTTCCAATGTTTCTGATATTGAACACAGTAGGAGCTTTCACATCATACCAACCTTTCTTAGAAAAAGATCACTCCCTTCCTGATGGCTTTCTTCAGGCACTTGTTCTTACTGACCGCCATGGTGCTGCTGAGCGCTCTTATGGTTTTTTCCTTCTTTTGAATCAATTTGTTCTTCCTCTCCTAGTTTCTTTGAGATTGAAGATGTGGGCCATTGGTCTTAGACATTTCCTCATTTCTAAAGGAAGACTATACTACTCAGTAGTGTTCTAACAGCTTCCCATATGTTCTCCTTTTTCTTCAGTCCAAGATATTTTCTAACTCTCTTGATATTTTCCTCATTTATATCTACTACATGGTTTATAGTATTTAAGAATTTGTCAAGATATCTTCATGTTAATGATTTTTCCTACTGTTTCTTTATTTCAGAGAAATATTTCATAAGACACACATATCTTTGACTTTATTGAGCCTCATTTTATAGTACAGATCTCAGTCACTATGGTAAGTGATCTGTCACTTAAGCAGAAGGCATATTCCACTACTGTTGAAAGGGGTGCTTTCTAAATGTAGACTGAGTCAGGCTGGCTAATAGAGTTGTTCAAATATTCTGACTTCTTTCTCATTTTCGCCTATTTACTATTGAAAGAGGCTCTGAAGTTTCCAACTCTGGTTCACAGATTGTCTGTTTGCCTTGTAGTCCTGTCAGGCTCGGGGTTCTGATATTGGGTGTGTATATAGGTCTAAGAGAGAATGCTCCTGAAAATGATGTGACATTTGATTCCAGTCAGCCCTACCTTGGTAATACAACTATTCTAGCTTTTTCTTGTCTTTTCTTTTCTTTCTCTTTTTGAGATAGGATTTTCTGTAACTGAGGAGATTTCCTAGGACTCCCAAACCACTTTCCTCCAGTTCCTACATATTGGGACTTAGCTTGTACCATCATGCCCTGCTTGGTCTTCTTTAGTGTTAACTTGTTACACTTGTTTTCTATGGCTTTACTTTCAAGTCATTTCTTTATGATTTAACATGTCCTTTATGGGCATTAGCCTCCACCTTTTGATGAGGGCGCTTAGCATACATGCAGGTGATACTCCCAGCTGACTGCTAGTGGCTGCTTTTGTCTGCAGCTTTGCGGGTTTTGTTTGTTTGTTGTTTGTGCGTTTGTGTTTGCTGCTTTTTTTTTTATTCGTTTGTTCTCAGCTGTAGTTTTGCTTTTATTCTTTTTTTTTATTTATTGGTTTGTCGAGACAGGGTTTTTCTGGGTACCAGTCCTGGCTCTCCTGGAACTTATGGACCAGGCTGGCCTTGAACTCACAGAAATACACCTACCTCTCCCTCTTGAGTGATAGGATTAAAGGCATGTGCCACTACCGCCTGGCTTTCAGCTGTTTTTTATCCTTATCATCTTTCCCTTATGGCTACAGCTTCATAGTCTCTCCTTATCTCCTTTTCTTGTTTAACAGTTACAGCTTCCTTCCATTACTTTACCGACTGTCTCCACATTTATAGTTAATACTGAATTTGTCACAGTCTACCTCAAGGTGATATTGCACCTTTCAAGGACAGTGGAAGAATCTTGCCAGTCCCCAGCACTTAAAAAACCTTGCAGTTATATATTTAATTTACCCCTTCTAGCGTTGTGTCCATCTTTTAAAACACTGTATGTTTTATAAATTTCTCTCTCTACTTTTACATCTTTTAAAGATTTAAATGATATGGAAACATTTTGTTTATCCAAGTCCTTTGCATTTCTGCCAGTCTTCCTTTCCTCCTGGAGATCCAGAATGGCACCTAGCACAATCTCTTCTGCCTAAAGGACTTCCTTTAACCGATCTACAGAGCAACTAGATGGTGGGGATGAAGTCGTCGGCTTTTCTGTGTCTGGAAAAGAACCTTTGCTCTGCTTTTGCTTTTAAGAAGTCATTCTGGTGGCTGTCATAACTCTACCGACTCACGCTTCCCCTCGGCTCTTCAAAGACAGTTCCTTGGTCACAAGAAGTCCGTCGTCGTCATCGCTGTCATCCTCAGCTTTGTTCCTCTGACATAATGTCTTTAATCCCCTCAGAGCTTTCAGTGTTTCCTTTGTCATTGACTTCCAGCCATTCAATTATGATGTAGCTTTTACTTTCTTCGTGCTTCTTGAGCTCACCCTGGTCGAACCTTCTGGATTGCGTGTTTAATTGTTGTTAAATTGGGGAAAATTACATTTCTTTTCCCGCCCTCCAGTGACCTTCCAGGGTCTCTAGTTACATATATGTGATGCCTCTTCAAGCTCTTTGTGTTGTCTAAGTTGTTTCTTTGTTCTCTTTCACCCTTGAGAGTTTGTTAGTCTATCTTGGATCTCACAAATTTTGTCATCTGCTGTGTCTAATCTGCCCTCCGCCCACCCAGTCTACATTTGACTTTGTAAATAGTCACTTCTTTCAGAATTTGATGGGATCTTTTCTTTATCTTCCATGCATCTACCTCTGCATATTTGAAATTGTCATGACAACTATCTGATTATCTCTGTTGATTATAACATTGACATGACTTTGACATTAATTTCAGCTAATTTACCCTCGTGGCTGGGCATATTCTTTCATCTCTACATACCTGGTCCCTTCTTTCTCTGCTGATGTTTAGACTTGACCTTGTCACCAGGCATTGGGAACTGATCTTGCCAGGTACTGCAAGTCCTCACATTCCCACACATATTCTGAAACTTTGCTGTGGGACGTGGTTACATTAGTTGGAAATACTTTGCAATTCTTCTTCCAAGGATCTGTTAGGTAGGGCTATTTTTCCCTCCCCTTGTGAAACAAATCCTTCAGGAACTTTGCCCAGTGTCCTGTTGAGAGGTATTCACCCCTGTGTCAACACTACTGCTGCTTATCCCTTCTGCTTCCACCACCTTCTGGAAATCCCTTCACATCTTTCAGAACACCCGAGAAAGACTCTTCCTAGATCTCTGGCTTTCTTTTCTTTAAACCCTCACCTATCCCTCTCCCTCAAGTATCCTCCGAAGTCTCCTAGCATAGGACTCTTACACTCTGACTTCTCAAGGAAGCCTTCAAGCGCGCCTCCCTTTCTCTCTCCCATGTCCAGGTCTGAACACCCTCAAAAGTAACGCACTGGGGCATCACTTCCTCTCTCCATGTGCTTTGTCCTCAATGACTGCACTGCCTTTTGTTGCTTCAGACCCAGTGTCATTTTAAAAAATGTTTTCTGTGAAATTAGGAAACAACCTTCCTCAAGACTCAGCAATACCACTTTTGGGTATATATCCAAAGGATGCTCAATCGTGCCACAAGGACATGTGCTCAACTATATTCATAGCAGCATTGTTATAGCCAGAACCTAGAAACAACCTAAATGCCCCTTGACCGAAGAATGTATACCGAAAATGAGGTACATTTACACATTGGAGTACTATACAGCAGAAAAAAAAATAATGACATCTTGAAATTTGCAGGCAAATAGAGCTAGAAAACATCATATTGAGTGAGGTAACCCAGACCCAGAAAGACAATTATCATATGTACTCACTCATACGTGGTTTTTAAACATAAAGCAAAGAAAACCAGCTTACAAATCACAATCCCAGAGAATTTATACAACAATAAGGACCCTAAGAGAGACATACATCTAATCTATATGAAAAGTAGAAAAAGACAAGATCTCCTGAGTAAATTGGAAGCATGGGGACCATGGGAGAGGGTTCAAGTGAAGGGGAGAAGTAGGGAGGGGAGCAAAGAAAAATGTACAGCTCAATAAAATCAATAAAAAAAAATTTTAAAGACACTACCGAAAAATGTTTTCTGTGTTTTGTTTGTTTCTCGCCCTTGATGCAACACCTTTTCTCGGAGCAGTGTTCCTTATGATGATGTCCTTCTAAGAATCTCAAAGCCCACCAGAACTCCTAGATCAACTCAATCACAGCATCCAGGGGTGGAACACTGGTTTCAGTAACTGGCAGAACTTTCCAGGTAATTCCAACAGAGGGCAAGATTTAAAATAAAGGGGAGATATATGGAGGAAACTTTTCACCAAGCACTCTTCTCTAAGTTTTGAACTTCTGATGTATGTATTATTTATTCAGAAAATACTTATAAAGTATAAAATGTCATATGGCTCTCACAGCTTACAAAGGCAGAACATAAAAGATCTGATGTCCAACAATAACATTTCTGGGACTTATGATAATGGATTAATAAGAATAATAATCATATCAGCTTTTATATCAACATAAAAGACATAGGAGATTTCATGTTACATTGGAAATGCCATACATGTTAATGCCATTCGTTGACTGTATGAATGAATCCATGAGGAGGAGGTGGACTACCTGCAACACTCCAGCCCTTATTACTAGCCTAACCTCTCTTTGTTTGTAAACCAGGGAACAAAATATTTGCTACACAAGTTCAGTCTTATGTTCAAGTAGATAAATATACTTTTGTGCACTTATTTATATAGGTGCATATATATGGAATTGTTACCATAAACAATATGTTATAGAAATTGTAGGGGTATTAGCAAATAAGACAAAAAAATATCTTCCCCTTGAAGGAGAATGATGAGAAAAAAAGAGGAGGGAGGGGAAGGAAAGAAAGTAGAGGGAGAAGGTGGTAGATATATTCATGACAGTATATATACTCAGGATGGTATAATATGCCATCATGAGGGGAAACAACATCCTGTCTTTTTCAGCAAAATGGTAGAACAAAAAGACCTGAAGTTAAATGAAACCTTGGCTATGGAAACATGTGTTTTGTGTATGTCAGTTAACAGAAAAAAAAGGTTTTGATGGAAGTTGATAATTAGAGGCCAGGAAGTGGGAACATAGGATGGTAAAGAACAGAGAACTAGACTCAGTCTCTGTGTGTGTGTGTATGTGTAATGTGCATGGATTGAAGCACAACACTAATATGTTAATTTAAAAGACTAAACAGAAAGGATGGCTTTAATCATGACAGACCACACTTCTGTACTGTTGAAGATAGCAGCCTCTAGAGCTAGTAATATTTACTAACGACTCAACACACTGTAATATCAAAAGGGTCTCTGCTTAGGGTAAGTTAGGTGACTAAGAAGAAAGTCAAGTTGGCTGAATAACCCATCATAAAATGACAATCAAAAACTACACCAAAGTCGATGTCTTTTAAGTCTGTGCCTGAATCATGCCGTTAATATTTAAAATAAAAAGTTGAAAGAGTTGGTCACTGTTTATACATAAGGAAAAGAATTTGCTTAAATAGCATAGGAAAATGCCTCCTTTTGAATAACTATAAGAGAATATAGCAGTATGTTTCGAAAATATATTCCTTTTCCAGGACTTTCATGTGTAAGCATTTAAATTCCAAAGAGGTGTGTAGTGTTTGCCTCTCCAAAAGTGCCTTTATAGAACACCATTTAAGCATCTTTATATTCAACAAAAGAAAACTCATTTTCCAAATGACATGATGAATCACTGCCTTGTGAAAGAAACATTTTGCTTTTCTATAAAAAGTACATTACATTCATTTTGCCCTTGCTAGATCACTGGTATCATTACTTATGCTGTTCCCTGGGAGTGGGGGGGGATTTTATCGAAGTGATTTACTTGTGTCAGGCCTGGAAGTGAACTGAAAGCAATAGCAGTTCTTATATAGAGGACGGGCTAATTGCATTACTGCCTTTCAAGTGATTGAACACAGTGGTGCATATCAGAGCCATCTCCTCGGAGATGCTGCAAAGAGTAGACAGCTCACGCTGCTTACTTTAGGGCAAATCCCTGTTTGCAGCAGAGAGGAAAGAGCAAAGACTCTGTTTAGCCTGCAAAGCCATCAGAAGGGTTTCAAAGACACTGTCCCAAGACGAGTGTGGAGTTCAGCTAGCGGGATGAATGATTCACGTGTTATACACTGTGTGATGCTCAGTTCTGCTGCCTCAGACTGCAAGAGACTGTGGTTTCTGCTAGACTTGCCTTGCAGTTACCTGAGTACCACTGTGAAGGAGTAGTGGTTTTAGCATCTAATGCTAAACTCGTCTAAGCAAAGGATGGCATTATTGCTTTAGGTGGTCTTCAGTGGATGGCTTCTGACTGCTCCGTAACTGTCAAATCTGGGAACACTTGTTAGAAACACAAGCAGACAGAAGTTGACGAAGCAGAGAGGAGGCAGGCAATCACTCTGTTCTCTCTGTTACAGTGTTCATAAGCACTGAAACCATTTCAACAATTTCTTCAGAGCCTCAGCAAGCAAAACCTTCTGGAAGTGGAAATGATTTTCTTCCTTCATCCTTGGAATTAAAATGCTTTTTTTTTTCTCAATGCTCAAAACCCAAATTTTCCCCTCCCCTCACATTCTTTTCTGCATAACTGCCCTTCCAAACACACCTTTTCCATCAGCACCTGTCAGCTTAAGGGCAAGTATTTGCATGAACCTCTGTTCAGCTAGCTTATTGGAAACTTCAGGGTGCAATGCCTCTAAGTCTATCTAGCTCTGACCCAGGGCTTCAGCGTTCTGGGGTGTGGCCTGAGCACGTGGAATATTTCCATGTAGTTCAGATGTCATTGGCTGGAGGCCCCATATGGGGAACCACTGGCCTGGGCAACCTGCATGAGTGTGTTTGCCCCAGTGCCTAATCAGAAGCTGAGCTTAGCAGCTTGTCCTGTAGCATTGAGGACATATTGTCTCACTATTCTACATCTCCATAGTAACACAACTAAAATGAAGATTTTAAAGTGTTCTCATTCTTAGTGTTGTTATTAGATTATGCAAATTAATACAGTATTCATTGGTCCCTGACACAAGAATGCTCAATAAACATGTATAGATTAAAAAACTCAGTTTGATTTCAAAACTGTATTCTATTAAGCAAACTTATTTTAGATAAGACACTTCTGGTCCCTACACTTTTCCAAGCCTTATTTTCCTATAATTTGCTAAGTCACAAAGAAAATCAGTAAAAAGCAAATGTCATTTCAATTTAATTCTAACTTTCTCTTTTAAAGATAGGCCTTCCTCCCCTCCAAAAACAACCAACAAAACAAACAAAACAAAAAAGCTTGTGTTTAGGAAGAAAATGTCAAACACACTAAAATCAATCTAATTTATAGAAAACAAAACATTTAAATTTTCTTTTTCATTACTTTGTTCTTTATCTCTCCCCTTCTGCTCCTGATTTGGACCTTGGGGTTGTACTCTGATGCTCCAATGTGGGACTCTGTCTCTGTCTCCTTTCATCGCCTGATGAAGGTTAATATCCAGGAGGATGTCTACATGTTTTTCTTTGGGTTCACCTTCTTATTTAGCTTCTCTAGGATCACGAATTATAGGCTCAATGTCCTTTGTTTATGGCTAGAAACCATATATGAGTGAGTACATCCCATGTTCCTCTTTTTGGGTCTGGCTTACCTCACTCAGGAGTGTTTTCTATTTCCGTCCATTTGCATGCAAAATTCAAGAAGTCATTGTTTTTTACTGCTGAGTAGTACTCTAATATGTATATATTCCATAAGAGAGCACGAGCAAGGAAATCAGGGCCATGAGGGGTGCACCCACACACTGAGACAATGGGGATGTTCTTTTGGGAACTCACCAAGGCCAGCTGGACTGGGTCTGAAAAAGCATGGGATAAAACCAGACTCCCTGGAACATAGCGGACAATGAGGACTGCTGAGAAGTCAAGAACAATGGTACTGGGTTTTGATCCTACTGCACTTACTGGCTTTGTGGGAGCCTAGGCTGTTTGGATGTTCACCTTACTGGACCTGGAAGGAGGTGAGAGGTCCTTAGACTCCCCACAGGGCAGGGAACCCGGTCTGCTCTTTGGGCTGATGAGAGAGGGGGAGTTGATTGGGAGAGGGGGAGGGATTTAATAAATAAATAAATTAATTAAAAAAAATTGTTATTTATCTCATGTCTCATTAAGTCTTTTATAAATAACTTCTTGTCACAACATCTTACTAAAGATCTGTGCAGCTACGTTGTAAATTATAATTCTTCAATATCTGTACATTCTATAAAATATTTAAAAAATGAAAACTTTGGGATAATACAATTTGAGATATATTATAAAACATTAATTTTAATTTAAGAACTGAAATATAGTATGTAATCAATTTTGGAAAAGCAAATAACTCTAAGTTCATCTTTTAAAAAGCTTTTGGACTTGATGTTTATTTATTTGACTAAATCCTACTGGATTTTATTTTCCTTAGTAGTATGTATTTCTCATTTTGTATTATCACTAACAACTTAAATAAGTAAAGAAACCACTGAAAAACGCATAAGATCTGTTGTTTTGTTTACTAAAATCCCTGGCTATGACTGGAAGAAATCTCTTTGGCCAAGTTCAAAGAATTCAGTCTATAAATAACCCCTGGTAAGTCATGAGGTATTCTTCATTGCAGACATTGTAGGCTTTTCACTGTATGTTTTGCAAAATATAATTGTAAATACAACTGAAATACAAATGAACGATTAATGGAATTAGCAAACAAAGTTGTAAACCACAAAAATGTAGTTACTTTTGCTTCCTCCTATCCATGACCAATTCCCTCCTTTAAAAACTGAAGTAAACAATATTCCCTTGGCCCAAATCTATTCCATCGGCTTTCTTTCAATAGCTAAGGAAGGTAAGAGAATTACTTCTGTTGTACACTGGGCTAACAACTGTTAGGTTGAATTGGTCAGCTCACAGCATGCATGGCCTTTTCAGGAGTCCTGGGTGACAGAGTCCTCTCTTTCAGAGCTAGACAGTACCGGGGAGAAAGCACAGAAGTGCAACCAAGAAGGATGAAGGCAAAGATGTACTAAGGGCCCACAACTGTACGGCAGAAAATCTCATCTGTGGGGAAAATGGCTGCATGTCTAAAATAAAATGACAATAACATCTAAAATAGTGGGGTAGAGGGGAATTGCATTTAAGGAAATGCCTCTAGTGCAGGAGAGCCAGAGAGGTACCTGAGGGTAGCATCCATTCTGTTCCACCGAGCTCCCTTGAAATGGCTCACATGCCAGAGAACCAGATGAACTCCATGAGGAGAAGGATTCTTCATCATCCTCATGGTGCATTTTCCCCACAACTGTCCGCCCTCCTCTAAACTTACAGTCACACTTTCAGCCACACAAAGACATGCACTGGGAAACTCACCAGAGCTTAGTGTGGGGATGGTCTCGGACTGTCTTCAAAATACGACGCATCGTAAGAAGTCTTGCTTGGTGTATGAAGGAGTGAGCAAGGGAAGTTTTAGCACTGATGCCACCCTCCCCATATTGTGTCACTTCTATTTGGAAAAGACACAGATATGCAACAGGTACAGAGTTCCTGTCTGAAGATTCTGCCCACAGATGACAAAGAAATGGTAGCAAAAGGAAAAAAGATTTTCTAACTATTTAATGATGTAAGAGTATTTTTAACATCTATATTCATGTTTCTTTATCTGTCTTTCATACCAATTCTTCAAAGACCCTTCAAGTTCCCAGGATCCTAAAGGGGGATGGTGTTACACATGTATTTAATGGGGGAGAGTCTTCTGTTTTGTATTAATTTCATTGGTTAAATAAAGAGACTGCCTTGGCCCTGATAGAACAGAAAATTAGGTAGGTGGAGTAGACAGATAGAATGCTGGGAGAAAGAAGCCAAGTCAGTCAGTCAGTCGCCATGATTCTCCCACCCAACACAGACACAGGTTAAGATCTTCCCTGGTAAGCCACCTCATGGGCTACACAGATTATGAGAAATAGGTTAGATCAATATGTGAGAGCTAGCTAATAAGAGGCTGGGACTAATGGGCCAGACAGTGTTTAAAAGAATACAGTTTCCATGTAATTATTTCGGGTAAAGCTAGCAGGGTGGCAGGACACAGCCCCGCCATTCCTATTACAACGTGTATTCCTCCATGTTGCTCTGCTATACCAGAGTACATGAGCTTGGGTTCTTCCTAAAGAAAAGATGTGCACCTCTCTCGTGATTTTAGAAGTTAAATATCCAAGAAAGGTCATGCTCACTTTTCTAGGGCCAAGATCAGCTCCATCTGGTGAGATCCTCTTGCTATTTCATAACTTGGCAGGCGACATTAAGTGACAGCATCAAGTGTTAGTGGCAAGAGAACACCCAAAAGAAACGCCATAAGGTGGTAAAGAAAGCAAGAGAATAAATATGCAAAGGAGGACAGGTTTCGCTTGTACTACTCACTCTTGAGGTAGGCAATATAATTTTTCAAGAACAAGAACTCATACCCTATGGTGGGGAAAAAGTATCAATCCCTCTTGATGACCTAGTACTCAAAGACACTACTTCCCAACACAGCCACATTGAAAATAAAGTCACGCAGTGAAACCATATAGGGTCAAGTTATTTTCAAGTTATTCATAATAAATGAGGCACATATTTAGAAAACAGGCAAAAATAACACAGTTCTTCAAGATGTTTAAGAGGTTTTACAGGTGCACATCTACACATTGTCACTGTCTCACCCCACCCTTGTCACCTCCATCCCACCCTTGTCACCTCCATCCCACCCTCATCATCTCCATACCATTCTTGCCATCTCCATCCCTACCCTTGTCTTCATCCACCCTTGTCACCTCAATCCTACCTTTGTCACCTCCATCCCACCCTTGTCACCTCCATCCCTACCCTTGTCTTGATCCACCCTCGTCACTTCCATCCTACCCTTGTCTTCATCCACCCTTATCATCTCCACCCCACCCTTGCCATCTCCATCCCACCCTTGTCATCTCCATCCCACCCTTGTCACCTCCATCCCACCCTTGTCACCTCCATCCCGCCCTTGTCATCTCCATCCTGCCCTGTCATCTTCAGGCCAAAGCCGCAAGTACTAAAACAACCCTAATAACATCTTCACTGCCAATGTGAAAACAGAAAAGAGAAACTAAGCAGCAACCATCACTACCTGGACTTCAGAATAAAGCAAGCCTTTTAATTTAACCCAGAAGAAGGCAAGGCAAGACTGGACTGATGGCACATGTCTGGGTTGCAAACATTTAGAAGCTGGAGTGGGAAGATGGGGTTCAAGGCTACTATAATGTGATCCTGACTCAAAAAGGGGGTGGAGAGAAAAGGTAAAAAGAAAAGGTCACTTGAAGGAAGTACTATTTCTTGGTGGGAAGTCACCTTGCTGTCAACATTCCCCAGGTCATTAAAAGCATACCACATATAGTTAAAGTTTTTCTGTGGGTCCTGTGGCTGGAGTAGAGAAGAAGCTACATTGTGTAACTAAATATATAAACTAAAAACATAACTGTGTTCCAACAAAAATCACTTCATCTCGCTAGTCTTGTTCCCAAACCCCACATTTAAAAGTTTTATTCAATGTACAGGAATTTTTTAATGATTTTCTGAGGCTCTAAGTATGGCTTCTAAAGCAACATGGTAATATAAGCTTACATATTTAATTTCCTGCTCCACTTTCATGACTAGAGAAACCCAGAAAATGAAGGACAATGACAACTCTATACTTGTATATTTCAGTCACAATAAGAAAAGAGATGGGGAGGTACACCCATGTGCCACTTACCAGTGTATAAAGAAAAATACTACTTGAGAACAACAAATCATTTTTTTTCTAAATCCCAGCTTGGACTAGTTGGTGAGCAACAGGTTCCATACTCCTGAAGAGTAAGAGAAGCCAACAAGGAACTGTCAAGTAACAGTGCACTTGGTTGGTTGGGAGGTCCTTCTGTCTATGTGTTGCTTTCTTTGGTTAATGTTTAAGAAACTGCCTTGGCCTGTTGATAGAGCAGAACTTAGGTAGGTGGGGAAGACAGAACAGAATGCTGGGAGAAGGAAAGAGTCAGGGTGACGCCATGGATCTGCCGCCAGATATAGATGTGTTTGCCAGTAAGCCACTGCCACATGGCAATACACAGATTAATAGAAATGGGTTCAATTAAGGTGTAAGAGTTAGCCTATAAGAAGCTAGAGCTAACGGGCCAAGCAGTGTTTTAATAAATACAATTTCTGTGTGGTTATTTTGGTTCTGAGCAGCCAGGACAAACAAGTGGCCTTCCTCCTACACTTCATACCCTAAGCGGTGCCATCCATGACCCATATCTTGACTATCTCTAGGGAAGGGTGCATGCTCACTTAGCTGGGAGTGGTTGGAGCTTAACCCAGATGAGTTATGCTGCCAAGGCAGGCAAGAGTGCTACGCGAAGGGCTGGAGAGATGGCACAGAGGTTAAGAGCATTGCCTGTTCTTCCAAAGGTCCTGAGTTCAATTCCCAGCAACCACATGGTGGCTCACAACCATCTGTAAGGGGTCTGGTGCCCTCTTCTGGCCTTTATGCATACAGACAGACAGAATATTGTATACATAATAAATAATATCTTGCATATCATCATAGAACCTTCATCTGG
>NC_022012.1:18930524-18934534 GCF_000317375.1 Microtus ochrogaster
AAGGGTGGGAGGAGGGGGAGGGAAATGGGAGGCTGGGAGGAGGTGGAAACTTGTTTTTTTTTCCTTTTCTCAATAAAAAGAAAAAAAAGAAAATAAATAAATAAATAAATAAATAAATAAATTTAAAAAAAGAGTGCTACATGAATGCAAAGATTTAGTCCAGCAATGGGATTCAACTCACTATACCACACAGAATTAAAGTTTTCCATGCTGCTGAAATGACAATGAATTATTTAACCTTCTTCAGTCTCAGTTTGAAGAGCTAACCAACCATCACATGATTTTATTCAGAAGCCATTTTGATTTCTAATATTAAACAAACATTTGATCCTATAAATGAATTTTATAGGGGGATATTATAAAATATTCAACAATAAAAAGAAGGAAAGCTACTATTAAAATATAACAAGATTCCTTTTGAAACAAGTTTGCTGCAAAAAACAGGAAGACACAGCTCTAGCTTGTGCTTTGGAATTTTGACATTTAATAAAATTAGATGAACAAAACAGGAGTTAAGATCCACAAAATGGGAACATTTTGAACTTGGTAAACTGTTCAGAAATAACAAAATAGTAATTGTCACATTTTATGGAAACTCAGTAGAAACTATCAGCAGAATATTACATGCAGCAGAAAGCAGAATCAACACACTAGAAGACTGATAAATTCGCTCCAAGAGTCAGAAGAAAGAGTTGGGGAGACAAAGGACCAGGACAAAGACTCAGTGGTGCGGTGTATGTATAGCAGGAGTTTTAAAGCCTGACTGGGGGCAGATGAAAAGCAGCAACAGAGAGGAGAAATGCAAAATCCAGAAGAAGTTTGCCCTGAGCTTAATTAAGACTACTTATCAGCACAAAACGTTAATCATACTTAAATGCTAACAAAAAGTCTACAGTGGACAGATATTTGGTACTGTTTGAATTTTGAAGTTAAAGAAATACTTCAGAAACATATTCTATAAAAAGAAGTAAGCTCCCTATAACTAAAACCATAAGTTTGGCATTAGCTTTTATCCCATTATCTACAAGAGCTAGATGACATAGTGTTGTGTAGCAATTTCTCTGAGATAAAACATTTAATTCTGGAGGGAAGGTTATTAAGACACAAGATGCTCTAAATCATCCTGTCCTACAGGGAAGTTCCATGAAACCCAGGAGTAAATAACTCATATACTTCAGGAAGTTCCTGAAACTGATCAGATACACTAGGATCCTCCTTTTCCAATCATATATAAGCTACAAGGACTGCTGAAAGATGCTTAAAGACGCAGAGACCAGTGCAGTTGCCTGAAAAGGGACACTGTACAATCTGTAGAACTGCCTACAAGCTGTGCAGTGTACTTGGATTTTAAAAGACCCCAAAGGCTGATATTGGAAGTTTAATAGTTCATAAGGATCCTGTTCTCATAAATGGGTTACTTTTGTGAGACCTTGCTGAAGGAAGTAGGTCACTAGACTACTGCTTTTGAAAAGAATGCCTAGCCTTCCTCCTTTATGAAAACTATGAGGCATGGGCTGATGGGACTCCTCTGCCATACACTTCCATAGCCATGATATTCCACTTTACCTGAGATCCAAAGTGACATAGCCTATCAGCCATTGCTAGGAATAGTCCTTTTGTACATTGCAAAAATTTGTCATTTGAATTAGTTTAATAAATGCAGATTGGCCAGTAGGCAGGAAGTATAGGCAGGACATCAAACTAAGGATGATGGGAAGGAGAAGGTCAGAGTGAAGAGCTGCCAATCAGATGCAAAGGGAGCAGGAGATGAACATGCCATGCTAATAAAGGTACCACCATGTGGCAGAGCATAAATAATGAATACGGGTTAACTTAAAATGTAAGAGCTAGTTAGTAATACACCTGAGCTATTGGCCAAGCATTTGTAATTAATATAAGCCTTTGAGTATTTATTTGAGAGCAGTTGTGGAACACAGAAGCTTCTTCTTACAAAACATGGTCTGAAATTTCTGAAACTGTGAACTAAAATGAACCCTTATCCATGTAAGTGTTCTTTTGTACTTTGTCACAGAAACATACATTAATAACACAATGCATATAGAAGAGGATATCCATGGCCTTCCAGAATCATTCATTGTAAGTTTACTACCAACTGAGAGTCAAATGAATTCAATTCCAGTAGCTGGAAAGAGTATGTAAGAAATAAGTATAAGAAGAGTTAAGACTAAAAAGATTGTGGTTAATGTATTATAAAAACAAGAAAGACAAAAAATGGCATAGGGATGAAAATTTGGGCTCAAATTATTCAAATAAAAATTATCGGTTGATGAAGGTTAGTATCTAGAATAGGAAAATATGCAGTTTCACTTTCATTCAAAACAGAGAACTATAATTTTAGAATCTTTTAATTCTAGAATTTAAAGGTGATGATCTTGAGTTTAAAGGTAATATTTAAGAGCGATATACTGACCATTAGAGAAGGGGATTTCCATAGGAAAGATGGCTATATGTCATGCTGTAGACTCAGAAGTTTCAAGGTATACCTTCCCTGAGGGACTATATTTTCTACAGCACAACTTGAGCCCTTCTGAGCCCGAGTACTAAGGCTGGTGTCTCTGTCACACTAATGCCACCTCCAGTCTAGCACAAGCACATAGCATTGCCAGAATAAATAGTTACAAATGCAAAAATGGCCACTCATGCTCTTCTGGATTAACTCAGGGACACACAGCATATCAGATGACCTCAAAAAAACCAAGTCTGTGACAGTACCATGCCCATGAGACCAGTGAGTGATGTGCCTCTCCTAAAATACATTTAAAATTGGACTTATACCAGTGGCAAGGCAGTGCCTGTCAGCCATCAGACTACCTAGGATATGTATCATGAGACAGCCAGGTATAAGCTTCTAAGTGTAGGGCTGGAAAGATGGCCCAGCAGTTGAGAGCACATACTGTTCATGCACAGAACCCACTTTCAGCTCCCAGCATCCACGTCAGGATCCTCACAACCACCTGTGACTCCAGCTTCATGGAATCTGATACCCTCTTCTAGCTAGGTAGGTGTCTGCATCCCCATGGTGCACATACATACACTCAGGTACACACACACACACACACACACACACACACACACCTCACTATAAAAAAATCTTAAAAAAATAAAACTCTGGGTGTATACCCAGGCTTCAGTTCAGTACTATCTACCTGCTTGATGCTGCCACTGGGAACTGCCTGCACTCTAAACTGAATGTCCTGACAGCCCCTCCCCTGCAGCCTCTCCCCTGCAGCCCCTCACCTGACAGATCTGCCCTGAATAGCCTGTGTCTAAGCTCAACAGCTCTTATCTTATCACCTTCCTGACTATTCCAACTCTGACTTCACTTTCAGTAAGGTTCTTTTGATTCCTGAGGCAGCATTAACCCGTCCTTGTCCACCCTCTCACTCCTGGATTGTTGTGTGAAGTGTAATGTGTGACTTCAATGTCAGTGACACTGCTCATTAAGGTTAGACTAGAAAAAAGATTTGCATTTGTCCTATAAGTGAACTTAAGACTTTTTGGTGAGTTAAAGCGTAAGAAATGATGGCGCTTGTGAATTTACTAGTGCTAAGTCCTGATTGTGGAAAGACAAACAGTCCATCTACATTGCTGGCATAACTTGCCCAGGCTACCTTGGTTTCTGACAAACTAAACAGGCTTTGATGCTCAGCTGTCACAAATCGTGTGACTAATGACAGAGCACCAGTCTCACTCAGATTTATTTGTCACATCTACAAAACAGAGATAAGCTTCCTGGTGAGTGATTGTTTTGAAGAGTAATGATTATTCACCTTTCTAGTGTGTACTTAACTGCTGAGCACATATGGAGAGATCCCATCACAGTACTAAGAGTGAAACAAACTGAGGATGTTCTACACAAGACACAGAGTTCATAACAGCTGTCCTACACAAGATACAGAGTCCATAACAGCTGTCCTACACAGGATACAGACTCTATAACAGCTGTCCTACACAGGATACAGAGTCCATAACAGCTGTCTTACACAGGA
>NC_022012.1:18936342-18937878 GCF_000317375.1 Microtus ochrogaster
ACAGAGTCCATAACAGCTGTCCTACACAGGACACAGAGTCCATAACAGCTGTCCTACACAGGACACAGAGTCCATAACAGTTGTCCTACACAGGACACAGACTCTGTTCTACACAGGATGCAGGCTCATATCAGAGAAACACCATACAAATTGACTTTCCCAAAGAGAAAGCAAAGACCTTCACACATTTTCCAGATATACTGAATGATATTTTTAAAGACACATGATCAACAATACAACTTACCAGCAATACTTGAGTGTTAGTATTACCAGACTCTAAGTTCTGAAGACATTAGAATACAAAGGCTGAAATGAGGGCATTAAGTACAATGCTGGTGGAGGATCTAAGTATTCCCACTTAGCCTTGGCAAGCTAGGAGAAAGACAAGAGACCAGGGTGTCTAGAGCAAATGGGCAAGAGAGGGACAGATGCACTTGCTTGGAGACCAGGGAGAACTCACTGGGCCTTCAGTGAGTAACTAGAGAACTGGGCACAGCTTCTTGTCACTGAGAAAGTCCTTCTGATTGCTCTATTGAAAACAGACAGAAAAACAGAAAGGGTGGAGGCAAACAGATCAAGCAGAAAATTAATGTAATAATCTAGGAGAAAGGGGATAGTGGCTCCATTTGTGTGTTGGTAAGCAACATGGCAAATGTTTGAGATTCTACAGTGTATTTTGAATGATTAGATAGTAAGAGTCATCAACTGTTTCAAGACAAAAAGAGGAGTCAGAGTGACCTCCCAGTTGATGGCCCGAGCATCGGAAAGAATCAGTCATGACTGCATCAGGAACAATGAGGGAAGAGCATGTGGAGGGGGCAGTAGCACATTCCATTTCAGGTAGGTAAAATCTGAGGTGCTTTTAGCCAGGAGGGGACAGTAAAAGCAGTGGCTGGTTATATGTTTGAATCTGGAGGGAACTCAACAAGTCCTGTAGAATTGGCCTCACTCTGAGATAGACTTCCCAGGATGCATGTGCAGCCTATGAAGCAAAGATGGAAGATCTAAAGTCTGTATCACCTCGCCACTACGGAGGAGACAATGAGGATGGAACAGCAGGAAAGTCTACTTAGAAACCAGGAGAGGGAGAAGCTGAGAAGCCCAGAAGGAAATGGAGAGATGTCCTAGATTTGCTGATGTGCTGAGCAGGCTGAGGACTGGAAACTGGTCTGGCAGTCGGTGGGTCACAGGCAACCAGGCCAAGGTGGACTGTGGGGCAGAAGAAAGGGAAGGAAAGAGCTGAAGAAAGTATGTACAATTCTAAGAAGGCATAAAAAGGAACAAAAACCTAGGCAATGCAAGCAGGAGATGCTTATATTTGTCTGAAAGAAATATCAGGATGTTTGTATGTTGAAGAAAGAGAGGAGAATGCATTGGTATCATGACTTCTTCTAAAAAATGGAAGGGCAGGGGCAGGAGAGATGGCTCAGTGGTTAAGGGCATTGCCTGCCCTTCCAAAGGTCCTGAGTTCAATTCCAGGCAACCACATGGTGGCTCACAACCATCTGTAATGAGGTCTGGTGCCCTCTTCTGGCC
>NC_022012.1:18937978-18974124 GCF_000317375.1 Microtus ochrogaster
ATAATAAATAAATAAATAAATAAATAAATAAATAAATAAATAAATAAATAAATATTTAAAAAGTGTTTAAAAAAGAGACACAGGCAAAACACCAATACATATAAAAATAAATAATTTTTTTAAAAAATGAAAGGGCAATCAAAAGAAAAGGTCAAAAGAGAGTGCATGCATGGTTAGATGAAGCTGAAGTCAAACAAATGCCCTAAATGAGACAAAGTCCATCTATAGTTAGCTATCACTTGTGGAACAAATTAGGAATTTTGACAAAGAAGTGGTCCTCTCAAAAAACACTGCAGCTGGTGTTTGTGCCGGCCTGATGCACTCTTCGGGTAAAGGTTATTTCTTTCCTATTGAAACTAAATCCAAAAGTGAAAAGAAGAAATGCTATATTTCCATTAAGCAAACTGAATTTGATAGTGAGAATGAAAAAAATTTGAAAGGGCCAAAGAGAGAAAATGGAACGAAGTCCTACCCATTACAAATATCAGCAAAAAGTCTTAAATAAAACACAAATAACTAAAGTCTGACAATATACTTCTAAAGCAACATAAAATCCAGACGGGAATTATTCCAAAAATAAGATAATAATTCAACAGGCAATATGAGAATAATAAATCATGTTATTATGTAAAAGTAGACAAAAAATTAAATCAACTCAACAGATTCTAAAAGAATGTTGAATGTAAACCTAACAGCGTTGGCTTAAAGGAACTTCTAATTCCGGCCGTGGTGCTTCTGGGGCTTGTGAAATAAGGAGCACCCATCCGAAAGCCAACCAGCAGAAACTACCCACAGCAAGACCCAAGAAGCACTACAAAGGACAGAGAAGAAAAGAGAAGAATGTCAGAGATTGTGTTTGTCGGCAATATTCTTTAGTCATTGTCAGAAAGAAAGAAGTTGCTTTAAATGTGTAACTATAAAAGAAAAATTATCATCTCTTGTAAAGACTGTGAAACAATATAATTGGAAATCAACAAACGTTAGAATTTATTAAACTAAACTTTGTGTTCACTACAGTGATGGAATGATATGGGGAATTTGATCATTTTTAATAAACAAAAACAGTCTGATTTCTAACTTAAAATTGTATTTATCACAGCAAACTGTCTCATAAAAACTCCTTATTACAGTATTTTCTAGTGGAATAAAATGCTAGCCACATATGTAATTCTCTAATAGTCTAGTGGCTGCATAAATAGCAATAAAATATATTTTATTTAATCCAATAACCAAAATATTTTAATATCTAATGAATATTATAAACTTCTTTTGGCTTTTCAAGACACGGTTTTCCAGTAGCTATGGAGCCAGCCTTGAAACTTGCTCTATAGACCAGGCTGGCCTTGAGCTCACAGAGATCCACTTGCCTCTGCCTCCTGAGTGCAGGATTAAAAGCGTGCACCAGTTATTAATAAGAGTTTTTCATTGTGTTTACTAGGGCTTTAAAGTAAAGTTCAGATGGACGGAGGGTTCTTTTACTTTCATTCCTAAATTCAGGATTGGGAGAGCCTCCCTTCAAATTTTCACTGACTTCCTTTACCCAGAGCTGTTGCACTAAATGTTGCAGCTTCATAGAACCAGGTACGTATCTAAGAAAATTGATGTGGGATTTCAAAACCTGAAAATGTCCAAATTCTGTCAGTGATAGTGTTAGCTAACAGAGTAAACATGAATAGTCCTGAGAAGAACTGAAAGGAATCCACAAGGATGACCCCAGCTAGGACTCCTAGCAATAGTGGAGAGAGTGCCTGAACTGGTCATCTACTGTAATTAGATTGGTAACCACCCAATTGTCATCAAGGAGCCTGCATCCATATACACTATAAACACATCAATTTTCTCCTGAGAACTTGTGTATAAATTCAACAGAAACAAAGCCAAAATTCCTATTACATTTTCGGGGGAAGATTTGCCAGATGATTCTGAAGACTAGATGGATGCATCATAGAGCATCAAGGAAATTTGAAAACAACAAGAAAACAGAGGTTTGACATCTGAGACACTTGACTATTTACGTATGTCATCAATTTATGCAAAGTACAAAAGCAGCAGCTAGGAAGACTACAAGACCTAGTGTAGATAAGAATTGGGGGGAAAAAAGAATCAGGTAAAGTACCATCTTACACCTGTCAGAATGGTTAAGATCAAAAACACTGATGCAGCTTATGTTGAAGAGAATGTGGAGTCAGAAACACTCCTTCGTTGCTGGTGGGAGTGAAAACTGTACAGACACTTTGGAAATCAATGTGACGGTTTCTCAAAAAATTGAGAATCAATCTATCTCAAGACCCACCTATACCAATCTTGAGCATATACCCAAAGGATGCTCAATCATACAACATGCTTAACTATGTTCATAGCAGCATTATTCATTATAGCCAGAACCTGGAAACAGCCTAGATGCCCCTCAATTGAAAAATGGATAAGAAAATGTGGTACATTTAAATGACAAAGTGTTACTCAGTTGTAAAAAACCAATGACCTCATGAAATTTGCAGGCAAATGGATAGAACTAGAAATAATCATCCTGAGTGAGGTGACCCAGACTCAGAAAGACAAACATGATATGTACTCACTCATAAGTGGATTAGGAGTAAGTATAGAATAACCAACCTAAAATCCACAGCCCCACAGAGGCTAGATAACAAGGAGGGCCTAAAGTGGGATGCATGGATTTCCCTGGGAAGCGGAAATAGGAGAGTTCTCCTAGGCAAACTGGGGGTGGAGTTTGGGGTGGGGGCCAGAGGCAGATGAGAGGCAAGATGGAGCGAGAGAATGAAAGAGACAAAAGAGACATCTTGATTTGGCGGCGGGGGGGGGGTCATTTTGGAGAAACCTGTTGCCAGGGAAACCCCCAGGAATCCACAAAGATGATCCAGCTAAGACTCCTAGCAATAGTGGAGAGGATGTCTGAACTGCTCATCTACTATAATTAGATTGGTGACCACCCAATTGTCATCAAAGAGCCTTCTTCCAGTAACTGATGGAAGCAGGTGCAGAGATCCACAGCCAAGCACTGGGCTAAGCTCTGGGAGTTCTGCTGAAGAAAAGGAGGAGGGAGTACACAAGTGTGTGGGGGGGGGTCAAGGTCATGACAGGGTAGGGGGCCACAGAGACAGCTGACCTGAGCTCCTGGGAGCTCATGAACTCCGGAGCAACAGTTAGAGAGCCTGCATGGGACCCACCTAGGCCCTTTGCATGTGTGTGACAGCTGTGTAGCTTGGTCTGTTTATAAGGCTCCGAGCAGTGAAATCAGGACCTGTCCCCTGGTGCTTAGCTGGCTTTTGGGAACCTGTTCTCCATGCTGGATTATCTGCCCAGCCTTGATGTAGGGGAAGGAGCTTGGTCCTGCCTCTACTTGATGTGCCTTGCCTGGTTCAAGGCCAAGGGAGGCCTGCCTCTTTCTGAATGGAGAAAAAGGAGTGGATGAAGAGGGGAGTAGATGGGATGTGGGGAGGAACAAGAGGAGAGGAGGGAGGGGAAACTGGTCAGTATGTAAAAATAAATGAAAATGTTAATTAAATTTAAAAAAGGAATTAGGTAAATAATCAAGGCAGACATAATTAAATCAAAATTGATTTACAGGTAATATATGGTATAGAAAAAATATAAAGTGATATGTCTCTTTGATATATATATCATGTCAAAAATGTGAATAGTAAGCTAGAAGGAAATACGATGACTTCATGTTAACTGTCAACTTGGAGTCAAGAACGGGGAGACTGGCCCCTGATACATCTGTGGGAGACAAATAAGTTGACTGTGTTAACTGAAGTAAGAAGGCCCGCATCCTGGGGGAGACACCAGTCCCTGGCTGGGATTCTGGTCTGCATAAAAAGAGAAGGGAATTGAGCAGAAGCAAGTATCCATCACTCTCGGATTCCTGGCACTGGACCCAATGTGTTCAGCTGCCTCAGTCTCCTGCTGTCTTGATTCCTGCCATGATAGACAATACCTTGAATGGAGAGCCAAAACAAACCCGTTCTCCCTTACAGGCTTTTGTCAAAGTTCTCATGATCCATAAATGGCTTTCATAGGTTGATAGGAGACAGACAAAGCAAAAAAAAAAAAAAAAAAATAGAGCTCCAGAAATAGGCTAATTCCTAAAAATTTATATTTAGACCATCATCTTAGCAAAAATGAAACAGTGACCACCATTTTTGACAGGGTACAAATAGATGGACAGACAATCTTTCTTTCCTTCTTCCTTTGTTTTAATGCCTAAAGGAGCTTTCTTGGAAAACTTGGCTGTGTGTTAAATATATTTGAGATCATGTGTCCACTCATTACAGGAGATAATTAACTAGGCAGATTCACACAGATAGAAACTAAAATGGATCAGGCCAGGAGAAAGAAGGGAGATGGGAGGCTGGAGAGATGGCTGAGAGGTTAAGAGCACTGGCTATCCTTCCAAAGGTCAATTCCCAGGAACCACATGGTGGCTCACAACCATCTATAATGAAATATGGTGCCCTCTTCTGGCCTGCAGGGACATATGCAGGCAGACAGCTGTATACTTAATAAATAAATAAATCTTTTTTTTAAAAAAAAAAAGAAGAAGAAGAAGGGGGATGGGGCCTGAGCATACCATCTCTTTGTGATACTGAGAACATTCTGGAAAAGGATAGAGGTGATAGCTGCATGATGTTATGAATTTACTTAATGTCACAGAATATCTTGCTTAAAATGATTAAAATAGTATTTTTAATCTTATGTATTTGAACACTGTTTTCTAAATCATGTGACAATAAAGTTTATTAAATCATTTCCTACTATTGAAAGCTTAGGTTCTTTCTCCAGTAAAACTGACATTTAAAAAATAGCAGAATAGTAGAAAAATATACAAAAACGCATGCTTTCACCCAGTATTTCTATCTTTGGTTACTTATCCTATATACATAACCAATAATACATGTAAAGAAATACATTTTTCTCCCTGTCATTCTTTAAAATGGGAAAAAATAAGAACCCTAAGTAACTAAAATTGTGGTATAAAATGAAAAAAAAAACCAAGACAATAACTTAAAAATTATAAGGTAAATATATCTAGAGGGAAAGTGGTTAAAAACAGCATCTGGTAACTGGTGTCCTCAGAAAAAGAACCCAGGGGAACACACAGGCACTGGAGTCTGCTGTTGTTTTTATGCTTTTTCCTTCCTGGTCAACATTCATTGGTGTTTTGTTCTGCAGTTGAGCAGTAATTCTTTGTCCAAGGAGCGGGACTAACAAAAGCACTGACTTCTGAAGAAAATATCCTAAGTTATCTTTCCTTCCTCAGAAGTAGCACTGAGCTTTTGTGCCTCTATGAAACCCCCCTAAAAGTAGGGAGGGAGGAGAACACAGCAGGCCAGAGGCTGTCCTAGGCTCCTTACTCATAGAACCAGCAGCAAGACTTTCCCTGGTCTAAATGGTTAAAAATTCATTCCTGTGGAGTCATCCCTTTGGGCTTTGTAGTGTGCTTCCACTCCTGATAAGGACATGAGTTTGCTTTACAACTCAGGACGCTGACCCTGCACAGTGAGGCTGCACATGAAGGGCAGGAAGGACACATCCAGCGACACAGACCCCGCCAAACCCAGACCCAGAACAACCGTGAGGCCTCAAGAAGCACCCAGCGCTGGTAGTTATGAAAAGGCCACATTAAAATCCAAGAACACACGTCCCATGCTGACAGTATTTGGGGGCACTGTCCTCCACAGTAGGTTATAAATCTAGGACAGGAAACTTGAAATCATTAAAGTCACATATTTATTACATCATATTCAGTTAGGTTAGAAAAATGCAGCATCTGTCATCGTGTCATAAAAAAATGTGTTTTCCCCTCAGATCTCTCATGAAGAAAAGCTCCCAGGATTGATACAGATAGGGCTGTTTTCAATCAGTTACAAGGAACAATTCAATTACTACATGGTTTAGTGCAGTAACTGACTCCAGACTAATTTAATTTCTTTAGGTCTCTAAAGATCAATTGATCTGATTTGTCCCATCCCCAAAGGCTATTTAGGAAAAATTCAGACTTAAATACCTGGAAATGAAATCCAAAACCTTGGCCAGTTTCACACCACTTAGGTCATCTTGCAAACTTTCAGCTAGTCACATCAGAGCGCTCTCTTGGCCTTAGGACCATCGCGAGCCACTTAGCTTCACAAGCAAGCGAGTGCTCCCACATCAGAGCGCTTATTCAATAAGTGGAAAATGTGACCACATGCATTATCAAATCTGCTGTTCTAAAGGGCAGCCAGGCTGGGCTCCTATCTCCTGAGCATGGGGCAACTCCAGGACTATTTTTACTCTAAGATCAGCTCACAGAGAGCGTTCAGAGTTACTCAGACAGGGTCTAAAGGGTTGGATGCAAGGCTACTCTAAGACGAGAGACTCAGAAATATTTCTGCCCTTTGGGCTTATGTGCACTTTCATAAATGCCACCATTCACAATTCTCTAACCAACCTGCTTTTTGAGACTCGGGCAATAGATGTCCCTTCAGTGGCCTAAGGATTGTTGCTGACTTCACCACTCCGACCAGTAGTCAGACTCTCCAGCGATTAGTCTTTATTTTTTTAACTCAAGCTCTCAGGCTCCCCACATAGCTTCTACATCCATTCCCTCCAAGTATGCCAACCACTCGGTGCTCGGCCACTTTGGCAGGTTTCAGAAGAATCAGACACAAGTTGATAAAGCACAGTTAACCTTTCATTTGAGTTGCCAAGACAGATTGGACAGAGGTGTCAAGGTCAGAGATGCCCATGTGGTAAACAATAAAATGAAAAGCAGAAATGTGTGGCAGTTGGCAGGAGAGTGGCACAAAAATACTAAGATACAGTATAAGTGAGGGGGCTGGTAGCTACGCGGTGTTCCGCCCATTAGCAAACATATCAGACCTAGTATGAAGATGAAGGATAGAAATTTACTGGGTGTAAAGAGTGTAGATAATCAATTGGCTCAAAAATCTTCTCGAAAAAAAAATACATTTCAGTATTCATAACGTGCTAGTAGCTATGGATCCCGATCACTCCGTGGTGTCCAATGACAACAAACAGCTGTCACTGTGGCGGGGTTTCACATGCACGGCCGCTTCTTGTCTGCTTCCGGGCCCTCAGACTTGATATTTATTTCTCCGATGAAAGATAGCAACCCATTTTACAGATAAAATTGTGTGGCCTCAAATTAAATGGCTTCCCCTTGGTTCAAAATTGCAAATCATCCCTCAGTTCTTTGTGTTATCAAGCACATCCCCCTTCTGAAGGAAAATGGCTATGAAGTCCCTCAGAGTGGCACTCAGTAAGACAGTGTTCAATTGTAACTAGGACCCACTTTCTGGTCACAGCAAACCCGATGTTTCACAGTGGAAGACATGGTCCATATCAAACAAACCTCTTTTCTGGGGAATCATTTGAGAGATCCTGCAGCAGGCGCTCTCGAGACGGAGGAGCTGTACAGTGACAGGGCTTATGGTTGGGAAAGGAAAGGTGCAGAGAGAATGGAAACTACATGCTGTAAAAGCATGCTTCGTGGTTGCTAAGAGGCACCTGTTCTTACCACCCACTCTTTTATCTTATCTGGACAAAAGAACAAATAGAAAATTCTTATTACCTCTCAATGTCAGTGAGCCTGGAGGAGTCCCGGAATCCTTTGGCAAACGGATTGCTGTCTATTTTCAGCTTGGTTATCTAGGAAGGAAAAAATGGGTACAAAACGATCTCATTTCAGAGGTCAACGAGACAAAATCAGAAATAGTTTTTTCATTTCCCAAAGACCCCAGTGATCCTGTAAGCATCAGGAGAAGTTTGGGTTTGGGTAAGGGACAAGCCCATGATTGAGAGCAAAGATTTGGTGGCCTTTCAGGCAAGACGGAACATGAAACTAGATTGTGAAGGATTTAAAATGCTAGGGAAAGGTTAGGACCAACTGGGGCAGGGGAACGACCTCCATGGGAGAGTTGTGCAGACCGTGTGTGCTGTGGGGAAGTGAAGAATGGAAGCAAAGACGCTGTCTCATTCTGACTTGGAAGCATGAAACAACTTTTTGTGCAGGTGACTACATACTGTAATAGATAAGAAAATTAAAAGGCTAATTATAGCCCATGTTCAACACTGTGCTGATACTGACGTGTTTTATATAAATGCAGGATATGAAGCCTTCAAAGTATAAATGTACTACCAGTATCCTTTCCGTTTGCCTAACTTAGAATGGAAACAGTTACTTTGTCAGCCTTCTGTTTAATGTCACTCACATAACTATGCTCATCTAGAAAGAATTACTTTCTAGTAAAAATCAGTCTCCAACGTTAAGTGTCCACATTTCGGAATTTATAAATCTTGTAGTGTTACTATTAACACAGAGAGACCCATTAGACCCTGTGTGTCACACCTCTGAGGAAAAATACTTCAGGCTGTGAAGCAAATACCGAGGAAGGACTGATGAGAACAGATTCGGAATGGATTTCTGTTAGCACTAAAAGGAACCTCACCGATGAGCGGGCTATGCCCTCATCTGGCAAACAGTCACAGTGAGTCACAAGGAGCTCCAGGACCCAAGTACCTGTTCCTAGCTGCGTTACTAACAGGGAACCCTTTCAAGAGGGTCTTAGCTTGTAATATCAAATTTGGGATACAGGTTCTCCTTTGGAGGGAGACACACAAAATACTCTGAGCAGGGGAAAGGGAGCCATGGATGTGGGGTGTCCTGCTTCACACTAAAGAGAAAGCAATTAAAACAGAATTTTACATGCTAACTATAAAATTTATAAAAATAAGTATAGTATTTATTTATAAAAGTTTTATAACAAATACTACTTTGAAAAAAAATGATCAGACTACATCCAAAGTTCAACACTTCGAGTTTCTCTTATCACTAGAAAGAAAGATGCCGTTTCCTTTTGAAAATATCCTCAATGTGAATTGTGTTTGTAAGGCTGCCAAGAAGCTTTCACCTCCCTTAGGGTGCCCTCCATCACACAGGTGGATGCTCTTCTCTATCTGCAGCACTGACAGGTCCAAGCAAGAGCCTGTGACTTAGAGCCTTGGGGGTACCTGCTCACTCAGAACATCTCCTGCAGAGCAGCAAAGGGATAACGAGGTTCCTTTTCAGCAAAATTATGGATATTACTAGACAGGGATGGAACCATGATAGACAATAAGATCTATTCACAATGAAAAGCAATAATAAAACGTGCACGGAGCTGAGTCCTCCAAGGCCTCAGGTGGCCTCTACAATGTGCACATCCAACGCTTCGGGATGAGAATCTCTTCTCATGCATGGCTGCCACTCCTAAAGACCAGTCTGTTCAGTCATTTGTTTCGGACTTGAACTTATTTTTGAATGTCCGCTTTCAAGAAGAAAAAATATTATTTATTCAATATAAATTATAAAAATTCTTTAAAGTCCATAGAACCAAAATGCCCTAAGATTGTAAGTCCCAGCAAGATTTTAATCTTCAAGAAAAAAGATGTTCTTCTTTCTGCTCAGCAACTGTAATGTAAAATACTCTATAATGTTAAACTGTCGTAAGGCATTCATTAGCCAGTATTTATGTAATGAGGATCGGTTGCTTTGGTCCAGGGTAATGGCAGGTAGAGACCTGAAACTCTATGGAGCAAGTGCAGAGATACACCCTGAAGAGCCCTGGGTGATGTGAGTCCGTTGCAAGGTAGTGACACTAAAGGCAACTCAAACCCAAATGAAAATTTTAACTGTGCGCCCAAACAACAAAGGCAGATCTCGCTCTCAGTAACGTATTCTAAAACTAAAAAGTGACTGGATTTGCTGGTAGTTAGAATTGTCTGGAGATAATGGCAGATGCTGTGTCTAACGTGGAGGGCGACATCAGAAGTTCTTGGAGCCTTTTTTC
Organism: Microtus ochrogaster; assembly: GCF_000317375.1. Taxonomy (NCBI): domain Eukaryota; kingdom Metazoa; phylum Chordata; class Mammalia; order Rodentia; family Cricetidae; genus Microtus; species Microtus ochrogaster. The sequence goes on from NC_022012.1 coordinate 18,947,827, forward strand.
TTCCATGTGAACCACAGCAAGCTTTATTTGGTTGCAAATAAACCACGCAACAGAAAGAAGTGTCTACACTATGATGGCTGCTTTGTCCTGGAAAGGATTTTGAAAAATTTATGATTGGTTTTCATATTTCCAAAGTTTAAAAGTCAGTGGCTTTGAACGACGCAACTTTGGTTAAAATTCTCCAGTGCCCTGATACAAGTAGAGAAATGAATGCCAATTAATGTGTCCATGATCTAACATTATTGTCATAACTTTGTGCCTGGAAATGAACTCAATACACCATGAGTTTCTTTATTTCTTAGAACTATCTTTCATTATTATAATTATCTACCACAATTTTTTTAAACTTTCCTTTTTATAACATTCACTGGTATCAATGATAGCTTTTCTTCTCCACATCTTGATATAATTTCAAGCTTCAGAAAAATTGCAATAGGGCATGGTCCTCTGTATACCTAGGCCTACTAATAAAGTACAATGATGATTTAATTTAGAACAATAATTAGAAAGGAATGCAAGACAATTGCCTGATGTTTACTTTCTCTATGGATGAGTTTGACTAAATCCAGGGGGAAAAAAATCACTGATTTTAAGCATTAGAAGAGAAAAAAAGCTGGGTGAATCTGGGGTTGTGGTTATATTATCTCTAGTGAATACAGCAGCACAGAGATCGTAGTTCCCTTTATACCTTATGTGGCTCAGCTCACCTCCAGACCCAAAAGACAACCACAGCAGTAATTCCAGACAGGACTGTTGAGCTTTATGCTAAGGACAAACTGCTAAATTGTGATTTAATGATTTTGCAGACTATGTTAAACTGTGTATTAACCTAGGATGCTTAAAAGCATTCTATTTGTTTTCTTTTTTTCTTTTTTTTTTTAATCGTTTTTCAAGACAGGGTCTCTCTGTAGCTTTGGAGTCTGACCTGGAACTCACTTTTGTAGACCAGACTGGCCTCAGACTCACAGAGATCTGCCTGCCTCAGCCTCCCAAGTTCTGGGATTAAAGGTATGCTCTACCACCTCCCGGCTTTTATTTAGCTTTCATATTTCAAGATTAAACAACACACAGACACACATACATCCACATACATATATACATACATATGTGTAAATGAGTGTGTGTGTGTGTTGGTTCTTTGAGACAGAATCTCTCTACATATTCCTTGCTATGCTGGAAATCACTATGTAGACCAAGTTGACCTCAGTCTCACAGAGATCAGTCTGCCTCTGCCTCCTGAGTGTTAAGTATAAGTCTAAAAGTTTGTACCATTATATCCAACTGCAAAATAATTTTAAATAATAAAATTTTATTTTCTAAGTAACTACAAATCATAAAAAGGTCAGAAATTAGTATTTAAATTAAAAACATGGAAACTTGCTTATGAAGGGGAGTCTGACATCTTCTGAAGGAGGCAGAACTTGACTGCTTGTTCGTTTCCTGGCCATCCAGACCCCAAAATAACAACACAGAAACTGTATTAACCAAATCACTGCTTTGCCCATTAGCTCTAGCTTCTTATTGGCTAACTTTTACATATTAATTTAACCCATTTCTAATTAATCTGTGTATGACCATGTAGCTGTGGCTTACCGGCTAAAGTTCTGGCATCCATTTCTGGCTTCTCTCTGACTCCACCCTTCTTCCTCCCAGCATTCAGCTTAGTTTTCCCTATCTAGCTAAGTTCTGCCCTGCTATAGGTCCAAAGCAGTTTCTTTATTCATTAAAGGCAATCACAGCCTACAGAGGGAAATCCCACCTAGACATCCCTTTGTAGAACTGAGGATAATGGAATGACTGTCTGTGAGAATGGATGAGACGAAGTGGCTAAGCACCTGGACCTACTCCAACAAACTCCACCCAGGAAGTTCGCAGCCTACAAAGCTGCTGCCCGGTTAAGCCAGAGACACAGATCTTTTTAGCACTCAAAAACAATTATTTTAAGATTTATTTTAAGAAGCTAAATAAGAAGGTGAATCCAAAGACAAACATATAGGCATCCTCCTGAATATTAACCTTCATCAGGCGATGAAAGGAGACAGAGACCCACATTGGAGCACCGGACTGAAATCTCAAGGTCCAAATCAGGAGCAGAAGGAAAGAGAGCACAAGCAAGGAACTCAGGACCACAAGGGGTGCACCCACACACTGAGACAATGGGGCGGTTCTATCGGGAACTCACTAAGGCCAGCTGGCCTGGGTCTGAAAAAGCATGGGATAAAACCAGACTTGCTGAACATAGCAGACAATGAGGACTACTGAGAACTCAAGAACAATGGCAATGGGTTTTTGATCCTACTGCACGTACTGGCTTTGGGGGAGCCTAGGCAGTTTGGATGCTCACCTTACTAGACCTGGATGGAGGTGGGTGGTCCTTGGACTTCCCACAGGTCAGGGAACCCTGATTGCTCTTCGAGATGATGAGGGAGGGGGACTTGATCGGGGGAGGGGGAGGGAAATGGGAGGCAGTGGCGGGGAGGAGGCAGAAATCTTTAATAAATAAATAAATTTAAAAAAAGATTTTTTTTATTGTGTGTATATGTATGTGCCTGTGTGGGTTGACATTTATTACATGTGTGCAAGAGCATGCAGGAGGCAGACGAAGGTATCTGATCCTCTGGTTGAAAAATGCCAGATGGGAATTCTGGGAACCAAAGCCCAGTCCTCTGCTCTGGATCAAGGAGCCGTCTTGATCCCCTGAATCAGCTTTTGAAAGCAGCAAGATTCTTCACTTGGTGAAGAGAACGTATTGACAACTAGGAATAGCACTACGTACTGAAGAAATCCTGCCATGTGTATGTTCATGTGCATGCAAAGACTTGTGTTTTTGCTATCATTGAAATGACGAAGAGTAATGCATGGGAAACCAGAAAATTCATTAATTTTACCATTGCTATTATCTGTAAATAAGTGTATTCACAATTAGAGGGCAGATTTGTGACGCCAGCAGCAGTGCACGGAAAGACAACTTTACAGTGACTGTTATTCTTTTCCACTGTCACACACCGGACTCGGAATTCAGCTGGGGTGCCAGCCATAAGGTAAAATTGGCCCTTGGAGACCATTTCTCCAATTATCAGGAAGAGGTCTGACCAAAGGCATTTAGAAATGAAACCTGACCTACACTTCAACTCCACAGCAATGATCTGCCAGCTCAAAAACAACGCGTGACCTTTAAATCTTAAATTATAAAATAGTTTGTTGAAAGTATAATGTATTTAGCGTTTATCTAATAATGTAAAGAAATGCAATCATCCCCTTGCAAAAAGCAGAAGAAGAAATGGGTGAAAAGGTCCCATTTTCATTAATTTTAAATAAAACTACCGCGTCAATAAGTAAGAAGGTTTCACACACACACTTTCAGAAACTTTGACTTGAATTTATCACATATAAAAATAATAGTCATATCAAAGTTTAAGATAGAAGGAAATGGGTCCAAGTGGAAACTTTTAATCCCTCCCCTTCTCATCTTAGTTCTTCATGCGTGGAAAACTTTTTGTTTATGCTATACACAGTATTTATTTCCTTTGTATCATATTTATTTTTGCGTGTTTACTGTAGGTAAATTAGTACACGCAGTGTGGCAATGAAACAGCAGCTGACTCCGGGAGCCCTGAAGGTGAGGTAGGGAGAAGACAGCACACTACCCACTGAAAATGGCAGTTCCTGAACTGATTTATAAAGAGACCTGGGTCAGCTTTATTTGCTGAAGGAAATCTATCAGCCAGTTGTGCAAATGGTCCTGCTTTATTAAGCCACATCTATGGATGGTTTTATGCTAAGGATGGCATTGAAAATGGATTACAGAAATAAACCCAGGAATCTGAGGAGGAAGATGCTTCTATTGTGGGCTATTCCATGGTGAAATGGTCTACTAATCCTATTAATCTTTAGACTTTATGATGCAATCAAAGATTGATGGGTTCTTGGGACTGAATTTTGAACCCACTTGTTCTTTTGATTAGAAAACTAAACATTAGCGAGAGGAGTAATGAATGTTAGAATCTGCATTAGTTAGCAATAAAATATATATTATTTTAATATAGTAGCAATCTCAAATTCGGCTTTCAAACTATTGATCTTGGAAGTGATTACTTTATTGCTTGCAATCCAACCCAAACGGAGGAGTGAGGACCCAGAAGTTCAAACCTTCTTGACAGGCCTGGCACTTATCAAATATGTAGCCATGAGTGAGTGTCCTAACCACTTGGAACTTCAGTTTCATTATCTACAAAATGATACTCACTGGACTCCCATCAGGGATTCATGTCAGAATTAAATAAGATTACTGAGAAAAATGTAGAAGGATTTTTCTGAATTAAAATAACCAGCCTAGACAATGAATCTTAGTCGGAGCTTAGAACAAGAGGGGAAGAAACAAAACCACAATGGGTACAATGGGCCAACACTAAAATTTAGATGAGCTGACATTGTATGAAGGGATATTTCAATAGATCTTCTAGGCTGTCTTAAAGACAATATGGTCACAACAATAATATCCTCACCGTGGGACCGTGCTTGCTGGATGGAGTCAGCCTCAGTCAATGAGACTAGTATCTTAGTTTGGATTGGCAGAACAGTATAGACAGGGGAAAAGGAGTAGACAGAATGAAGCAAACTTGGTAACATTTAATTGTGAAACCTGGGTGGAGAGTGCATGCAGTTCACTGGACCATTTGCTTATAAGACTTTCCTTCTGACACTGAAGTTTTTCTGAGTAAATGGGTTAGTAAAAAAATATTTCCATGAGACTATCAAATGGACGGGCATGGTATATCTTTGCTAAAGTGAGCCGAGCAGACTCTTGGCCCTCTTGTTGAGGATAGTAACCCTCACGTGATACTCACCAATATCCTGTGTGAGCATAGCCCCACACAGCCAAAAACCAGTGAGCGTGTGTGTGGTGAGGGGGAACGATAATGTAAAACCCTCTGGGAAAGATGTCTGAGGGTCCACCAAGGTCAGAAGCTGAGAGAAAAGGCATCCTGCCCCTCTGACACTCAGTTCAGAGATCAAGGACTAAAATAAGTATAATAACTGCCTTGCTTCAGATCCACGATGGGCACAGCAAGTCACCTCAATTTCCCCCACTGTGTATTGCGTAATAAACTACTATTTCTCTGATTTAATAATATTCCTGCAAAGATTAGATAAAATCAATCCTTTAAGTGGCACTTTGTAAAGTCTAGCCACCTTTATGTAATCTCTGCGCTGTGGCAGAAGGCCTGCTGGTGGTTTTTTAGGATATCTCCTTCGCCTATCAAAACAAATCTAAGGTATTGCACGTGGAAACTTCCCTCCCTATTGATTCTAATTCATTGCATTTCTGTTTAAAAAAATAAAACTTGTAATCTACTTTTTCTAACTTTGTCCCTCTTAAAAAGGAATTCTGAGAGCAGCATTGAAGTTTCCATAGGACAAGTTTTTACTTCATCCCAAAACATCAACAAGGTTTTGAGAAGTGTTATACATCTAGTATTGTATCATAAAGTTACACATTCACTTAGTGGAAATGAACTTAATATTTCTCGGAACCTGGGAGAGCCACGTTCCACGTGCTTTCCACATGTGCGGTTGTGGCTTCAAAGATCAAGATCTTCAGGGCTTTAGGATGCTGTGGACTTTGATCTATTCACAAAGTTTTACATGGATATTCTCTGAAAGTCTCTCCTTTTGTGTTATCATTTTGGAGAACAAAGAGATGACACTTTGTTTATATAATAAGGTAATTTATGTAACAACTGTGCATTGATTTATCTTAGAAAATATGCCAACAAATTTTTAATTTCATTTATTTATTTAAATGTGTGTGTGTGCGCGCATTCGTGTGTGTGTGTGTGTGTGTGTGTGTGTGTGTGTTTTCTAGGGATCTGCCTCAGGTAAGCAGGTCACAAGTGCCTCTTTACCTGTTGAGCCATCTCCATGCGCAATCACTGACATTTTAAAGTCCAGGTGTGGATAAGCACTCTTGGCACTCCTCAACAGTCCAACATTGTATTCCCAAGGCATGTTGGTACACATTGTCCCATCCGTGGGGCACTGCAGTCTCCAAATACGGTCTGGTTAGTTCTTAGCTCCAGCTTATAAGCCAGGGAAATGGCAGCGATAGCTGTGAACGAAGCACGAGCCTTCTCCACCCACTCTGGCCATTCTTAAATACTTCTTCTGTCTGTCCCTACTTCTTTTCTTTCAAGATTTTTATTTCTTTTATGTATGTGAGTGTTCTATCTGTATGCACACCTTTAAACCAGAAGCGTCTCAGATTCCACTATCAATGGTTATGCACCACCATGTGGCTGCTGGGAATGAAACTCAGGCTCTCTGGAAGAGCAGACAGTACTCTTTTTTTTTTTTTTTTTTTTTTTTTGAAATTTTAGGTTTACTTGTGCAGGTTAGTTGCAAAAAGAGAAAGTGGTTTTGGTTTTAATAATTAAAGTGCAAATCAACTAACTACACCAGGAAATAAACGGGAAGAAAAATCTTTTGATTAATTGGTTTTACAATTTGTATAAAAACACCAGAAATACATATACATACATATATGAACATAAATAACAGTTTACCTTAAATTAATATTTTAATTAGCCTTCCAAGTATTACTATTTCCCCCAGAGACTCCATGAATTCTATCATAAAAATGACATCAAAAATTATCAAAAATCATTAACTCCAATAAAAATATGGCCAGTATGCTGTCAATAAATAAATAATGCAGACAGTACTCTTAACTGCTGAGCCATCTCTCTAGCCCCCTTCCTGCTTTCTTATTTGCACAGGACTACCTCTGCTTTCAGCTTCCTCCTGTCTTCCCAGAGCCTCTGGATCTCCTCTGCCTACCCACCCATGTTGGATTCTCAGCCAGCAGGCAGTATGATTGTTTTCCATTACAAACCTACACCAACAGCCAGCCAGGAGGAAGGCAATCACCTAGCTACTTATAGCTAATCAAACAAAAGCGAGATGAAGAACTCTGAACAGATGCATTGTCAATTAAACTAAAGGTGTGAAGACCTTTTATTGTGTGCACTCAAGGGAATTCTACTTCCTGCTTTTTTTTTTTTTTTTTTGACTGCAGAAAAGTTTCTCACTCTTCCTTCCCCTCAGCTTCCTGGCCATGCCATTCAGCTTCAGTATGATGCTCCAAACCTGTCAGCATTCCGCTGACAGTGAAAGAATAAAATGTTTGAGCTAGTGCCTAACAGCACTCAGCCTTAGTGGGACAATGATAAATATTTACTAAGACTAAATCTTATGCATGAGAATAATAGTCCAGTTGGAAATATGGTGTGTGACAGAGAGTAGAAGATAGGACCTGATGTTGTGAGCTGGAATCTTGACGTCAATGAAATATCTGACTGAAGCTTTTTATTTAAAGAGCCATTCACAACCATTTTCCTTATCCTCAGTTGTGGCTCACAAAATTCCTCAAGTGTTAGTAATTTGGGCAGCTGACTACAAGGTTTACATTTGTTAGGAAAACAAAAAGAGCATGCTTCTGCAGGAGGAGGAACCAGTATCAGGGAGCTCTCTGCAGAAGGTACACTGGGGTGGATTCAGGTTAGGGCTCAGCTACCAGACACAGGTCCTAGAAGATAAGATGATGCAATACATGGTCCCTTGGTACATGATGCTCTGATGCTGATGTTCAATAGCTCTCTCCAAAGAAACTTCCGTTCTGAGTACAAGGAAACCCCTTGTGCAGGAGCTGAACTCACCAGCTGGTTCTGGTAGGCAGTGACTGCTGTGAAAACTGTCTCTGGAAAGATGAACGTTCTGAATTCTTCAGACTTCAGGTTGAGCAGGGAGGCCGTGTGGTCCTTCTTCTTTATGATGTGCACCCGTGGCTGGTACTTATGCATTGAATTCAAAATGATCTACAGTGAAGAGATGGGAAGTCCTGAGTTTCACATCCTTAACCCATCCATCAACAACTTCAAGTTCAATTCTAAGAGTAGGAACAACACTTTCTCTTCTGTCAAGTCATTCTCATTCAATTAGAGTCATAGAGGCGAACATTTTACCAGAACAACGGCAAATCACAGGAGCCATCTTCTAAATGATGGAGGCAGGAGAGAAGGCATTTGGAGACATGCTGCATGTGTTAGATTGAGTGTGTGTGTGTGTGTGTGTGTGTGTGTGTGTGTGTGTGTGTGTGTTTCTCCGGGTGTTTCTGTATGTGGACACGTGTTCATGCATGTGGAGGCCAGGTTGAACATTGGGTGTTTTCCTCAGTCTCTTCCTCTGGACAGAGTCTCTCACTGGACCTGGAGTTCACTGACTAAAAGACTGGCCAGTGAGCTCCAGGTTCCAAGTGTCTCCACCCTACAGCAGCTCTTGCTGAAACCTGTCTTTTGTGGTGGTGCAGAGAATCCAAACGGAGGCTCTCATGCTTACGTGGCAGGCATGTTACCAACTGACAGATCTCCTCAGACCAAGTCTTATTAAATTTTCAAAATCAATCCTTGGGCCAGTGAGATGTCTCAGTGGGCAAAGACACTTGCCCTCAAGTCTGATGAACTGGATGTGATTCCTGGGAGCTACATGACAGAAGGAGAGAACAGACTACTGGAAGCTTTCTTCTGAGCTTCATACGTGCTCTGTGGCATGAATGCACACACACACACACACACAAATAGATAGATAGATAGATAGATAGATAGATAGATAGATAGATAGATAGATAGATAGATAGATAAATGCACTTGAAGATCTGGAGATATGCCTCAGTGGTTAACAGCTCTTGTTGCTCTTGCAGTATGGCAAAATACTCAAACACATAGCATAAACGAATTAAAATAATAATGTTTATTTATTTATTTATTTATTTATTTATTTATTTATTTATTATAAATATGTATGTCTGCAGGCCAGAAGTGGGCACCAGACCACATTACAGATGGTTGTGAGCCACCATGTGGTTACTGGGAATTGAACTCAGGACCTTTGGAAGACGAGGCAATGCTCTTAACCACTGAGCCATCTCTCCAGCCCCAAATAATAATGTCTTTAAAGATTTTTGGTGTTTGGTCTATTCAGTTCATAAAATGCATGTTTACATTTTCTAAATAAAAAACAATATTTTTGTAGGCCAGACTGCTATTTACAGAGGGAAAAAAAGTAAAATGATTTAGAAATATAGGCATGCACACAGACAGAATATTGTATATATAATAAATAAATATTTTTTTTAAAAAAGACTATAACCCTGTGAGGCACACAAAAAGTAGGAATTGTTCAAAAATGGAAACTATTTTTTGAAAAAGAAAAATGACAATTCCTTTGACCCCAACTTCCAGTTGTAAAACTAAACTTTACCAATGTCATGGCCATCTTCCATGCTGCAGCTACCAAAGTCGCAAGTTCACAGAGATGGTAAACATATCTTGGTCAAAAGGGCAGCTGAGAAATAGCACTTTTATTTATCCTATAACGAGCATATAGATATTTTGCCACTGTGCAAAATGAACGACAAAACTTGTGAGTACTTGTTTGCTCACTGATGTGTTTGTTTCCAGGCAGGGTTTCACTTTGTACCCCAGGCGGGTCCTGAAACCTTGGCAACTTTCCTGCCTCTGCCTCTTGAATGCTAGGATTACAGGCCTGAGCTACCACATTTGACAGAACAAAACTCATTTTTAGGTATAAAATGTTTCCCACGTGTCTCCACTGACAGACAGCTACTTAAATGTACAAAAGCCTTTTCTGGAATTGGAGGTTCAGTTGTATCCTCTCCTCAAACACCGTGCAAATCCCCTGGCCTCAGGAAGCACCCCATAAATGGTACTTTGGGGCCAGTAGGTGTTTGCTATGCTGACACGGTGACTGAAGGGCCCCTTGGTTTCTTGACTAACGTGGATGTATGTGGTGAAGGGAGGAGAGTTGCTGCTGAGTGTGTTTACAAACTCTCCACAAGATACTGTGGATAACTGATACGTGGCAACATCTGCATCTTTGGGTGATGCCCCTGCGGATTTAAACAACCTTAAACGGCCAGGCATGGTGGTGCATGCCTCCGGAGCTCTCAGGAGGCAAAGGCAGAGATAGGTAGATCTCTGTGAGTCAAGTTCAAGACGACCCTGATCTACATAATGTGTTCCAGGGCAATCAGGGCTACATGGAGGAAACTCCGTCTCAAAAAAACAAAAACAAACAAACAAACAAAAAGACAGGAAAGTAAATAAAACAAAATAACCTTAGATAAAAATATTGTGCCTGTGCTAAACATACATACTTTTTCCCCTTGGCTTATTTCCTAAATGATTCAGCCTGTTAACTATTCACATAATACTTGCATTAGATATTACCAGTAACCTACATAGCACTCACAATATAGAGGAAATTATGTGTCAATAGTGTCCCGTTTTATTAAGTGACTTGGGCCATGGTTTTACTATGTTCGGAACACCTTAGAAACAATGTCCACAGAAATGAGAGAATAGCTGACCACATAGTCAGTGTCTCTCTGCCAATCTCTCTGACTTGTAAATCAACCTCGAGTTATTAAATAGGATTGAACTTTGTACCTGCTACTCTTTCTAGTCTCAAACCAGAATAAGAACAACTAAGGAGAAAGAGATCCTCAAATGTATTAAAATAAGTTTTGAAAAAGAACCTCATTTCTCTGTATAATGTACTTCCTCCAAGGAGTCCAAAACAATGAGACTTGATCATAGACTTGGATTCAACTTGAAGTAATAAAGGCAAATATTTGTCTCCTAATATGAAATGTCTTTCAGAATTCCTTATTTGTTCAACTGAGAAGATAAGAGCATTCAAATAACATTCCCACTGACCCACATGTATACATACTGAAATGAGATAAAAAAAAGCAAACAAAAACAAAATCAAACAAAAATTCCTTCAATTTAAATAATACCCCTCATACTCCTAAGCTCCAGGCTGGCTTCATTTAGTAAGGGGTGCTGAATAACCTCAGACTCCAAGGCCAGTTGACGCTCCTCCAGATCTCACAGAGCTGAGAGCCAACATAAATGCCCACTCGGCTTTCCTGAGAACATACCTTCCTGGGAACAGTGATGTTCAGGTCAGCGACTCAAGAGTACTGGTGTGTGCGCGTGAGGGGAGGGGAAGCGAAGGAAGAAGAGATGGGGAGGAGAAAGCGGGGGATATTTGGGAGTGGATAAGCAACACTGGTTGCTCTTCCAGAGGGCCTGGGTTCAGTTCCAAGCATCGACACGGTAGCTAACAACTGTCTATAAATCCAGTTCCAGGGAATCTGACACCCTCCCACAGATAAAACATCAGTGCACATAAATTAAAAATAAATTTAAAGAGAGAGAGAAAGTTCATCAATCTGATTCCACGAAGCTGGCTAAATAATATATTACCTAAGGACCCTTCTTACTCAATTTCTGAGGTTATTAATTCTGGTGACAAAGGGGAATATTAAATCAGACAAGTTTTGAGGCTAGAGTAAATATAAGCAGCCACCGACAACTGAACAATTGACAAGATCTAACTGCCACACAATTGGGCTAGATCTCAGAACCCTTGAAACTGATGCTAAAATAAATCATTTAAATTCTGAGTAAATAATCTACCATTGAAGTCTAAAGTTTTTCTGAAGAATCCTAAAGAATTCTAGAACTTTCACATGTAGGAAATGCAACAGAATTTTCTTTTTAATTGTACTTTCTCTCTGCAAAGATTCCAGTTGGAACCTAAAATATTTTAATTTGAATCACATTAAATAAGACGGATGACTAGCCTACAAAGAATATCTCAGATAGTTCATAAATCTTAACCTGACAAAAAAACCCACTGAGTGGAAGCATCATCTATTTTTCTTGAAGGGCAAATTAGGCCAACACTGAAAAGGCTATTATCTTTCCAAGCGGTGAAACAACAGAAGCTCCTTAACCCATTTCCAATGTCTCTCCAATGCCACCCACAAGATACATGGTCACCCTGATGTGATTATAGTAAGCACAAGGGACACCAACTCAAGTCATTGGTTTAATTCTAGGTTCAGTTGAACTCTCTGAAACTGTTTCTAGAACTCTCTAGCTTATTTTCCTCCATTCTTCACAGATCCAAGAAAAACTGAGCCTTAAAGTCACAAGAAACTTATTTAGTAAAAAGATAAGAGAGATTATAGATTACTATATAACTATAATAATTATCCAAGGAAAGAAACTATGAAAGAAATTGTGTGCTTTCCAACAATGAAGGCAAAAACACAGAAACAATATTTTCAAAAGAAGCATGCTTGTCTGCCTTGAGTTTCTCACATAAAATCTAAGAGAATTTTACATCTATTTCTACTCAAGAGCATTGAATCATAGGGGCTTGGGCAGTGGCCCAGTGAGTAAGAGTGCTTGTCCTAAAAGCAGAAGGTCCTAAGTTCAAATCCCCAGCATCCACGTAAAAGCTTGGCACAGCCGTGTATACCTACATCCCCAGCACTAGGGGACAGGAAGAGGAGGATTCAAGGAGCTCGCTTTCCCACTAGCCTGACTGAGACATCAAGCTTTGACTGGGGGAGAGATTCTGTCTTAACATAATAAGGAGAACAGAGGTAAAGGAAGACACCAGATGCCCACCCACCTCTGTCCTTGGCATGCATGGCATGGGGCACACACACCTACAGACAAATGTGAACACAAGGACACGCCCATGTGTACACATGTGCACACACACACACTCCTACACAGGCACAGGAACATTCAATCGCATCAAAGACAATGCCTGACAAGGAACGTAGCAAATGGCAAGGGCCCTTTTATCAATGGTTATTTGCTCTATCAAATACTGATAGAAGCTCCGAACTATATTTTCTCTTGGTCCAACAACCAATAACACTTTTTTTCCCATCTTACAGTGAAGTCTTTACCTACACCAAATAAAATGTGTTTTGTTTTGGTTTGGTTTCCTTATTGAGACAAGGATTTGGTCAGGGCGTGTTACTCGGACCAAGTTGCCTCCTCCTGGTTTAATGTCCCCTGGAGAAATGACAGGTGAGCAACATGGCCTCTGCTCTGTTTACAATGACAAATGTTGTCTGTCTTCACACTGGTTCACCTCGCCCAAAGGACAGACAACTGCCGCAGCCAGTGCAGCCAAAACTAAAACTTTTCCTGGAAGAAAAGAGTAATGGCAGAGCCTGCAGGAACACACAGACTCTGGGTTCCTTTTAGGGAGAAAAGAGGACAACTTTATTCTACAATTTGGTGTATTTATTTGGTGCAGAGCAGTGTCACTGGGGGTGCCAGACCTCCTCATCTAGAACCTTAGCAGTCACAGGGCTCTGAACTCCCTCTCAAGCACTTCCTCTGAAAGACACACCGGCTGGCAGGTGGGTGTTTTCCTCCTGGCTCTCCATTGCCCTGCTGTTTTCCCAAGGAGACTTGCGAATGTCAAAGGGAAGATTAACTGGGTCAGAGTTTGCCCTAGGTGTAGGGTTGCTACACCTAAATAAATGCTTTAGAGGCTTTCGCGGGTCTGTACAGCTACATACATGAGTCAAAGCTTTGCGGGATTCTTTGGAAATGAGGTCCTCTCCACTCTGCTGCAGCTGCAGCATGCTGCGCTCTGCAGAATGCACTTAGGAGGCTCCCACAGGAAGTCTTGGTCCTACTTTTTTATGTGATATCAATATACTAACATTCGTAACCCAAAAATGGCCTCCCTAAACTCACATTTCCTTTGTCTTGTTAGAAAATGTGGTGGTGTTTGCAAACACATTAAGAGATCCTTGCCACAGAAGGTCCCAGACCTCTTTGTACAAACAGTACAACAACAGCATCCACATGAATGGCTTTAACAAAAGCAGTCAAGGTCCCCTGGAGAACGTGAGTGTTCTCATACAATGACTCCTACTAGATGGATAGCAGGAAGTTTGGAAAATTGGGAGAGGAGAAGGTAGAGGGAGGGGAGAAAAGATATTTTATATAACGTGTCCATTGCATCTAGGGGAAGCTGCAGATGCAAGGCTCTGTACTTACATGGCCATGTTGATCGAGTTCGTTGTTGGTGAGTTTCACCTTTTCAAAAGACACCATCTGTTTGAGGAGCTGCTCGCCAGTAAAGGGGGAGTCTGGATGCACATAGAGTCTAAGAAGAGGATTGGAGAGCCTTATTGAGGTGTGCTTTAAGACTCCCTCTTGAGCTAAGCATATTGGCACATGCATCTGTCATCTCAGCACTCAGAAGGCTGAGGTAGATTTAAGAGTTTGAAACCAGCCTGCAATGCATAGTGGAATCCTGGATCAAAATACAACAAAATCGGGTCCTTATTCTAAATGTTTTGATTCTAAAGGAACACAGAAACGTCATGTAAACGGCACTTTTCATTTTTCCCATGTACCTTGAATTTATTAAAATAGCAATGCTAAGATAACTCCAAAGCGTCTAACAAACTTATTCATGTCCCAGAGACTTTAGAAGTAATAAATACATTTTCTATTATCTGCTGAGCAAGCAATTTTTCAGAAATGAATTGTTTCTGTCTTTTTTTTTTCTTCCCTTCCACTCTACTGGTCTACATCTATCAAATACGTGATCTTACTATTAGAGTATTTAAAAGACCTGTTACAGAAATGTGTACATTTCTATATAGGCACACTGTAGAGCAATGAGAAAGAAACAAGTTAAATGAGGAAATAATTTCAGAGAATCAACTCGTTTAAATTCAAAAGTGACTTCGTTTAATTTACCAGTACAAGACTCTTGAGTTTTCAGTATAGGACACAGCAAATGTTCTCTAGTGTACAGATCAGAGCTGAGAGCTTACTGCCCTGCCTACTCTAAACTCCACCACACAGCTTCGTTGCTATCTGGTTACGCACTGCTAAAGGAGAGTTTTAACAATCTAAATGAACCTCTGTCTATTAAATTGATTCATTTATAAAAAAATTTAGGCAATAAAAATCTTTGGCAAGGAAAATCTATCATCTATTGATTAGCTGCTGTGTGGAAGGAATAAACTCACTGTAGAAGAAAGGCTAGCCTTCCCTCCATCCCTGCCGCCACACCAGTTACAGCACTGTGTACAGTGTACACCTGAACACTGCTCTCTACATCACAAAATCTTTCCAAATCGAAGCGAGATGGCAGAAGACTGAGAAGGAAGGCAACATCCTCTTTTTCATAAGACAAATTACATTTTCCCCTTCCTTCTTCTTCTGTTTTCTTTCTCTTTCTTCTTTTGTTCTTTTGTTGTTGTTTGTGTGTTGGGAATTGACCCTTGGGCTTGATGCATGCTAAGCTCACGTTGCATCAGGAGCCCTGACAAATTCCTTTACCCAGGTGTCAGCTTATTTCTATATAAGTTTTACATACCATCCTTCGAGCTGGAATTTGTGAACGGTTGTGCTGGGAAAAGGTCATAGAGCAAACATTACTGGCAATATTTGGGTAGAGAATGAGAAGTCTGTGTCACGGTCTGTCATACAGAAAGACTAAGAATGGAAAGAATCTGTCCCCTTGGTGAAAGAAATGAAGCACAGTGAGGCTGGCGGGACCAGGGGTCCCACCCCACCCACAGTGGACTCTCTTCCGCATTGTCTTCCCCCAAAGTGTCATAATTGTCTGGTAAAAAAGAGTAGTCTTTGATAGCTTGAATACAACAGCATGTCAAGGTTTATCTCTCCAAAGGTATAATTTTAAAAATACTGTTATTTTATTGATCAGCCTCACATTGCCCTTCTCTCCTAGAATTCCAATTTACTAAAAGATCTAGAAATTGATGACATGTTCCTCCTTTATCATATTCACTATATGTAATCACATTATCATAGATATGAACTTGTGTAAATATAAGTTACAGTAGTGGTATGGAACTGGAGCATTACTTTTGGTCATGAATAATGCTGTGCCTGTTATAATTGCCAGATAATATTACCAAGTATTGTGCTTCCTGATTAGAAATCACTGGCTTCAGTCTGAGGAGGGAGAAAGGCATCTTAGATGTAGAAGTCTCTTAGAAACTGACTTTCTACCAGTAGCGATAGCATTCCAATTTCCCAGATTCCTTCCTCTATGGAGGTGGGAAATCTGGAAAACTATTTTCCATAATAATAATAACAACCAGGAATTTCCATGAATTATCTGAAATGTCTCCATTTCATGGTTTTATCTAATATTAGTTTAAATAAGCCAAACTGGGATACATGGAACAACTTACTTACAGGAACTTCCCCCTCCCTCACCGCCTCCCTCACTCCCTCCTCCCGACCTAAAATTCCAGCAATAGCTTACACAAGCTTCAGTTAAGATAGCACACTGGTAGGCACTTTTCTTTCTCTAACCAGAACAGATTAGAGGCATAAACAAGCATGTCATATTTATGAAGTACCGCTGGCCTGCAGCATTTGGCCATACCTTCAGAGAGGAAGAAAATGAGAAAATGAGGGATAAATAAGAAGAAAAGATTAAAGAAAAAAAAGGCTAGAGAAAGCAAAAGCAAATGTGTGCTCAGAAAAATGGTTAGACGTCTGCTCAAATTCATATCTGCCCCCATTCTCCTTTCTCCTTGAGATCCATGTTAAAAATAAATTAGAAACTGAGCATTTGTGAGCCCCGTCATAATGCAATCAGCTGGATGATGCGGCAGGAGGAGGACCATGAGTTTGAGGGCAGCCTGAACTCCGTAAGACCGGGTCTCAAAAGAAAAACAGTTTTTAACTGAATTGACTTTTCAGAAGTAAATTATAGAAAACGCCAATTCTACTGATTTTAATATCTGTTATGAAGGATTGTTTTTTAATTTAGAAGAACAAAATGCCATTTGCAAGTATTTCTTAGTCCTAATTGTTCAATATGCTGACTTGGAAGCCTTGGAAGGCAGTTTTCCTCGCCTGTTTTAAGAACAGAGAGTCAAAGAGGCCTGTTATCTGTTTTCTGGTGCTTGGAACAGGCTGCCAGGCCAGTAGTGAAGCAGAAGCTCCTTCAGGATTGTGTCCAGCACCCTGCTGAGTCCGTGGTGCCTGTGGCTGTGGACTGGATGCTTACCAGTCACACCTGCAAGGGTTTTAAATCTGATTGTTGAAATACATGTGTTGGCTGTGATCTAACTTTCAATCAAATACCAAAGATCAGTCAGGAAACAAGCAGTTTCTTATTCAGAACAGTGGAGTCAGCTCATGCGATGTCCTGTATAGTAACAGGAGTTGCCACAGCGACAGACTCCTGGAACTCCGGCTATTCTGCTGCTCCTCCTGAATACGCTCCTGAGGAAACCACTCATGAGAAAGGTTCATAGGAATGTTTGACAACATTATCAGCAAAGGCAACCAAGAAAACAAGCTGCGTTGTCTCCCATATATTATCTGAGTTTGATGTAAAAGAATATTAACTTATTGAATTATGTTTATCCATCAAAATTGTGGAAGGGCAAAGAAATTGTTGTCCTTACCTAAAACTTGTGGCTCTTGCATGGCTCAAAGACAACCAGTTTTACCCAAATGCCAGTAGGTGTATGCAGATATAATCGCGTTGCTAAGAAATGGTTAAAAGTGTCATAACCATAGTATACACATGAAGACTCAAGGGCAAATAGCAGTGCATTTATATATTCTTACTCAGCAGCCTATCAGCAATATTATATCTCAAAAAGGCCACATTTCTAAAAAAAAATTCAAACTCAAATTTCACGAATATCTGGAATTAATTTTGAGAGATAAAGGCAATGTTTTCTCTATGCACAAACTCCACTTTTCTTGAAGACTAACCGACAAGTTTTGAATTCAGTCCTGCGCTGCCCTGCCTTGGAAATTTCTCAAGTCAGAGCCCAGTGGTTAAAAACAACTTCCAAAGAAGGATTAATATCACTTTGATCTGCAAGAAGTCCAAAGTCACGAACCTGGCTGGCAGAGGAGGATCAGCCTTGCCGGCCACGAGCCACGAGGACCGATGGTAGGCATAACGATACCTCTTGTTGTCCACCGGGACGATGTCCATCAGGACTATGTACTTGGCCTCAGGATCCACTCCAGAAAATGACACGCGGATGGTGGGGAACATCCTCCTGGCAGAGAGAGAGAAACTGGATTCACTCATTGTAACGAGTTGACAGGAATTAGGGAGAAGGAAGAAAACTGTAACCATCCGCTATACAGTGCCCTATTTCCCATTTGGTTGTTGTTGGTTTTGTTTGTCCTGAGTGTTTATGAACACTCAGAGATATGCCTACAGAGACAGGACTTGCACTGCAAAAACAAAAAACAAACAATAACAACAACAACAACAACAAAAAAACGATTTTGTCTCTTTTACAGGGGCCCCTACCGGTAGATAGAAATTTTGAGCTTGTTTTATTTTCTCCCAAATAACCCAGAGATGGGTTGCATAACCCATCAAAAATCCCGGGCATTCCTGAGCCAGCGGATTCGTGGAGTTCACTTCCAAGAGTCCCTACTGGAATCGCCCAGGGTCTGGCTTAGAGGAGCAGCCCCCCTCCTGTGCTCTGGGCCACCTCCCGGGCCTTCTTCCTACTCCGAGTTCTGTCTTCCGCCCCGGTTTTCAACTGAGTTTTTATTGGAAGAGGGAGACTCTATTAAGAGTCTCACCGCTGTCTCTTAACAGAACCTTTAGATGTTTCTGTTTAGTTATATATTGTATACCGGGGAACCTCTCCTTTCCCCTCCTGCATTCCCCAGCCTAGCTCCCGCCAGCCGGGCCTTTATCCGAACCCAAGATGCCTGGGTGGGAGCAAAGACCACGCTGTGGGGAAAGATCTCCGTCTCCGAATGTGGAGTCTTGAAGCCACACCCTGCGATTGCAGGACCTACTCTAGTACCGAGAATCTTTCTAAGGGAACTGGTGAGAAGCGGAGGCCTCTGAGCTCGGTCACCCCTCATACTCACGTCCTGCAGCTCCCATTCCAGACCCCGGAGAGCGCAGAGTGACAAACCCTTTGCTCTGCATGCTCCTGCCCACGCCAACTACCTTCCCGACTTGGTGATGATCATCTCCGTGCCCAGTTCGTGGAATTTGTCCCAGAGCTCCTTCGTTTCCAGGCTACAGGCGATTTTAGCCATCTCCTCGCTGGGGATGATTGGAGTGGTGGGGATCAGTGGCTCGGTGCACAGAGAGGATGAGGAAGGGCTTCCGCCCCCGTTGCCGAACTCTGCGTGAGCCTCCAGGCTGGTGAGCTCACCTAGGGGCTGGGCGCAGGACGACTTCTCCACGAATTGTTCTGGAGGCAATGAGAAGTAAGATTGACTTGCTGTCACTTAGTTAACAACAGACACTTTACAAAGGAGCTGGGCAGAGTACGTAAAAAAGGCACTTGGTCGCCGCTAAACTCCGCAACTCCAGCAAAAAAGCACAATCCACCACAGGACAAAAAGTACCTGGGGTGTGCATACCTGGGGCTGGATGCCCACCGAATCAAATAAGGAGGGTCTATCTAGAACCAGGGCCTATCACCGAGCTGCCTGAAGCTACCTTAGGAATAAAATGTGAGTGAGGAAAAGAAAAAGTTGTGATCATGAGGGATAAAATGTTAACTGTTACTACAGTCATCCCAAATTCTAGGCTCTGCAGCTACAGAGGGTAGCCTTAGAAACCAGCATTCAGCTTGTTAAATCACAGGGGAGGGCTCTAACAGACTTTGTTTGTTTGATTGATTGATTGGTTGATTGATTGATTGATTGATTGATTGAAGACAGAAACAGATTACTGGGGAGAGAATGTAAGCAACTGTTTTTCCTCCAAATAGCCTTGGAAGTGAAGAAAACAACTTCAACCCCAGTCTAGCAGGAAATTAAAGAGAAGGTTTCGCCACAGATGAGTGGGTTGAAATATCACTGCTATAGACCATACTGCTGCACAGATGCTATAAGACTGAATCTCCACAGTAACTTTGTGGAATACAGGGAGATTTTTAAAATCCGGCCAATTATCTTTCATTTCTTAAAAAGAAAAAAGAATAAAGAAAAACTATCTAAATCTGCAGTCCCCCAACCAGACCAGTCTGTTCTAACTGCTCTCAAGAAAAGTCTATCAGCTCCAGCTGTGGGCATGCGCCTGTATATGGGTGTGCTGTGTGCTCCTGTTTGTTCTGAAATGATTTCTTATTCCTCATACCTCTTAATGTGAGGCTAATACAAAATAGGATTTTGTCCTTCTTGTCATAAAGCAATAATCCAGCTCATGCAGATGTTTTAAATGAAGGACAATCAAATTAATTGTCATACAGGCTGTTCCCAGATCAAAGACTGGTTAGACAGTACCAATACCTTATTTTCTAGAAAAACTTTTGGAAGGAAATTCACACCACATATTTATAGCGGATCAAAAAGCAAACTGAACTTCTCATAGTTGCAGCAGCTGCCAGGTGAGCTCTCTCAGCATCGCCTGGGCTGAGCATCGCAGACACCTAGAAGGAAGGCAAGGAAACTTTGTACTGCTCCAGTACAAAGTGGAGCATGGGGCACAGGGGAAACCCACCCCTTGCGGTTTTATTCTGTTTTTCAATGGAAAACACCCCACTGTCTCTTCACAGAACCTTTGGGTGTTTCTATTGCCAACTCTTCAATTTAGTCATTTATTACGCTGTGTTGAACTGGAGAACGTAAGGGACCGGAAAAGGAATAGGGCCAGAACTGTTCTCCAAACAGGTGAACAAACGCATTTCAGAGACCAGAGCCCATAGCTATCTGGGGGAGGTTGTTGAGAGCCAGGACTGGCCTAGCATTTAGAATTTGTAATTTTGATTGAAGGTTTTTTTTAAAGAAAAATTAAAGAGAATACTAATGTAGACATGAGAGTAGAGTTGGCAGGCTTCCCAACCCAGTGCTCACAAGTCTGTCAGGAATTTTGACCTGAGAACTTCATTTTCTATTGGGTACCAAATGAGATGGGGGGTGTTCCAAAAGAATTCCCCTAACCAGGAAGAATAATGATACTGCTATGACCCTCAGCAGTCCAGCTGTGAAATTAGTAAGTAGCCAATTCTATGTCTAAAAAGGAGGATTTGGTGACTAGCTCACTGGCATTCCAAGATTTTGATTTAGATGGAAGTTAAAGGGGGGGGGGCAGCTCAGAGCTAAGAGCTGTGTTTTGACACTGGCATTTCCTTGGTTTCAAGCCATTTTGGACTTTAGTTCTCTCCTCTTCATGTGTAGTCTCCTTATTTTTCCAAGCCCCTTAAGGGTTCTTCTCTGCTGTTATCTCGGAGGAAAATTAGTGAATTTTTTAAAATTTGCCCTAAGTTGGCTATTTGATTTTTGGCAGTATTTTAAGAGTGGTGGTGATTCAGGTGTGTGATAATGTTTTCCGAAGACCCCAGAATGAATGGCAACAGCTCTTTCTCTGTGGGTTGGAAGGAGGTTGTCACAGGCATTTGTTTTAGTATTTCATACAAATCAAGGTTGCTCTCCTCTCTTGCTCATCTCTCCTCTCTTTAATTTGATTCTAATGTCTTCTATAAAGAAAACAGGTTTTCTTTGCAAAAGCAGTCTAAGTAAACGTGGAGAAATTTAGGGAGAGTTTTGCTAATCTCGACTGAAAATGTCAAATGTAAATGAAGGTTGCAGATAAGTCTAGCCCTTCCTTGGAGAAAGCGGCTCCTGCTTGGAAAACCGGATAATTTTATAGTTCTTGGCAGAGAGGAGAAAGATGTTTGTTGCGACGGAAAAATTAAACTGGTTTCTTGTGAAGTCGTTCAGTATCTTTGATTCCAAGTACATACTCAGGTGTTACACGCAGTGTGGATCCTGGTCTTTAAAAAAAAATCTAATTTGTCCTTGAATTTGTTTTTATTCGAATTTGCACATGCATGCACTATCTACATGACCTCAGGATTCCAGGAAACTCCAGAGAGCAACTACAAACACAAGCTGGATTCCCACGACCTTTAGATGACCGTGAAACCCCCAAAGAAAACTTGCGCAGAGAAGAAAATGGAATCTCCCTCCTCAGACCTATATCTGGTCGATAGTCTAAGTCGTAGAAGCAGATCTGGCCGGGAGAAAAGGCCACCCTTGCTGCCCACGAAGCAAACCGCCTGTAGTCAGGGGAAATAGAGAAAAACGGCCCCTGTGGACAGCCTAGCACTCCGACTTACCCAGGGGTTTGATGGTGTTTTCTGCTGCCTCCTTCTCCTTGGGGCCACCGCTGGACATAAGCGCGGCGATGGAGAAGGCATTGGCTCGAGAAGAGAGCTGGGGCTTTGGTGACGCCGTGAACTCCATGGTCCCCAGCGTGCTCTCCTGGTTAGGGACCGGGCCTGCCAAACCGCAGTCCAGCTTCTCCCAAGAGGGACAAAAACCCGAATCGCAGCTCAAAGTTCCCGAGTGCAGTCAGAGCGGAACTGAGGACTCTCGAAGGGTTCGGTCCACGTCCCCAGAACTCCACGCTGACCTCTTCAATCCACTAGAGCAAAGACCAGGAGCCTCAGAGACTTCGAACTAGCGGGAAAGCTGGGTGGGGACCAGCCGCGAACTCAAACTATGTACAAGGCGCGGGGCACACCAGACTTCAGTTGAGCAAAATGCAGGATGCACCCAAGCCGAGTTCCCCCTCCCTCCCCTGCTGACTGAGGAGTGGCCCGGGCCACCGGGAGGTGACGACCCGCTGTGGGACTCTCGAGGGTGCGGAAACTAGGGAGCCCGACCGCAGCTTTGCAGAGCGCAGCAAGGCGCGACCTACACTGCGCCTGGGCTCCCGCAGCCCCGCGCCTTAATTTGCTAGTGGCGGCCGTCCCTGCCTGCAGCAGCCAGTCAGAGTGGTCTCACGTCACCGCTTCCTGGCTGTGTGGCGTGGGGCGGGGCCAAGCGACGCCTGCGAGGAGTGCTTGGGGCGCGTCGCCCTCCTGCCTCAGCACTCTGGAAGGAGAACTGAGCACCCCTCACAGTAAATAGTGCCACCAACAGGGTAACGCAGCTGCCTCAGTCACCTCGGCCCGGTGTCTCAGCTCCCGCGGGAGGGCGGCTCGCGGTGTCTGGAGCTGCACTTTCACTGCCGCCCAGAAGATCAAGTGATGCGCGCGTAGCGCAGGATCCGACGCCACCAGAGGAAGCCCCTCCGAGTTCAGCTATTACCACTCTTGCCTACTAGAGTTTAAAAGTTCCCAAATAGCTGAGAAGAGTAGAGAAAATTTCGCATCGCTGAGTGGCATTAACCCGGTTAACGCCGCACAGTCCCCACGGCTAGGTTCTCTACTTGACGGTCCCCCAAGTCACATCTACTTTCTCAGAGAGCTGGAGAGGTACACCCCTGGGAAAGAAATGCTGAGATGCAGGGATCGTGTAGGAAGAATACTTTATGGCGAAGCTGGGCTTTTGCGGCGCATTGGTTGCTCCTGGGCTGATTATTTTACTCAGAAGAGGGACTCTGAAAGTAGGCAAAACCACGGCAGGGCAAGGAGCCCTTCGGGGACCACGCAACGATGCTCGGTGGGAAAGTGTGACCTTTCCATCGTTCTGGCTTGGGGCGGGGGGGGGGGGGGAGCAGGGACGAGAACGGGGACACGGAACTATCTGCCTTGCAGACCCGGCTAGGGCCAGGACTTCCCACGGCCTTGTGTAGGGAGTTCTGTTGGCCTTGCTCAGTCTAAATAACTCAAATTCTCCAAATTCGCAGGGTAATCCGCTTCGCTAGCACTCCTGTAAACTGTAGAGGACACACACACTCTCAGGCTCTGCTTGTAAATGTTTGCTCTCCTTTCCAGCCAGTTGGTCTGGCGATTAGGAACCTCTTTGGTAGGTCTTAAAGTGGGGGGAAGAGAAACAACAGGACACACACACACATACATACACACACACACACACACACACACACACACACACACACACTCAGACACAATCTTCTGCTTCCCACTGCATCCTCTTCACAGCTTCTGAAACAAAGCCATAGAGAAAAGAAAATGCCAAAATAACTATAAGAGCAACCGGTGTAAACAACATGTTGGCATCTGAGGAAGTTCTCTTTTAGGCTGGCCTGGTCATTCTAACATCTCTGTCCAAGCGTAAAGTGTCAAAGTTGGGGAAATTTGAAATTAGTAAAAGGACAGAGTTTTCAGGCTAGGTGTTTGTTTACTCCTTGTCTGTGCTATGCCTCACTTTTAAAAGATCGAAGGTGACAAGTTGGCAGAGCAGCATCTCTTCCCCCAGGCCACCTCCCAGCTAGAAAGGGTCTGAAGATCCAGAGGCACACTCCAGTCCAGGTCCCGATCAGACCCAGACTCTGCAGCTCTGGCTATGGAGGAGTTCATAACAGGACTAAAGGCAGCAGGCTTTGGAGATAGATCTCCCTGCATACAACACATTTTACATTTTTTATTATTTACTTATGTGTTTGTATGTATGTGCCTGAGTACCACATGCATGCAAGTGGAAGCCAGAAGAGAGTTATCAGATGCCCTGGAACTGGAATTACACCCTCCATGTGGGGGCGGGGGGTGAACTCTTCAAGCCCCTCTAGAAGAACAGCATATGCTTTAGATTGCTGAGCCATGTCTCCTGGTCTTATATAAATTATCCTAATCAAGGTAACATTCTCTTTTTATTGTAAGGTTCACATTGTCTGGCCTCTTGTCTGAATTTTTAGGGTTTGTCAAGGAAAATGGATTTTTTTTTTCAAGAAGCGAGGTTTTTATTTGGGAGAGAAAGAGGTTAATATAGACTTTGATACAATGCTTCAACTAATACTGCAGGTTTTGTTTGCTGTATCTAGGTTTAATAACTTGTATCATTATATCTCAATTGATAAAACTTCCTATTTTATCTTATATAAGGGGAGGCACTATCTTTTATTACCTTAATGCCTTAGCTTATAGTTGGAATGGCTGGCACCCCGGGAGATGGATGTGTTTCAGAGCAACTGACGGAGCATGGGAAAGCTGAATTGTTGTTGAGCAACAATTGCTCAACAATCGAGCTTTGTTGCCATTCTTACACACTCCACCTTAGCCCTGTTCTGGGATTTTTGTGGGCAGGAAATCATGCAAAATCAGGAGAGGTTGAGCAAGTGGGAGGAGAGAGCAAACTAGAGGAATTGAAATAAACACTTAAACAAATCCAGGAGCCGGAGTTACTTGGGTGTCCCTTAGCCATGCATCTCGTCGGTGTTGAACCCATCACCACAGTGAACAATGCTGCAGGCATACTTTCCTGGTAAACTGTTCCTCCTTGGAATTCACTGCCTTGGCAAACCAATGTGTTGCTATACGATGGGGAACTGGTGCTAGCGGAAAGTGGCAGCCACGGGGTAATTCAAACCTTCCACCTGGGAGCCGAGAGGAACTAGTTCTGAGTTCCCTTCAAAACCCTCGGGGAGCAAGGGTTAACACATAAAACCACCCACGGAGCTAGAACAAAGCAATCACATTAACACTTCCCGCGACCCTGCCCAGGCTGCTGACAGGCTGTGTGTTCAGGCTCCTTTCAGATACTGGAGAAGGCATTGTACTTGAAGGAAGCTTCTTGTTTTAACATGTGTTTGTGCTGGCGTTTTGAAGGTTTCCCAAACTGTTCGAAGCCTCCGTGTCATCGTTTACCTTACGGTGGGACTAATACTCCCATCGCTCTGTGAGTTAATAAAATCCGCAGTGAGTGTAAAACACCCAACGATAAGTAACATCGATTCTTACTCCGCATAAGCAAAACAACTCATTTTAATTATTTGATTTTGAGCTGCATACTCTTAATCGCAGAGACATCAGATAGTTCTGTAATTGATGCAGAAGACTGGGACCACATAAAGGTGCTGGGATTACCACAGACATTTAAGCTTCAGAACCGATAGAGACATCTAAGATTTTGATATTATCTAGAAGGACGGGCCAATGCCCCCTAATGTAAGATATGCACTTTAGAAAATTCTGTTTTGTAACTCCCCAGAACTCAGAAGCAAAACTGTCCAGGGACTGATCGGCCACCCGCATTCTGCCAAGGTCCCCGACTTAACGAATACTCCCTGAACGTTTTGCCGGAAGCTGCTGGGGCAGATGCCACACAGGTCTAGCTGACAGTTCCCAGGGGCTGAGGACAAGAGCTGAGCCCGGCGTTGGACCAGGTACCAAGCAGAGGTACTAAGCAACTGGGGTTGGGAGGCAGACGCCAAGGGCAAGAGTGACACCCGTTTCTCAGCAAACAGGCAATTACTTCCGAAATTGGCCCGAAGTCTTGTCCTGATCTTCCTTCCAGTTCTGCCGGGTAGAATCTATAAAAACGACAGTCAAAGGCCACCGCGCCTTTAGATCAATAAATTTGGTTTACAGAGGAGGAAAGCCGCCTAGAACAGTGCGGGGAGCTAGGCGACCACAGTCCTAAAAGGCCTTTGAGGCTCGTTCCCCGTGATGCGGAGCTTTGCGCTGCTAGCGCTGGGTAGGCA
>NC_022012.1:18974224-18981025 GCF_000317375.1 Microtus ochrogaster
AAGCACGCCATTAGCGTTCGGTATTCTCGAACTCGCGTGGTTCGCAAGAAGCAAGAGCTTGGGTCCCAGTTCAAACCGCGGGATGTGGCCCTAAACATTCAGACCTTCGGGGGACCCTGGTTGGCGACTTTGTCCAGTTCCCTTTGTAAGGCCAAGCAGAGTCACCCTGTGCTGGGAGGCTCAGTGAGCGCGCTGTTCACCTGGGAAGTCAAGTTCCTGCTCGGCGTAGACTGGGAGAAGATTGACGTGGCGTCCATGGCCCACGTGATCTAGAGATAAGGACCAGAAGCTGAACTGCGGCGACGACATTTATTTCTTCAGCTGCGGGTTTGAGGAGGCCAGCAGCTGAGGAGGGCGCAGCCTACACGGTCACGCATGTCCTCGTGGGGGCCGGTCCTCTGCTTGCCCTGAAGGCGTTCCGCAGCGCCTTCGGACCTGAGACCTCGAAGGCTCCTTCCTGCACTCCTCTCCTTTTTCTACGAAGTGCAGCCTCTTCGGGTCCCCAAACCATCCAAATACTGGCAGGTGCTATTTAAAATTAAAATTTCAAGCTTTTCGCGTTTTTAAAATCACATTAACCTATTTGCTTGTTTGCTGATATTTGCGGCACTTCTAAATTTGGGGGTCTCACCTGGTCCCAGGCTTGTCAGGAAGGTTAAGAATTTCATCGAAATGAAGCTGAGAACAGCAAGTGGAACCAGGACTCAAGACAAATGTTGGAAGAGTGGTACCTGTAATTCAGTATTCACTCTTAAAGCCGCCCTCTCAGCTGCTGGTGGGAACAGGCACAAGCTGCTTCTTCGTGGGCCTTCGGTAAAGATCCGACAAACTCTCTAGCGATACGGAAGGATGTGGGCTAGGGCCTGTGTACATGGTTGTCTCGACAACTGGCCAAAGGGTCTTTCCAAAGCTGCGGTTTCTTAAGCGTTTTAAACTAAGGTTTTAAGTACATCTAGAACAGCAGCCACCGCTGCCTTCCTGCGCCCTTTCCCGGTCGGTCGACTGGGGCCAGTTTGGAAGACGTAACCAAGTTAAACTCAAAGCAATTCTGGATGGTTCAGATAGTTCCTTTTGCCTCCACAACTGTGCACTGGCCCTTCTGGTGAGTGCAGGAGAGGCTCCCACGTTTTCCACTTCGCATTCTGCTTAACTGCAATAGATCCACATCTTTATCAGAAAGCTAGGGATGCTACAGTGGCAGGAACTAGCCTCCAAGTTCTCTTCCACTAACCTTAGCAAGACACAGGGAAAGTCACTGTTTGACTGCACCCTCCCCACACACCCCGCTACAGCAGCTGACAAAACGCATCCCTTAAGGGCTTGGGTACCAAATGCCAAATGTCAACTGGCTTCAGACAGCCTGAAGCAAACACAAGGGAGCAAATGCCTATGCATCTAGTAAACAAAAAAAGGGCACAGTATCTGTTCATTCACCAATATTACCTAGTGCTTACTTTGTTCTGGCTACTGTGCCAAGCTTAGCGATCAGAATCTTAAAGGTCTCGCTTCAGTGCTTCAGTGCAAGTCAATACAGGCCACAGATAAAAAGCACACAGGCACAGCATATAGAAACTGAAGGGAAGATTTAAGTAAATTAAGAGGGGACTTAGAGAATTTAGTCTATTAGTGATCACTCATTCATTCCGGACCAGACACTCCCCATAAACTTGAAGATTTATTTATTTATTTTTCTTTTTTTTTTTTTTAAAGGATCCATGCAGAAAATAGGTACGGTATTTGCATCAAAGTTTTGCTAAGAGAATTCCAGGGATATAGGGGTGCGAACTGCTTAGCTTTAAAAACACGGTGGGACAAAATAACAACTTTCAAGCCCTTGCAGAAGAAGCGAATCGAGTCTGGCACTGGGCTTTGTTTCCACATCTGTAAATACGGAGACTGCCCACATCAGCTATTAAGGGAAGCCACGCATTCCTTCTGGCCAACATGCCTTTCTTGATTTAGAAATTATATAATTATATCTTATCAAAAAGTTGTGTTCAAGAGACATAATTCCGCTTGAGAAACAGCCGGCTCTCTGGCTTCTGTGTGCTAACTCTCAGAAACTTTGCCAGTCAAGACTGTGACTGTGAACACCTTATTAGAATATCTGGTGACCCACAGCCTCCGTGGCTGGATTGTCATGCATTAACTCGCACTTACCTTTCAGTTTTCCATAAATCCCGAAAAGCATCTACTCATTGCACTCTTAGTGTTGCCGGGCTTTGCAGTGGCTGAGTGTCATTTGCCCAAGGTGCAGGAGGAGTTTCAAGGTTTAGTATGTGCCTCTGGTCCATGCAACCAGCCTGTTGGCTTCTCAGTGACAACCTCTAGCCTTTATCTAATACTAGCTGCCCAGGTTCATGGAACAAATATTCCTGGGGCACTAACTAATCTCAGAACCCAGAAGCACGAGTGTGTTTGTTTTAAGAAACTTGAGCTAACTTGTGCACCACTGGCCTCTGTAGCTCTTGTGATTCTTTCTTTTCTGAAAGTTACTACCTAGATACTACTTCAGGTACTGCCCAAGCAGCCAGGCAAGGCTAGGTTGTCTGTGGTGTCATTTGTCTTCATGAAGGAGACCCTCCCATTCAAGTGCCCCGCCCGGACTTGGCAACCTTTCTTCAGTTTCAGAGGCTCCTTTACCCCTAAATTTAGGAGGCACGCTGCCAAGGTTGTCTTCAGCTTGGTCTGCTGCCATCCTGTGACCCTGGGTCACTGTATTTCTCTAGGCCTTATTTTCCCTGGTTTTGAAAGGA
Organism: Microtus ochrogaster; assembly: GCF_000317375.1. NCBI lineage: Eukaryota > Metazoa > Chordata > Mammalia > Rodentia > Cricetidae > Microtus > Microtus ochrogaster. The sequence goes on from NC_022012.1 coordinate 18,976,981, forward strand.
GGGGCAGGTGTTCTTGTAGCCTGATCTTATGGGAAGGCAATGCGGGTTGAGTGACCCAGCGAGGGCAAGGCTTGCCCGTACTGGGCACCGTCTGGGCTGTGTCTGACGTGTGAGGGAGGAACTGGCTAGTAGATGTGTTTGGCTGGCCTCACACATCTGCTTTTTCTAGGCAGAGTACCGACACCCGACACCCGAGTCTCTTAGTTCTGGGTTCTGGGGTGCCTTGGTCCCCACCTCTCCTTCCCCAGCATCTGCTCCTAGCCCCAAACCCAGACTTCAAAGAGGCCAATCCAGCACAGAGCTTAGGGGCTGGTGACAACGACGACGGAGTTCTAGGTGGCTTGGCTCCCCGAGACGTATTCAGCCCAGCATTAAGGGGTCCCTACAACCCTGTCTTGGGGCCTTTGCCGGGTCACCTCTGCCCCCATGGCCTTTCCTCTAGGCTCAGAGGCCGGGGAGTGCGCCTTAGACTGCAGCTGCGGTAGCCCTGGGCTAGGAGGCAGACGCCGAGGCGGAGCCTCCGCCACCGCTGGTCCCTGCTAGGCCGGCGCGGGGACCCGGCGCTGGCGGCAGCGGGGCCTTCCCATGGCTGCTCCGCCATTTAATCAGGGCTATTATCAGACTGGCCTTGCAGGATGGCGCCGGCCAGCTTTACCCCCATTAGCACAGGGCCGGGTGGGGGTTGGGTCCCTGCCGCAGCTGCAGCGCTTCTGGGGTATTGTGAGAAAGGGCCCCAAATCGGTCTGGCGGGGTAGGCTACCTCTGTCCAGCTTCTTAGAGGCCACGTTTTATTAGAATTTGATTTCCTAGCTTTCGTCCGATTTTCTAGTTCTATACAGCGGAGGCCACTCACTAACTACTCTGAATCTCGGTTTCCTCATCTGAAAAATGGGTCTCACCCATGGATGTTTCACTCCAGCTTGTAAAGATGAAATACGACAGACCAGAAATGTTTAAATGTTCTGTGGAAGGCCTGGTACATACAGCAGGCGGCCTTGCTACTGTTACATTAAAATCTGGTGCCTTAAAAAGATTCTTCTGTCCCTGAGATAGTCCTGGCCAGCCTGCAACTAACTCTCTCTCTCTCTGTCTCTCTGTCTCTCTCTCTCTGTCTCTCTCTGTCTCTGTCTCTGTCTCTCTCTCTCTCTCTCTCTCTCTCACACACACACACACACACACACACACATTTAAGGAGGAGGACAGGACTAGAGGTTGAAAGCTTCAAAAAAGTTGAGCACTTGACTTGGGGGGTTACTGTTTTTTTTTTTTTTTTCCACTGCTGAGTGGGTAGTTACAGCAGCCTCGCTGGACCTGGGTAAACTTGGGCAGATGCCTTCCTTCGTCTCTCATAGCCTCATTGCTCATAACCTTAAAGTAGATGGAAGACTTTGCACCCATGTCACATGGTTATGAATAGACCACGGGCACATTAAATGAGCCCAAACCTTGGAACGCTGAACAGAAAATACATCCAGGGCATTTACTGACTGCTATTAGCAAAAGGGTTTACAAGCCACAGGTTTCAGGCTTTAAAAAGATCTTAACCAGCCAGTTTTCCTCTGATCCCAAAGGGTAGCTATGGGGAAAGGATTTGGGTACTGGTACAGAGAGGGTCCCTGTGTCACCCACCACTCCGATTTCCAGTTTCCTCTCATTGCTTGCATGACACTTCATTGAAGGTCCTAAAAGCAACAACCCAGCATAGAGATCAGTCACCATTATGGCCCGACTGCCGCTTAGAAACCCTCCTGAGCGCTCACTGCAAGCCTGCCTCCTGAGCATTCATTGCAAGCCTGGAATTATCAGCATTGTTTCTAATCAGTAAAGTGTAATTAGCAAAGCAGGGCTAATTAGTAAAGTGGCCTTCTAAGTAGTGAATGTTTGCGAATCGTTCTTAAGTGGGATGTGCTGGGCGCACAGCCCAATCCCACGGGCAGCCGCCTGGGATTCCTTCCTCCGGAGCCCAGCTTCTGTCTGTAGTGGCTCTAGCGCAGCAATTTACCCCAAAGCCTAATTCTAGCTGGAGTTTTAAGCTGACTTTCCCTTTGTCGCATGAACCAGCCATCTACAACAGCAGGTCTCAAGTGTTTAATTGTACCACGAAGCAACACAAGTGCCTTGCCAGTGTTACCTAATTAGATTTTCCCCATTTGACTGATGACAGAAGGAAGGTTCCAATACAAACTCCTGTATTCCGCTCAGCTCCAGGTGGTGGTGCCTTGGCTTGAACTCAGTCTGCCTCAGCTCAAACTCTCAGGCACTGTGAACCCAGTTCTCCTAGACTCTGGAGAGGCTTTGATGTGGTATTGAGCAGAGACAGGAGGGAGCAACACGGGGAGCCAGGTTCCTGCTGCTTCTTCCCTGGAAGTCTCAAAGGCAGCGACTTCAGCCTAAAGCAGGAGGCTTGTATTAGTCAGTGTGTCCACCTCACCGCCACCACTGGCCTTTGGGCTACCCATAAACTCCCTCCCACGATGGGATTGATTGCATGCTTCTTGTTCGTGTGTCACGCCATTTATGTAGCATGTGCTAGGATCTAATGTATGCTAAAGCCCAGGTGGAGGTGGGGTGTGTGTGTGTGTAACATATATTTAATAAATTTAATGAATTAGACTTTATTGTAAATATAATCTACTTTACAGGGCTTCAGTTTTAACCAACCAGATTATTCAGAAAAAAAAGAGTTTGCTAGAAAAATTTTTATTATTTACTTTAAGCATTCTAAAAAGAAGCCACATTCTTTAAGACAATATATTTCCATATGCAGTTCAAGGTCTTCAAAGACGTTTCAGATCTTTTGTGTATTTCTTGGAGTCACCCAGAGCTGTTGGACCCAGGACCCCTAGGATGCTATTATTCCCCACCTTACTCCAAGAGTTTGACTTTGAGACATGGCATGCCTGTTGCTTCATTTGGAGAAGGGGGTCATTGAAACTGCACAATGGCCTTTGTGCAACTTGAGCAAAAGAAAGGTTAATGCAGCCTCCCCCCCTCCCCCTGCCACACACACACACTCAGTATTACCTGAAAGACTGGTAGTGGTGACTATGTTTAGCTTCGATCACTAAAGAGAAAAGATTAGGAGAGTCTGTGTGACTGGAAAAGCCATGAACTCTACTTCCCTTCCATTCTACAGGTATCACCTACATGAGCAGTCTAGGGACACCTTCGGGTGCACTGTGACCCAAGGGTGAAAGGAGAACCTCTCCTTATTGGCTTGATGGTGTTTGTGCTATTTCCAGGCAAACTTTCCTCCAGGGTCACCTATGCCTTCAATAGGTCTCATGACACATCTTACTTTTTTTTCTTTTTCTTTTTTCATTTTTTTGTATCCATTGATTACAAATAAGATGGAGAAGTAACAAAAATATGAAACAGCAGCCAGAAGCAGAGGTAGGTGGATCTCTGTGAGTCTGAGGTCAGCCTGGTCTACAGAATGAGTTCCAGGACAGCCAGGGCTACACAGAGAAACTCTTGTCTCAATAAACAAGACAAACGAAGAAACAAGGAATAGGAAATATCTGTGCTCAAGAAGGATCTTAAGCCTGGCTTGGAGGTGCATGCTTATAAGCAGTGCTGGAAAAATCAAGGCAGTGGGATTACAAACGGGAGACCAGCCTGGGTTACAAAGCAGGAATGTCTGAAAAAGAGTAGGTGAAATTCTACATTTTAGGGAAGCCAAGACTCTAAAAGATCATACTTAGAAGCTATACTTGAGTTTGTGAAATTGAACGTTAAGTAGTCATTCTTTTTTTTCTCTTCTCAGGAGACCTGCACTGTTCTCCTAGTGACGTGTGGCAGAATATAGGCTGTTTCCTAAATTGTCAGGCTTTGTATACTTAGGAAGTTAAAAGTGGTTTAAAATAAAAATAACAGGGCTGGAGAGATGGCTCAGCAGTTAAGAGCATTGCCTGCTCTTCCAAAGGTCCTGAGTTCAATTCCCAGCAACCACATGGTGGCTCACAAGCATCTGTAATGAGGTCTGGTGCCCTCTTCTGGCCTGCAGGCATACATGTAGACAGAATATTGTATACATAATAAATAA
>NC_022012.1:18985775-19010697 GCF_000317375.1 Microtus ochrogaster
GGTGATTAAATGAACACAGTGTCCGTGTAATTATTTCGGGTAGAGCTAGCCATGTGGGCGGCCGGGTGCCGGGACGCAGCCTGCCGCTCCTATTTCTACACTGGTCTACATAGAGAGTTCCAGGGCAGCCAGGTCTACAAATTTAAGAATGCAAAACCCAAGACTGGATAGATGTCTACGTGGGGAGTGTTGGCAGCTCTCGTGTAAAAGTCAGGCACGGTGGCTCACATCTGTAGCCCCAGGCATAGCGACACATTGGCTAACCCGCTGGCCCATCCCAAAGAGTACGCCCTTAGGTACAATGAGAGACCCTATCTCAGCAACCAGGGCAGAGAGCAATAGGGGAGAGCATCTGACAGTGACCTCTGACCTTGGCCTCCAGGAGTGTGTGCAGAGAATCGAGCTCAGAACTTCACAACATGTATTTTTAGGAACCATTGATCTAGATGCTTTGACAGAGAATCAATAACAAGTCCATTGAGAACTTTGTATCTGCCAGACAGTTGACTTGGTATTGATGGGACTTTGGTGACTTTGTGTTCATCAAAAGATTAGTAGCATATTTTAGAACTATGAATTATCTAATTCTGAAGACAGGAATATTTCTTACTTGATATTGATGCTCCAGGGAACAAATGCCCCTCATTGGACATGAAGGCAGTCATTAGGCATGTTGATTTTCTTAAAGCAGCCCTTCCTCCATCTTTCACGAGTCCCTCCAGACATTTATAACCTACTAGATCTGTTAATGTACAAATGCCTTAAAGAAAAAGGATCGGGCTTTATATTCTCCATCCACCCCAATTCTTCCTATAAAACCCCATTAAACTCTTGCATTGATTCGTTGATTCTGCCCCGGCTCCCTAGCTTACGCCTTGATGCCTATTGATCTCTATTCTCTGTGTTTTGTTTCTTTTTCCAACATCACTAAACTGAGAAATCAACTTTCCAAGCGCATGAAACTTTGATATTACAGTCACGAGGAATAGAGAGCTTTGCTAGTTATGGAATTCGGACGTACAGAATGGGACTTCACTCTGGTTCACCTTCCAACCAGAAACAGACAACTTGGAGGCTGGAGAGAGCAGAAATCAGCCCACTGAGGAAACAGAATAATCTTGCCCCCCCCCCCCCCCGTGAGTATTACTGAGCTGCGGCATTGAGGAGGTGCTATCCATGTTCACTATGTTTAACAAAGATGAGTGGAAAGCCTGCTGTACCTTATTCTTTTTTCTACAAGCCAGTGACTCGAAGCTGGCTCACTAATTCCACCTGTACCCTTGGTCATATGAGCCAAGGCTGGGATTACTGTGGGTTTTTTTTTTAAGATCTGTTTTTATGATTATTTTATTTACTCTGTTTGCTTGTTTTTTAGAACAGGGATTCTCTGTGTTACAACCCTGGTGGTCCTGGAACTCACTTTATAGACCAGGCTGGCCTCTAATTCACTGAGATCTGCTCGTCTCTGCCTCCTGAGTGCTGGGATTAATGGCCTATGGTACTATTATTCTTACCCCAGACGGAAGGCCCCTGATGGTCACAAGCCACTAACTTATAGGTTACACATAAGGAATTACTACTTTCTCTTTTTTTTATGCTCAACTATGTTCATAGCAGCATTGTTTGTAATAGCCAGAACCTGGAAACAACCTAGATGCCCTTCAATGGAAGAATGGATGAAGAAAGTATGGAATATATACATATTAGAGTATTATTCAGCAGTAAAAAACAAAGACTTCTTGAATTTTGCATACAAATGGATGGAAATAGAAAACACTATCCTGAGTGAGGTAAGCCAGACCCAAAAAGAGGAACATGGGATGTACTCACTCATATTTGGTTTCTAGCCATAAATAAAGGACATTGAGCTTATAATTCGCGATCCTAGAGAAGCTAAATAAGAAGGTGAACCCAAAGACAAACATATAGACATCCTCCTGAATATTAACCTTCATCAGGTGAGGAATTACTAATTTCTTATCAATTGAAGTTCACATTGTTTCAGATTAGATCCTGGTGCTCATTTTTATTTTTATTTAAATTAGCAGACTTTTTTAGAGAAAACAAATCAGGTTGTTGACATTTAGCCGTGATCTTTTGTTGTTCTTATTTTGAAAAGAAAACTACCTTGAATGTTCTTAAATTATTAAACTCTTATTTAACCGAGTTATAGTGATATAGAAAAAGCAACGTTCTACCAAACACACACACACACACACACACACACACACGTTGAGGTGTGTGCTCTGTGAGTGCAGAGAGCTTCCCCTTCTTGACTGAATGCTTACTGTAATGCAGAGCCTCTTGGGTTAAAAGGCTATAGAGTGAAGGAAACCTGAAAATGAAACCCAGCTAGACCTCTTGAAATAAATCGTGTGGCTGGTCTAGGAGACTGGTCCTCCTAAAAGGGAGGTCACCCACATTAGCTATGGCCTTGCATGTGGCCAATTACCAGTTCTATTTTTAAATAGGGGGTTTTACACCAGGGCAAAGAACATCTTAGATCCTCCAAGGAGCGTTGTTCTGAAACAAAAGCCGGGTGAATTTGGAATCCAGTTGCATTTCCAAAATAATAAGCCAAGTGGGGTGGAAACTGTGGGAATAGCGATCTGAAACTCACCACGCCGACTCCACCAAGTGCACTCCCAGTCTGGTCCTTACCACCTGTAAGAGGAAAAGAAAAACATCTGTCCAGCTTCCTTCTCTCATGGTGCAGTTCACAGTACTTTTGTGAGGTCTGAATAAAGTCATGAATGCAAAATTCCCCTTTAAAAATGAAAAATTCTCACAAAAGGTATTTGGAAGATTCAAAAACTCTTAAAGAAACTTTAACATCAACATGAATAAATTTTAGCAAGAAATCATTTCCCTGTTTTTTTTTCTGCTTTCCAGACTCAGATTTCTTGACATAATTTTGTGTTATGTGTGTGTTGTATGTGTATGTGGTATGGTGGTATGTGTGCCATTTGTGTTGTGTGCGTTGTATTGTGTGTGAATTGTGTGTCTTATGTGTATGTGGTGTATGTGTATTGTGTGTGGTATGTGTTTATTGTGTATGGTATATGTGTGTTGTGTGCGAATGATGTGTGGTGTGTATATTGTGTGTGTATTGTGTGCAGTGTGTGTTGTATGTGTGTAATGTGTGTGTTGTATTGTGTAGAGTGTGTGCAATGTGTGCTGTATTATGTTATATATGATGTAAGAAAGGATTGGAGGCTGACCTTTCCTGTCAAAACCCAGCTTTGAGAAAACTTGCACATTCTAGGGTAAGAACATGAGGATTAGAATTATTAGGCAAAAGGAACAGAAATAAAAGAGAAAGAAGAGACTGAAACATGGCAGTTATCAGAGGGTCACTCAATGAATACTGAATCCCTTTGGCTTATTTTCCACAGGCTTATATACTTCACTCCAAAAGGGAAGGGGGAGGTAACTGACTTCATTAGCATGACACAAGGAATAGACTTGAATTCTCAGAACTTTGGTCCACGTGGAGCAATGACTTCAACACTCAAAATACTAATTAACAACACCCTTGGCCAGAATATCTCATTTGTAGAACAAAATAATAAGCTCAAACTGTCTGACCTTCAGACGTGGTGGACCGGGCTCACCTCTGTGTGCGCCCCAACACTTTCCTTATGATGACTGATCAGTCTTTGAGCTCACCAGCCTCCTGGTCCCTGTTGAACCTACCTCCTGGCATGACATCCTTGTCTAGCTACCTGCTATTATGAATGGAGCAATTTTCTATATGACTTTTGATGAGATGGAAAAGCAAAGGTTGAAATGAGGGTATATAGGGATTACTATTTATGTATGTTTCAAATCTTTAATGCTGGCCTTAACCTCTTCAAGTCCTCCGGGTTTCTGGCATTATTTTTGGCTTCCTGTTCTGCCAGAAGAGAGACTGTCTAGGATCTCCAGCCTGGCCCTCCCTACCAACCTCTTACATGTCAGGCAGTCAGAGAGGATGTTCTGCTTCCCTGGTATTCTCTTAAATATGAAGAGGACACCACATGACCAGGACAGCAGCCCCCAAGGTTTGTTGTAGGGCTGACTGGGAACCCAATTCTACTTACCACGGAGAATTTTATAAAAGTTTATCCTTTACCCAGAGATTGCAGAGTAGTGTAAGAGGTCCTTCTGTTTGTGTGTTGCTTTCATTGGATGATGAATAAAGAAACTGCCTTGTCCTAGTTGATAGGACAGAACTTAGGTAGGTGGAATAGATAGAACTGAATGCTGGGAAGAAGGGCAGAGTGGCAGATGCCATGGATCTCGTACCTGAGACGGACCCTGGTTAGAATCTTGCTGGTAAGCCACAGTAACATGGCGATACACAGATTAATAGAAATGGATTAAATTAAGATGTAAAAATTAGCCAATAAGAAGTTAGAGCTAATGGGCCAGGCAATGTTTAAATGAATACAGTTTCTATGTGATTATTTTGGGTGTAAGATAGCTGGGCGCCCAGGAGGACAAGCAGCCCACTCCTCTTGTTACAGCAGAGAAATTTGGAGTTACAAGAAACTGAAGTAACTATAAAACCATATCTAATCAACTCCCCTGTGTTTTGTTGCTGTGTTCCCTCTCCCTCAGTTACGTAGTCACAGTTTCCTCTGGAGACATATAGAGAGATATACTGTCTTCTGCTATAATGGGACTTGCTTTTCTTCCAAGACAAGGAGTCTTGGTCCTTAGAGGTGTTTAGGCTTTGGAATGGATGAAAGTATTTTCTATCGTGACATGATTGTGACCACACAAATCATGATTATGCTCAACAAACCCACTATTTTTCTGCTAATCCACATCAAGTAATATTTTGGCAGGTTGTCATCTTCTTTCCTAGAAACACCTAGTAGTTGACCACTACTACCTATCCTGATGTGTTCAAGGCACCCTGACTGCCACTCAACCCTAGCATTCACTATGACAACTGCATAGAAAGCTACCATTGGGCCACTTCTTCTTTAAATTCTCATCATCCCACAGAAATCAGCATCCTTACTTCAGTGGAGTGCTGCCTGAGTTATAAGGGACAGTCAGCACAGAGGAGGCTTAGCTTTTTATCCCCAGTGCCTCTGCACGTTCCATAACAGACTGAACATCTCTCAGGGGCCACAGGCATAGGTTGCTTGTAATACATTTACTGTGATTTTTACATATCCCTGGGTTTCTGGAGCCCTTCTTCCACATTAAGCAGAGAAGTTCTAGCATTGCGGTCTGTTTGAATAGAGCCCACCAGACTGTTTCTTCCAAAGAAACAATGTGTCAGAGTTATTTCAGTCAGGAAAAAAGGTCATATTTAATTCAGAAAATAGAATATAGGGTGTGGTCCTATCAATAAGTTTGCTTATGCTGTGTTAGGCAATGGGAGTACTCATTCCCATAAATGCTCCTCATGTTATGGCCAGTACAGACAACCAATGAATAAAATGTGTGAAATATGCATATTTATAAACACATATATTACATAATTTGATTTAACCATAAAGAAGGATGAAACTGTGTGATTTTCAGGGAAATGGATGTAACATGAAACCGTCATGTTAAGCAAAATAAGCAGATCACAGAAAGAAAATGTATGCTTTCTGTCATGGAAAATGTAGTTTTAAAAGTATACATATATGCACATAAACACACACACACATATATGCAGCAGAGAGGGGACTCTGGGGGAACTTGAAGGACCACCAGAAGTGTGGAAAGGGCACTTGAGAACATAGTAGGAGGATGGATATGAGCAAAGTACAAGAGCGTAAGGTATAAAAATGTCACAATGAAATATTGTCAGGTAGCTAAAAGGGCTATAATGAATAAATCAAAATGACTGATTATTTAAAACTTGGGAAGTAGGTAAACCACATTTCCACAGACTAGCCGCCACAACTCTTCTGAGGTGTTTTGAGATCTGACTGGCTATAAATTTGGAGGCAGTAAAATGGGACAGTCTTGAAACAAGTTTGAATGGGAGGATGGGATGGTATTAGCGCCAATGGAAGAGATGTGCTGAGGTTGTACATTCAACTTTTATCACCCCCGAGCAATTATATTTAAGTCTAATTAGAAAATTTTAATAAATACTTGTAGCAATAAGACCTGCTTTCCTGTCAGTTCAAGACACCTGGTTTTGTCAAGTTGACAGCCACATAGTCATGTCTGTCCTTGGCTATAAGAGATTAAGAACCTTAAGGCTGCTGTTGAGATAGGTGAGTTGTCTGGTGGCTGATTGTGCCTTGAATTGAGATTTAAATTACTGGTCTTGGAGACTGGAGAGACTACTCCAGCAGTGAAGTGCTTGCTTTGCAAGAATAAGGACCTGAGTTGCATCTCCAGGCCTCAGAAGGTGAGGTGTGGTGTGCCTGTAGTCTCAGCACCGAGGGTGCAGAGACAGTAGACCCCAGCCTTGTGAGCAAGCCAGGAGGACTGAATTCATGAGCTCTCCGTTCAGTGGAGGACCTTGTCTCAAAAGAATAACAAGAACAATAGGATAATTAAGGAAGACTTCCTATGTTGAGCTCTGGATTCCACAAACAGGCACACGCATACACACAGGCACACACACACACAACATGCACACAGATAAGCACACCAGATGCACACACACTCAGGCACACACACATGTACACACAGATACACACACATGCACATACAATATACCACACACACACACACACACAAACACACACACACAAACACACATACATACAAAAGAGTGATCCTAGAATTTCAGTTCTCATGCCAGGTGGTGATGGTGCACACCTTTAATCCCGGCACTCGGGAGGCAGAGGCAGGCAGATCTCTGTGACTTTGAGGCCAGCCTGGTCTACAAGAGCTAGCTCCAGAACAGGCTCCAAAGCTACAGAGAAACCCTGTCTCGAAAAAAAAAAAAAAAAAAGAATTTCAGTTCTCTTAGCTTTCCAGCTCCATTAGAAACCACTGACACCTTCTATGGTTTCTGAAATCTTCATTCCTCCTGGAAAAGCTTATGCAGCAGCCTTTAACTCCACAACCATTACAAGTTGGTTTTGTTTTTTTGTATTTCTGTTTGTTTTGCCTGATTGTTTTCGAGACAGAGTTTCTCTATGTAGCCCTGGTCATCCTGGAACTCACTCTGTAGACCAGGCTGACCTCGAACTCAGAGATCCACCTGCCTCTGCCTCCTGAGTGCTAAAATTAAAGGTGTACACCACCACTGCCTTGCAGTTACAGGACTTTTAAAATTAAATTCATATTGCTGCTATTAAATGCTGTGTCCTCAGGATTCCTTTTCCTGCTAGCAATGAGTTTTACACTATTGTTAGCATCTGCATGGATGGAATACTTCATGCATGGAATAAACACCAGAAGACAGTATTGTTGTCATAAAACATATATTTTCTAGATATAGGTTTTTTAGTGCTCTTATCTCTGCCCTAAAGTTCTCGGCTTTCATCTCATAGGAAGAGTCGCATTGAGTACGTTTTGTGGTTAAAATCTGATGAGAAATATTTTTTCTCAGCTTTGCTTAAAAAGTCTATCTTTTGTTTTGAAATAGAATTATTTTTAGATGTATAGAAAAATCTCTAGCATGGATTTCTCAATTGTACCATATTGTGGGCTGGAGAGGGGGCTTTGAGGTTATGAATGTTAAGCTGGTTGATTCTTTTGTCAACTTCCTGTGAGCTGTAATCCTCTAGGAAGATGAAATATCAATTGAGAATATGCCCCCATCAGACCGGGGAGTAGGCAAGCCTGTAGGATATTTTCTTGATTGATGTGGAAGGGGTGGGCCCATTGTGGTGGTGCTGCCCCTGAGTTTTCAAAAACAAAACAAACAAGAAAGGCTGAGTGAGCCATGGAGAACAAGCCAGTAAGCAGCCTTCCTCCAGGACCTCTAATTCAGTTCCTACCTCTTGGTTCCTGTCTTGAGCTTCTGCCCTGACTTCCCTTCATGATGTAAGCCGAAATAAACCCGTACAAGTTACCTTTGTTCATGATGTTCTCTCACAGCGGTAGTGTGGTGGTTAGAGTGATATTGGCCCCCACAGGTTCATGTATTTGTATGTTTAATCCCCATTGATGATCTGTTGGGGAGGTGTGGCCATTTGCAGGAGGTGTGTCACTGGGGGTGGGCTTTGAGGTTTCAAAAGCCCATACAAGGTGCAGCCTCTTTCCCTCCCTCCTTTCTGCATCTCTGCTTCTCTCTCTTGCTCTCTTGCTTTCTCCCTGCTTGTGGATCAGGACGAAGCTCTCAGTGACTTCTCCAGCACCGTGCATCCTGCTATGCTCCCTGCCTTGATAATAGTGGCAACTGTAATTAAGCCTTCAAGTAAATGCTTTCTTTTCTCCCTGATCACGATGTCTCTTCACAGCAATAAGTGACTAAGACAACTAAAAACCTGGAACAGAAATTGGTACCAGGTTTATAGGGCATCAGTATGACAGACCTGACCTGTTGTTTCGGGAAGGATTATGGAAGTGTTTGAAACTTGGGGCTGGAAAAGCCATCTAATGCTCAGAGACTAATGTGGTATTGTATTGACAATGAAAGCAAAGCATTGAGCAGACACCTATTAAATGTTTATATCAAGCAGGTGAAAAGTCATTCTACTGCCTCCTCCTGACACTTGGAGAAGCCCTATTCTGACCTTACATACTCGAACAAGCATCTTGTCTATAAGATTCTATTTGAGGTGGGTATAATGATGTTGGGATACCAGGAGAAGTCCCTCCAGTCATATTAAGCAACAGCTTTGCTTGCTTTTTAACATGTGTGCAGGTAGATTCAGGGTAGCAAAGAGGTAAACTAATGATAAGCAAATCATGGGAGTTCATGAGCCTGGAGAAATGACTCCCCAGTTAAGAGCACTGGCTGCTCTTTCAGAGGTTCTGAGTTCAATTCGCAGCAACCACGTGGTGGCTCACAACCACCTAAAGTGTGATCTGTTGCCCTCTTCTGGGATAAAGTGAAATATGCAGATAGAGCACGCATACATAAAATAAATCTAAGAAGGAAGAAGAGTTCATTATACCTCAATCTCTGCCAGGCAGTAATGACCACAAAAATCTCTCTAGGTATCCATATCTTGTATGCTTCTCTTTTTAAAGAATGTTTTTAACAGCAATTATACAAAAATAACACCCATTCAACATAGACTTAAATGATAATATAGAAGTGATTTCACATACGTTCATTCTATCCTTCATACTCTGGGTGTGAATTCCTAATGAGTTCTTCTGCTGCTAACATACTCCACATACAAGGGCATTTTCAAGCATGTCACCCCACAGAAAAGCAATCCCCGAGGGATAAAAGCTGGAAACCGCGGGAGCTGAGCCTTCTGGGAGAGAGGGACAATAGAGGAGGAACAGCGGTGACAAATGCTCAAGAAGTCATTAGATTTGGAGAGTAGGGACATAATTAGTGATTTTCCAGAGAACATTTGATTACAGTCTCTAAGCTGACACCAGATTGTTAGCACGTGAGGCCCAGTGAAGCTTCTCTTTGAGAAGTTCCATCCCAAGCTTGGGTCACCCTCCTGGGCCAGAAGAAGGCGATCAGGGTTGAAATGCAAAGAGCCACACGGACACCTCAGCGCTTCAGTCAAATGCTCCGTTGAGAGGCTCTGCTGCCACACAACAGGATGACAGTTTGTTAACACCTTTGGTCACAACCTCCCTGGCAGCTCCACACAACCCTTATGCCTCTAAAAAATGGACAGCATCGTGAGCAAGCTTCCTGATTCACGATTAGCATCTTTTGTAGCATAATTAGGTTTCATTATCCCCCTCCCACTCTTTCTTCCTAGCATAAATATAAGTAAAGATCTAAAGTTGTCCCAGGCTACACAATTTCCCCAATAGAGACTTTATCTCTTGGGAGCCCACAGGTGAGGTGGGCACAAGAGGAAATGGTCCCAGAAGACAGTCCATGTTAGAGGAGTGGGGAGGTACCATGGACTTATTGTCTGAGAGAGCGTCCTACAGATCTAGAAAATGGTTAAGAACTGGCCGAACAGTTAGCTATTTGCTATTCTTAGGAGGCTTTGCCCAGCTAGTAGGTGGAGGGAGGTCAGAGGAGGCGGTGCTTGTGCTCTGCCTTTTTTTCCAGGCCACAAGATGATGCATATATCTTTGCTTTGCTCAATAATTAAATGAGAAAAAGAAAGTGTGCTTGTGGTTTCAGTAAAGACAGACATTTTATATAAGGTTGGCTCAAACTCCAAATTGAAAAATAAGAGACTAGAATTATACTAATGGTCATGTAGTCACAGTGTCCTTGGGTGGAAAATCACCTACAGAGAGAAACATGACTTGTCTAAAAGCCAAATTTGAAAATGCATTTACATACAGGGGAAGATGGGGCCATCCTGCTGTGAGAATCTAGGCAAGATACATACTGGTCCAAGGTCTGTCTTCCTCTAGTCCCAAGTCTTAATGAATCCTCAGAAATAGTGGGTAGGCAGGGAGGCAGGTAATTGCTTCTTCAGCATCCCGAGGTACCTGTTGTGGAATATTACTTTAACTAGGCAAAAACGTGTTATGTTTGTTTATGTTTCATTCTGATTGGTTTAATAAAAAGCAGAATGGCCAGTAACTAGAAGAAGGGATAGGCAGGGCTGGCAGGCAGAAAGAACAAGGAGGAGGAGGATTCTAGGCTCAAAAGGAGTAGAGAGAAAAGAGAACAGGTAGAAAGAGTGGAAGACCCCCACCCGGGGCCAGTCAGCCAGACACAGAAGAAGCAGAAAAATATACTGGCTTTGTGGGAGCCTAGCCAGTTTGGATGCTCACCTTCCTAGACATGGATGGAGGGGAGAGGGTGGTCCTTGGACTTCCCACAGGGCAGGGAACCCTGACTGCTCTTTGGACTGGAGAGGGAGGGGGAGGGGAGTGGGGGGAGGGGGAGAGAAAATGGGAGGCGGGGAAGAGGCGGAAATTTTTAATTAAAAAAAATTTAATAATAAAAAAAAGAAACAGAAAAGTAGGAAATACCGAGTGAAATAAAGGTAAAAAGCCCCTAGGCAAAATGTAGATGAAGAGAAGCAGGTTAAAGCAAGTTCTAAGAGCTAGTGGGACAAGCATAAGATAAAGTCAAGCATTCACGACTAATAATAAGTCTCCATGTCATGATTTTGGAGCTGGTGGTGTGCGAAAGCCTGCTCCAGCTGTCTCATCGGGGTGCTGGGCCAGTGTCCTCCCTAATCCTTTCTGATGACAGGTCTGGTGACCTTTGCTGGCACTTGGACTTTTTAAGGGGACAAGAAGAATCATGAAGCACGGAAGCTCAACAATCCAGGCCCCTGGATTAGCAACCCATGTCTAGCCTTCATAATGAATTCTTCATCTTGCTCAGTTTCTCATTAGCATGAGACAAAGTATAAAAGTCCGAGAGTCAGAGTGCAGGCTTCTTCCTGCTGCATTTCTGCAGCATAATTAAAATGCCCACTTCCCGGCTCAAGCAGCCAAAAAGGAATCCAAGTGTAACTCTTAGAGGAACATTTTGTGAGTCAGCGAGGGACACTCACGGTATTAATATGTACCTACCTGTTCCCAATTCCCTTTCAATAACGTGTCAGTGAGCAAAGGTTCCCTATGAAATCTGACAAGCATGGGCTGTTGAGGAAGTGGAGGGGAAGCTCTCTGTTCATATGACTAATTACACAGGCTTCATGCTGGCTTGCTCTTTTTTGATGCTGATCCTAGTCCTAATTGTCAGTTTGCTCCCTGGAAAAGTGTGGCTGAGTTCAAATGCTTCTGTAGACTGTTTTCTCTTAGCATTCTGAGCTGAAACTGATGCAAGCTGACAGCGAACAGATGGAAAAGAGACTCATTGCACTCGGCAAAGCTTTTCAAGTTCCCCAAGCAAGAACTAGAAGCAGCTCTAAGAGGGTGGGATTTACCGCTTGCTGTGCCTCACACCAGCCGGGAGCTGCATCCAGGAGATGGCAGGCCTCTGTGATGGGCAGCCAAGAGTCCGGACATGCTGATTAGAGGCCAAGGTAGATGTGCAAACTGCACACGGCCTGTATATCTGAGAGAACACTAAGAAACAGACTGTGAGACTGATGGTTGGACCTCCTTACCTGGTCCTATCACTATGCCTTTTGCAAGGAGGCCTTGAAACTATTCCCAGTAAGGAGTAAATCTGTGTCTTCAACCAGACTAGGTGGGTCTTTTGATTTGTATGAACTGGTAGAAAACACTGCATAGGATTTTATGTTAGTTACAAACCAACAACGTGAAAATCCAGAGAACACAGCCCCTTCCTCCTCAGAGAATACTGCACATACAAACCTGAGGGCAGAGAGTTCTATGTCTCCAACCAAACTGGAGTTCCCTAGCCGAGATCATTCTGGGTGATTCTATGAGAAGCTACACAACCATCTGGCTGTGATCCATGGGTAATCCCAGTCAATGCTAACTTAGCCTTTTTCAGATCAGAGGCTAAGTTGGAAGTTTTTTTCAGTCAACACATGAACACCTATGAACAAAAGGAAATGTTTATTGATTGTAGTGACTGAACTTTAGAGTGCGTGCTAAGTCAGTTCTTCTAAGCAGAATATGAAACATGGAGTTAGGGAAGCAAGAGACTGATTTGTGAAATACCCATAAGGGGAGAAATAGAGATAGGGAGAACCTTCAGACTGAGATATAGATTGGACTTTCATGAAATAAGGAAGGGTGGTTGGGAAAAAAAGCCCCAGACTACATCATGGTTTTATGAAAGTCTGGCTAGTATGATGAAGACATCTTGAGCCAATGTAACTTAAAAGGAGCCCTGCTCTTCACAGAAGTGGGCCTGTACTAGTAACCTCTATATGCTCAGTCATAGGCTGGAAGCAGCCTAAAGAAAGTGGAGCCACACTGTGAACTCAGAAATGGATCTGGAAGGGCATCAACAAGAGCCATTGGTCACTGAGCAAGAGATCTGAGCAGCATATACAGTTTTGCCATGCAGCTGTATTAGGGAGGTAGACCAGATAGCTCTGATACGTGAGGTAGATAGGGTTCTGACCTCCAGAGATCTTCACTATGACCTGAGATTGATATTGTTCACCTTATGTGTTAGCTCTGATAAAAATCTAGAGAAGAAGCTTTTCCTGGAATAGCTTCAAAGTTTCCCACTGTTCTTTGCTAACTACAAGCGCCAAAGCCAGTAGTGTCCTGAGAAAATGCAGCAGATCCAGAACTCACTCTTCAGGGGGCACAGGGTGTGCACATTGTTTATCACTTTACCTAAAAGAAGTCACATGGTGCTCTCCTCAGTGGGCCAAAAGGAAACTGAGTCCCTGGCCCAGAGGCTTTTAATTACCTCCAGTTGAAACTCTCCTCAACCTGTGTGATAAAACTTACAGAATATTGTTGGTGGCAAACCCTTCATGCACCTCGGGAGAACGGGTTAGAACACCTCATTTCTATTGTTTTTATAAAGCAATTTGGTTATAAGCATTTGTAATCAGTATCATTAATTAGTTTTTATGGACATCTAGGGAGAAGATACAACCTCAAATTCAATTAACATTTATGGAGCTCTGTTTATGTGCTAGGCAGCTTGCCAAGGAGGTATTTTATTGAGTTTTCACCAAAACCATGGGAGGCACTTAATATTATCTCTATTTGTTTCAAGGATCACACAGTTATATAAAATGCAAAGGTCCCCTGACTTCACAAACCATACACTCAACATACTTTAATTAGGTGTACAGCAAATTCTATGAGCTAGACTCTTTGATAGTCATATCCACATGCTTTCTTAAGTTCCTCGTAGGCTGGGAGGTGGAGAGGTATCATGATCAAATACTTTATGTGATGCATGCTGCATCTGAGAACTGAGAGGCTACTTGGGCACTGGAGAGTGGCTATGGGCTGGTTGCCCCCCAATTTGTACACTGAAGTCGACCTCAGAAACTTGGAGTATGACTTTATTTGATGGTAGGTCTTTCAGAGGGACAAATAAAATAAAAGAAGGTTATATGGTTGGTTTCTAACCAAAAATGGCTGGTGTCTTATCGAACAGGAGAACAGGACACAGACAGACACGTGTGTGTGCAGAAGTGTGACTATTTAGGGACAGAAAAGATAGTCAAGGGATAGGCTTCAGAAGGAAGTGCCTCTGCTCACACATTGACTGGGAGTTTCTGGACCCATGCATTTTGAAGAAGTAACGCCAGGAACGTTTCTGAGTGAGGCAGGTACTGCAGCAGAGCAAGAACCACAGAGGCAGAGTCAGGCTGAGAGTCACCTGTCTGTGGGTTTACCCAAAAGCAAATCACCTTTTGTCTCTGGACCACAGATCATTTCTCTGTGATGTGAGGAACTAGCCCAGAAGTGCTTCCCAAAGTCAAAGATTGTTGACCCCCAGAAACACATCTCTAGAAAGGGAGTAGGGAATGTGATGTTCTCCATGTCCTGATATATTAGGGAGCACTGTACACCAGAGTCTCTCCGGAGTATTGTGACTTGGAGCATTATGCCAAAAGCTATGAGAAGGTCTTCAGCAGAAAAATCATGTTTTATGTAGAATCCATCAACTTTATTTAACCATTTAATCAATTTCCATAGTGCATGTAAAACTCACGCTGCAAAGGATTTGTATTGGGAAACTCAGACCCAAGGTCCTGTTGCTTTGATCCCCTATGCCCTGTAGTTAGTAACAATAAAATTTACATCTCAGGTCTGAAATCTGAGATTGAGGATGAATCCTATGATTTAATCTTTAAGAAATACTCCTCACTTGAACAGATGGAGACCAGGTGGCATTAGTTTGGTCTATGTTCTCTGGTTTAATAATTTATGTTTTGTTTTAGTACTTAAAGTTTGCTCTTTCAGTTACCTATTTCTTTAGCAAACATTTACCTGCCAATGCTGAATAATATTGGTAACAGTGTTAATTTGAACTTATTTTTGCCTTAAATATGCCAAAGTGTTTCACATCAACTTGATGGTAGCTATCCCCTGAAAAACTGTCTTTTATCGAGTTAATGAAAATTTCATATATTTTTAAAGAGTTTTAATGAAGATGATTGCTGGGTTTTGATAAAATTCTTTTTGTCTTCTATGGGGTGATATGACTTCTAGCCTTTGCAATAAATTAATTTATAAGATGATTCTAACATTACCGGGATAACAACACCTGGGTATCATTTATTAACATGAATACATTAACTCATTTAAGGATTCCAATGTAATTATTGTCTTTCAGCTATCTGTAACCAGAAGTATATATTTTTAAAACACTTAAACAAAACAGGTCTGTGCTGATGAGAGTTTTTCCCAGTGTTCCTTAGTTCTCATTAGGTAAGCAAGCTGTTCAGGCCTAGTTCAAGGTGGTATCAGTCAACTGTTAATCTGTTTTAATCTCCAAGACTATTCAGTCTTGAATTTAACAAAAATTTAACAGAATTTAACAAAAACTGACCAATCTCCACAGCACTAGCTAAAGAAAATTCTGCTGCACATAGCTCACTTTATGAACATTAGCTGCAGCAGTAACAAATACTGTTGAAAGAGCTATAATTTTAGGTTAAATTAAAAATTAGACAATGAAAATATTTTTTAAAGTTATTCCAGAGGTTGGAGAGATGATCTCTTGGTGCTCCTGCAGAGGACCCTGGTTTGATTCTCAGCACCTACAACCATGTATCTAAAGTTCCAGAGGAGCTGACAGGTCTCTGTTGACATCAGACACACATGTGGTAGTCAAGCAGATATGTAGACAAAACATACAGTACACATATATTTTTTAATTTAATTTTAAATGGTATGTCAGCAATTGTTTGTAAGTTTCTGCTTCTGATCCCACAAACATTGATGCATACGGGTCATTTTTCAATCACCATATGTTAAAAATCACCATATCTAATATCCACTAACAAATGTATCTATGATTTATTTTTTAATGTGATTTTTTATGTTTGAGGATTTGATATGTGACTACTATTTTTACACCATTTCTACCCCTCTCTCTCCAACTTCCCTTATGTCCCTCTCAAATTCATGACTTTGTGTTCTATATTTATTCTTGATACACATAACATACATCTTACTGAGTCAGTTCAGTGTTACTCATGAATACACATATTTAGGCTGATCACTTGGTACTGGCTAACCCATCAGAGAGTTTGTCTCTGAGGAGAAAAAAATGAAAACAAAAAATGATTCTTCTTCTCTTAGGAGCCATCAATTACCCACATTTCTTTGAGATTGTTACACAGACCCACAACTGGTTCAAAATTCAGAGAATCAGTGACTGTGTTGGTACATCTATAGCACCTGCCAATTTCTTGTCATGTGGTCCCAGCTAAGAAAATGTATCTTATCTCCATCTTTTCTCAGACTAACTAGAATATTTAAACAACACAGCTGGACTAATTATGGAGATAAAATGGAAAGATCACCAAAGCTGATATTTCATGTTTCTTTTCCTATTAATGTAAAACAAAGAAAGAACACAAGACAGCAGGAAAATTGCATTGGGCTGGTTGATTTGGCTTTTAACCAGTTTATTTTGCATTTATTATTGATTTAAATGCTTATTCGAATCTTGATAGGCATACTCAGATACACATCAGGGGGAGATTATTAATTTATGCTCATCTCAGTAATGTTTCTCAGCTATAGAGACAATCAAGGTTTTGGGATCTTCAGAAAAACACACACTAAACAGTAACATCATTAACTCCTTAATGTCCTTACAACCAAAGCAATAACCACAGGCCCATCCCTTGTCATTGCTACTGCTGTGTCTGAGGAAACACTGGTGTGGGTTTTCCAGTCCCCAAATTCCTGGATCACATCTCTGCTGAATGGGGATCATGTCTCAGTGGATCACAGGATACCAAGGTTGGGAAGGAGCCCAGCTTCTCGGGCTTTGTCACCAGTGTAGTTTAATACTTCTGGTCTTTGATGACAAACCTCCATTCATATATGATATTTTTTTGAACATTAGTGAAATCAATGAAGATAGATGCCATATCAAAAAGTTAAAGAAAGGTACTGGAGAATGAGAAGTAACACCTATCTTTTATTATTTTTCAACCCAATTTAAAGATACAGATGCTCTTTGACTCACGATATTCAAGTGAACCTAATGTAGGTTGAAATGTCTTCAATGCATCTGCCTTTCCTAACAGCGCAGTTTAACAGCATGGTGATTTGTAGAGTTGGCTTTGCTCTCATGGATGAGTATAAATGTAGCTCATTGCTGTTGCACAGTATCTGAAAATATCATCCCACATACCCCTAGCCCATGAAAACATGCAGCTTCACACATCAGCCTATATTCCTAGCCCATGAAAACACGCAACTTTACATATCAATTCATATTATCCTAGCCCGTGAAAACATGTAACTTCACTATTGGAGATGCCGTTTTATTGACTATATATTGCTACTACACCACCTTAAAGTTAAAGAATTATAAGTCCATTGTAAGTATGGGACAATCTATGCTCCTTAATAATCACAGAATGTTAGAAGGGGCTGCAAAATTCTACATTCCAACAAGCTCTTTGTATACTGTAAACCAAGTGCCGGAGTCCTTAAATAAAATGGTTTGGTTTTGTGTTTCACTGTTATATTTCTCTAGTTTGTAAAGACCGGATTTCCAAAATGTGGTGAGATCAGCATTAGGTGTCTACCACTGGGAAACAGGCAAGGGTTTATGGGTCATTCTGGGCATTGTGGACCAGCCTATGTCTGGTCAGCCTCTTCTGCTATTCATGAGTGATAGACAAAGAATCTTGTGGCACTCAGGGCTCAGGGAACCCTAAAAGATGACAGGGTACTGAGAAGGAGGCAGGCACGTGACTGCAGAGCAAGCCTTTCTGGTATTAGCCTGGGAACTGGAAGTCATGTGCCATAGCATTTAGAGGACTTCCCGTGACACTTACAGTCATGGAGCGATAGAGCTGGAACCAAGACTCCCAACACCCTGTCCTATGTTGATCAGAGCACCCTCTAGGCAGAATCATTCATCTCCACAGACCTCCAGGACTATTTTCTCTAGCGAAGGTTCTATCAGTTACAAAGCTCAAATACCAAGCAATGACTGGTCATACTGGGGTTCTCACAGCAGTGCGTGTGTTTAGTCTCTCAGGTACAGCTGATGGGATGCTGGGCGATTCGATACTGGGAAACAAACCACTTTTTTTGACGGTTTGGAAGATAGGGAGGAACTTAACTCTGTTTAGGGACTTCTGGAAATTTCCCAGGGATAAAGGGAGATGGACTTGGTGTGCTGAGGAAGATAGTTTCACAGATTTCAGTGAGTCTTTTACTTTCTCATTGGCTTGAAAAAATGATTAAGACGCTATAGGTGGGGAATGTTCCATTTGATACCAGCCCTGCCTTTCAAATGCATATTGAGCTCATAGCAATCCCTGGACAGTCCATCTGCAGGAGTTCATGACTGGACCCAATAACCATCATGCTTATGGGGGGACTCGAGGCAATGCTTGTTCCTTCTAGCCATTGTGGTTAGACCCACCGATACACTGCCTTGGGCTGGAAACATTCAATTCTGTCTCTTGGTTGTAAGTACTAATTTTTTGGATTGAATATTTTTCCCTATTACTCTTTTCTGATAAATATTCTGCAGGTTTTTGGTGTGGATCAAAATATGATCTACTTCGAGTCTTCTCATATCATTTGCTTTCTTGGGAAAAACATGTTGGAAAAAAAGTGTTGATTAAAGTACAAAGAAAGATAAAAGGAAGGTGAGAATGTGAATGAATACATTTAGAAAGACATACACAAGGGCTGCAGGGACAGTTCAGCAGCTAAGAGCATGTACTGCTCTTGCAGAGGACCCACACTCAACTCCCAGCACATCAGGCAGCTCACAACTGCGGTAGTTCCAACTCCCAGGAACACAGCGCCCTCTTCTGGCCTCCTTGAGAACTTGCGCTCCCATGCCCCTACACATATACATACAATTAGAAATAAAAAGTCTCTCTTTTTTTTAAATTTTATTTATTTTTAAGGATTTCTGCCTCCTCCCTGCCAACCCCTCCCATTTCCCTCCCCCTCCCCCAATCAAGTCCCCCTCCCTCATCAGCTTGATGAGCAATCAGGGTTCCCTCACCTGTGGGAAGTCCAAGGACCGCCCACCTCCATCCAGGTCTAGTAAGGTGAGCATCCAAACTGCCTAGGCTCCCACAAAGCCAGTACGTGCAGTAGGATCAAAAACCCATTGCCATTGTTCTTGAGTTCTCAGTAGTCCTCATTGTCTGCTATGTTCAGCAAGTCCGGTTTTATCCCATGCTTTTTCAGACCCAGGCCAGCTGGCCTTGGTGAGTTCCCGATAGAACATCCCCATTGTCTCAGTGTGTGGGTGTACCCCTCGCGGTCCTGAGTTCCTTGCTCGTGCTCCCTCTCCTTCTGCTCCTGATTTGGACCTTGAGATTTCTGTCTGTTGCTCCAATGTGGGTCTCTGTCTCTGTCTCCTTTCATCGCCTGATGAAGGTTAATATTCAGGAGGATGCCTATATGTTTGTCTTTGGATTCACCTTCTTATTTAGCTTCTCTACGATAGCGAATTATAAGCTCAATGTCCTTTATTTATGGCTAGAAACCAAATATGAGTGAGTACATCCCATGTTCCTCTTTTTGGGTCTAGAAAACACTATCCTGAGTGAGGTAAGCCAGACCCAAAAAAAGTCTCTTTTTAAAGGACACATACAGGCTGGATGTGGGAAGCATAGGCACTTAGAGACATCAGGGAGGCAGAAGCAGGTGGATCTAGGTGAGTTTGAGGACAGCCTGGTCTACAAAGTGAGTTCCAGGACAGCCAGAGTTATAACAAAAAAAAAAAAAAAGAAACAAAGCAAACAAAAACAAAAACAAAAACAAAAAAACCCAAACAAACAAAAAGACACATACAGTAAAGCAGATCAGCCAAACCAATCACGTGTTCTTTGACCACGGGGTTTGCTAACCTGGCTAAAGCAGGCAGCCAGCAAATGCCAGGGATCCATCTGCCCTTCTCTCCCCTGCTCTAGGACTGGGGATATCTGTGCCTAACTTTCTAAGTAGTTGCTGGGATCCATGATCAGGTCCCCGTTCTCGCAATGCAAGGCTTTACTATTAGCTTTCCTCTTCATCAAGATTTCTGTCAATATTCTGAGGTGGTTTCAGGTGTATGCATGTTGACTTAATAAAGTCATTTTTTTACAGTATACTTTTAATCTCTAAAAACATTTTGGCCCTAAAGTCTAATTTTTATAAGTAGCTAAGGTGCACTCATTTGGATACTGATTCCGTAGAAGTGTTGAATACTTAAGCATAATATTGATATTGTACATAATTATGTCTTACTTTCTATATTTCTTATGTTTTAGGAAGGTATCTCATCAACTTTCCTATCAATCATTTTGTTCTACAAATAAGAGCATTTAAACAGTGATTTATTTTAATAGAATAACATAGTTGAATTTGTTTTACAAGTTTTCATTTCACTCTAGCAGACTGACTTGCAGCTGTGGGCAGTATGATTTAAGCTGCTATCTGGGAAAGGCCTCCTGTGCCACTGGGTGATACCCAAACAAGTCAGTTTTGTTTTTTTTTTTTTTTTTATCTTCTTTTGCTTTGTTTTGTTTTCAGAGAGATCTATACTATCTGATGGAGTGCATGCCTGACCGGCAGCTCAGTTCCATCCACCCTGCCTCCCTACACAGGATGAATGCCAGGGCCAGCTATCCCTAATGTCCAGATCACCCTGAGGGATGTTCCGTTCCTTTTGCGGTCCTTAGAGATGGGCAGCAAAGTGGCCATGTGCAGAATTTCATCCTCCTGTCTTTAGCTGGGGCTGTGACGTAGGATAACCGTGTTTCTACTTTTGGTGTTTATGGGGACGGGTGTATTTCCTTCTGAGAAATAATATTCTCCCCTTCTCAATTCCAGATTCAAAGGACAGTGACATAATTTCATTGCACCGTGGCTTGAGGACGTTTGGGTGGGAAATCCCACATGGGCTTCGCACTGCACTATTCACGTCAAACTGTCCCTGTTCTCCATTTCTTCCAGTTCTAAGATTCCCCTTGGCTCGTCCTTAACCTCTTCTGCTTCCTGGCATGTGGTGGGCATTGGAGTAAGTACCAGCAATGTGGAAATGGAGGAGTCTGTAACAACTGACTCACCGAGAAGCATGGACATAGTTAAAGACACTCAGTCACGTGAGAGGAGGATTCTTCCGTACCTACTGGCAAGCCGCTCAGGCGTTGTTTCTCTTTAGAGGGAAGACAGGCTAAATGATTTTGTGCATCTTCGGGTTTAAAGCAATAGCTTCCCTTTGTCTGCAGTTTGTAATGAATGTCCTCATTTTTCTCAGTGTTCTCCCCAGCAGCTCTGAGGTGAGCTCAGGACAGAGACTGCCGCCAAGACTACTTTCTGCTTTGAACGGATCAGAATCTAACCCTGTCTATGACAGCCAAGGTCCCATCGGAAGGGGTGTTACCAAGAACTCTGTCTGTGCTAGCTAAGAGATACGTTCCTTTAAGGCAAGCTCACTGCATCTAAATAACACTTAGAGCTGTCTTAACAGTGGGCCTACATTCCTTTGAACACGAGGCTCTACGTCTTCTCTTCAACTGTAGACATTATCAAATGGGACTGATGGCCCTTTATTCTAGCTTGCTTTCCTATTGCTATCGGAAAATAGTCTAACCAAGCAACTCAGGAAAGAACAGCTTTACTTGTCTTACATTTCTAGGTAACAAGTTCATCACAGAAAAATCAAGGCAAGAACTCAAAACAGGAACCTGAAGGCAAAGGTCGTGGAGGACTGGCTACTTACTGGCTCCGTCAATGGCTCATGATCAGCCACGATTTCTCCTAACTGCCTAGGGATGGTGCTACCCACAGTGGGTTGGACTCCCCCATATCAACCATCAATCAAATAATCTTTCACAAGATACAACTATTGGCCAGTCTGACTTGGGCGTTCCTCAGCTTAATTTTTCTCTTACCAGGTAACTCTAAATTGTATCAGGTTAACAAGAAAAACTAACTAGCACATTCTTCAAACAAAGTCACTGCAGTATTTTCAAGAACTCGACCTTGGTGAAGTGAGTTCTGTGGTAAAGGGCTAGTAGGACCCAAAGGGCAAGAAGAAGCCTAACTAGTAACCCCTGGGGGAAGTGTGCTATTTTTTTTCCCAGAGAGCCTTTTTTCTGTGCAACAGCCCTAGCTGTCCTGGAACTAGCTCTGTAGACCAGGTTAGCCCCGAACTCACAGAGATCCGCCTGCCTCTGACTCCCAAGTGCTGGGATTAAAGGTGTGTGCCACCACCACCCAGCACAGTGTGCTGTTTGTGATGGTCATTTGGAATGTGGTCTGGGCTTAGATGGAGAAGATGACTCATTCCGACCTGGAGAGATGGTTCAGTGGTTAAGAGCACTGGTTGCTCTTCCAGAGGTCCTGAGTTCAATTCCCAGCAACCACAAGGTGGCTCACAACCATCTATAGTGGGATCTGATGCCCTCTTCTCACATAAAGTGGATAGAACACTCATAGACATAAAATAAACAAATAAATCTTTAAAAGTAAAGAAAGAAGGAAAGAAAGACAACGACTCATTCTAGTTAACTGGGTGCTGGTAGATGAAGAAAATCGAGACCTAGTGGGATGTATGTTGTCACAGTAGAACAAAAATAAATCTAAACTATTCTAGGATAGTCTAAGACAAGACACGGAAGACAAGACAAAAGTGTCGTGTTTATTTAAAGTTTGGTCATGGTCCCAAGGCCTACCGTGGCTCCGAGGATATTTGAGACACACATACCATTCCAATGGTGGTCCTTGTCTGGAATTTCAAGGAAGGGAATTCGCCCATGGATTGTAGAAACAGAAGTAGGGGATTGATTTTTGATGCTGAGATAGAAAGAGCATTCACAAAGATGATGCCAGTATTTTAAATGTTCACGAATGTAGCAAGGAAAAGGTGGTCATAAATCCACATGGTGGGATGGAGGAGGGTTTCTCATGTTTGTCCATGGGATCCACGTTAGCATCATTGGGAAGATAACTCTCCCTGAGAGGGCATTTAGTTCTCGTAGTCAGTAGACCAGTAGCATCCTGCAGACCATTGTACAACAATCATAGAAGTTACCACACACTCCTAAGCTCTCACTAGTGGGGTGACAGCACCCTCTGTGCAGGCCAATGGGGAATGCCCGAGAATCCTGACTCTACGTTGTTCTTTGCCAGTCACTTACTGTGAGTCTCTAGAAAATCTTTTGTAGGTTTGTAGACTTTTTTTCCTTATCTAGAAAGTTATTATAAGCATTAGAAGTTCTATATGAATTTTATTACCTTTTGTATCCATGCAACTTGTAATTTCTATAGTAGTAATGCTTCTGTTACTATAACAAAATACCTGAAATGATTAACTTATGAGGAGGGCGGGCTGATTTTGTCTAAAGATTTTGAGATGTTCCTGAGGATGCTTTGCTCTGGCTGTAGAACTCCTGCAAGCCCAGTATATCATGGCAGAGACACAAGGCAGAGGAAGCTAGTGAGGGCGCTAAACACAGGGATGGGGAGGCAGGCCCGAGGCTCCTGCAGAACTCAGCACTCTTCTTCCTTCAATCACCCCAGGAAGGAGTAGCTTATTTTGAACTGGGATTGGGACAATATCCAATAAAAGGGGAGAGTGAACAAGTATCATTGTTTTCCACGAGTTTGACAAGCAGTTCTTTGTCGTTGTTTGCCTCCTGTTTGCTTCCATTTTACGTCTCTCCTCTCCCACCTTAGCCCTCCCTCTAAGAACCAGGCTTTTATCACTGAGAGCATTTGTTAAAAGTCCAATCTTGCTGTGTAAGATTGCAAAAAGGAACTACGTACCCAGGAACATTCTCACCCTTTCCAAGTATCAATTTTTGTCTCACTTGCTCGGTAGAAACGTTTCCCCTCGGGGTGTTCTTAGTCACTTGAGTGCTTGAAGTCTACATTAATACACTTATTTCAACTAGACCTTTAATCAATATTTCACGGGATGTATTGAGGAGACCCATTTAATCTCTTCTCATCTCTGCAGGTGCGGGAGTGACACAGCACTGGCCCGGGAAGGCTGGCATCATTTACACACAGATGAAGATGTTCTTATTGAGCAAGAGCTTGTTGGAGTAATCACGCTTGCAATGAATCATTTATAGGAAGTGGACAAGGCATCTTATGTTTTACAGAATGGAAATTTTTGATCGATAAGTACATATCTGAGACCCACTACTGGCAGAGTCAAGGACAACCACAGATTGACCTTCTAGAAAGGAAAAATAGCAAGAAAAAAATTAAAAGGCTTAAATAATGAGGCCACTTGGGGTCACAAAGGATTGCAATATTTGTGATATGATAGATTTTAAAGAGATCTTGGGTTTCTGTTTTCCATAGATAACTAAGACTCAATGAATGAGACTGTAAATATGGTCTTTGGAATTATAATTCCATTTTGGTACATGGTAGTAAATGGCCCAAGACTTCAATAAGGTTCCTACTGATGTAATAAACACCACAACTGAAAGGAACTTGGGGAGGAAAGAGTTTATTTCACCATGCAAATTACAGTTCATCATGTAAGGAAGTCAGAGAAGGAGCTCAAGTCAGGAACCTGAAGGCAGGAACTGAAGCAGAGCCATGAAGGAAAGCTGCTTAGTGACTTGCTTCCCATGTCTTACTCGATTTGCTGTCTTATGCCAATCAGGACCATCTGCCCAGGGGTGTCACTTCCCCCAGTAGGCTAAGCACCTTCCACTCACATCAATCATTAATCAAGAAAGTCCGGTACAGACTTTCCTACAGACAACCTGATGTAGGCATTTTTACAATCACTACTTCCCGCTCCTCCCACTGCCCCCCACTGCTCCTCACTACCCCCCACAGCCCCCTACTGCCCCCCACTGCTCCTCACTGCCCCCACTGCTCCCTACTGCCCCCCACTGCT
>NC_022012.1:19012232-19026512 GCF_000317375.1 Microtus ochrogaster
CACTGCTCCCACTGCCCCTGCTGCTCATCACTGCCCCCCACTGCTCCCACTGCTCCTCATTCTTCCCCATTGCTCCCCACTGCCCCCATTGCTCCCCACTGTTCCCACTGCTCAGCACTGCTCCCCACTGCTCCTCAGTGCTCCCTACTGCTCCTCACTGTTCCCACTGCCCCCCACTGTTCCCCCTCACTGCCCCTGCTGCTCATCACTACCCCCCACTGTTCCCCATTGCCCTCACTGCTTCCCCCACTGCTCTCCAATGCTCCTCATTCCTCTTTATTGCTCCCCCACTGCTCCCCACTGTTCACCACTGCTCCCCAATGCTCGCCATTGATCCCCACTGCTCTCCTCTACTCCCCGAGACTGCTCATATTGATATTCACTAAACCTGTCCTCTTCGTTCAGTTGTGACCATAACCCCCGCCTTCTTTCTTCTCTAAGTGTAATAACTAGGCCTCCTCAATAACCCTGCCTTTTTGTTC
Source organism: Microtus ochrogaster (assembly GCF_000317375.1). Classification (NCBI taxonomy): domain Eukaryota; kingdom Metazoa; phylum Chordata; class Mammalia; order Rodentia; family Cricetidae; genus Microtus; species Microtus ochrogaster. The sequence continues at coordinate 19,012,715 of NC_022012.1, forward strand.
AAGTCTATATAATAAACATCTGAGCTTCCAGGGTGTTCCAGCTTCTCCAATAGAGCATAGACCACAGGATCCCAGATTTGTGTCTGCCTATGCATCTATTATTTCTTCATTCCTTATCATTTCTTCATTTCTCATAGTCCTCAGTCAGGTCCAGGTCTCTAGAGGCCATAGATGGACATAGCAGCCTAGAGCTTAGCAAATCATCTAACACGAAGACTACTTTATGATAAAGCATTGAACATCTCATGTATCCTAAACACAGCTTACTAAGTGGTGCTGGTGGCTCTCGGACTTGCCTTTGAATGACTGAAAGATTGGGGCAATGTGGCTTGCTGTCACCACTGACTGAGAAGCTATATCACACCCTGAAACCATCAAAAGATTCCAATTCGAAATTGAAAGTGTAATTTCTAGCAGATGGACACGCTTCTACACCATTATAATTAAACACATGTGAATCTAGCCATTGCAAACTTGGAACTACCTGGATTTTTTCCCACTACTCTTTTCATATCTTTCATCTCATTTTATTGCCTGTGCTACAGACTTACAGTGTGGTGTTGAATGAGATTTGGGAAGAAAAAAAGAGTCATCTTACTCCCAAACTATGTCACTCAACTCATGAATATTCATAAAACTTCTTTAAACTTAACTTCTTTAAAATCAGAACTCATTGGGATACTTCCACATTGGGCTGCTCACTCCAACATCTCTCTGCTTTGTCTACATGTATATCATGTAAGGATGCCAGGTCCCCTAGAACCAGAGTTATAGACAGTTGTGGGCTGCTAAGCAGGTGATGGGAATTGAACCAGGAACCTTTGGAAGAGCAGTCAGTGCTCTTAACCTCTGAGCCATCTCTCCAGTCTTTATGTCATCCTTCTTATTCCCTCCCTTACGGCCTCTTTCTCTCATCACTTGATTGAATTTTTTCCTTCAAAAAGACAAGAGCAGAAGGGTCCTCATCACATTTATGGATGCTGCTTAGCAAGTTAAGAAATGTCTTCTAGTTCAGATTTACAGAGACCTTTTACACATTTTGCAAGTGGGTGCTGAGTTTTGTGCTGTGTTGTTTTGCTCCGTTGAGCCAATCATATGAGCTGTTTCTTTTTCTAAGTCTATGAAGATAATAAACCACATTAGTTGGCCTATATATCTGAGCTGCCCTTGCATTTCTTCCAGGACTCTGTTTGCTTCCCCATGACTCTGGGCATGCTTATCCTTCTCTTCAGGCTGGTGTTCCTCTCCGTATTCTCTGCAGGCTGGCCTAGTGGCATGCATTTCTTTAGTCTGTTACTATCGTGGCAGTCTTAAAAGATAGTTTCTGTGGCTGTAACAATCTGGGTTGACAGATGTGATCTTTTGGAAGTTGGAATACACCTCTCCAGGCCTTTCTGACTTTAAGAATTTCCCTCCTTGCCCGGCTGTGGTGGCGCACGCCTTTAATCCCAGCACTCGGGAGGCAGAGGCAGGCGGATCTCTGTGAGTTCGAGACCAGCCTGGTCTACAGAGCTAGTTCCAGGACAGGCTCCAAAGCCACAGAGAAACCCTGACTGGAAAAAAAAAAAAAACAAACAAAAAACAAAACAAAAAAAAAACCCAAAAACAAAAAAAGAATTTCCCTCCTTGAAATTAAAAAAAAAAACTTTTAAGTTGCATTATTTATTTATTTGTTGATTGATTGGTTGGGGGAGCATATGTTGCGGTGTGCACAGGGTCAGAGGTCAACTTTGTAGAGTTGGCTGTGCCCTTGCTCTTCTACAGGGATTCTGGGGACAGAACTCAGGTCAGCAGGCTTCACGGGAAGTGCTTTACATACTGAATCATCCCACTGGCCCCTGTTTTCTTGGCATTTTTCTTTAACTATCATGACTTTTAAATTTACTTTTTATTTGTTCTGGATGAGCAAGTATAACATTACTTTAAAAAACATGTCATTCGGCCATCTCGTACAACCAGGCAGGACTTGCAGTGGAGGACCTGGGACACCAACCCATCCTCTAAAGCTTCAATCTACAATTTGTCCTGCCTACAAGATGTGCTGGGGTAAAAGGTGTGCAGAAATTGTGGGAGTTCAGCTTGGGACCCATATCGTGAGAGGGAGCCCATCCCTGCCTCTGCCTGGAGGGCCAGGAACCAGAGGCTGGACAGCTCAGAGACCTAGGATAGAACCAAACGTGATTGGAAAAGAAAAACAATATGCTGCTATACTCATAGATTGGTACCTAGCTCAACTGTCATCAGAGGCTGGACAGCTCAAAGACCTAGGATAGAACCAAACGTGATTGGAAAAGAAAAACAACATCCTGCCATACTCATAGATTGGTACCTAGCTCAACTGTCATCAGAGAGGCTTCACCCAGCAACTGATGAAAACCGAAGCAGACCCACAGTTAAATATTAGGTGGATCTTGGGGAATCCTGTAAAAGAGGTGTCAAGGGCAGCACAAGAAAACCCACAGAGTCAAGTAACCTGTGCTAATAAGAGCCACAAAGACTGAAGTGATAACCAGGGAGCTTGCAGAGGAGCAACCTATGCCCTTTGCATATATGTTACAGTTGTGTCGCTTGGACTTGTATGGAACTCCTAGCACTGGGAACAGGTCTCTACTGCTGCCTGCTTCGGGGACCCTTTCCCCCTACCAGAATGCCTGTCCAGCCTTAATCAGAGACTGGGTGCCTAGTTTCACAGCAACTTGATATGCCTCTGCTAGGTGACGTCCATGGGAGGCTGCTCTTCTCAGTGAAGGATAGAAATGGAGGAGGAGTGGATGGGGGTAGGGTGTTGTGGGAAGAGAGGAAGGAGGGAAAAGTGCAGTTAGGATGTAAAAAAATATGTAAATAAAATCATAAAAATGAACAACAATAATAAAAAGATATAAATCTCTCACACTTCCCAAGTGGTGTATCCTTTAGCTAGCTGCTTGCTATGTAGTGACTCTAAGGTCCTTACAATTTTAGTAATTCATATTTCATAAACATAAAATTCTATATAATATGTGTACATAGTATTTGCTAATATCCCCCACTGTAAATATCTCTCTGTCTAACATTCTTCTACGCCCTGCCCATTCTTCTCAGGTAGCCATTGACGTCACTTTCCATGTTTAGTACTTTCCAGATCACATGGGTGGAATCATAAGGCACATGACCTTTTCAGAGTAAAATTCTTTTTTGCTTGTTTGTTTTGTTTTTTGAGACAGGGTTTCTCTGTGAAACCATCCTGGCTGTCCTGGAAATCACTAGGCTGCCCTCAGACTCACAGAGATCTGCCTATCTTTGCTTTGCCTTCCAAGTACTGGGATTAAAGGCGTGTGCCACCACTGTTGGCCTAAGTTCTCTTTTAAAAGTATTTTTTGTTCACACACAGAAGAGTGTATTTCATTATGAGATTCCCATACATATACATTACATCAGTGTATACTGTTCTTTCTGATTCACCGCCACTGCCCTCCCTAGCCCCTTTATCTTAGATAATTGTGTTCTGTGTCTAGGTTTCCCCTGAAGTCTTTTAAATACCTGATCATTCATTTCACACTGGAATATTTAATTCAGCGTGTTCAGTCCATTTATTCAGAGGTACCATTCTTTATTAATTCCCAACTCAAGGACACTTGGATTACTTTTGTGTTTTTAACAATTGTATCATTTATTGTGTGTGTGTATGTGTGTCTGCACATGTGTGTGTGTGTCTGCACATGACAGTGCACTTGTGGAAATCAGAGAACACATTTTAGGAATAGATACTCTACCACTGAACTTGGAGTTCAAACTCAGGTTGTCAGGTGTAGTTTCAGGGGTCTTCATTCAGACAATGAGCCTACCACATTCCAACCCCCAGTTCAGAACAAAACCACTACAAATGCCCTTGGGCAACTTTCTCTGTGGACGTTATTTTTCAGCTGTTTGGCAGAGTGTACGATAAGAAACTGGGAAGTGCTCATGGTTTTGCCTTCCCAGCAGCGATTCCTGCTGTTCCACATCTGCATTCGTGGTGGATGGTGCTAGCACCCAGAGTTGAGCATTTTCACAGGTGTGTGGTTTTCTCAGTCTGCACTAATTCTAATTCCCCAATAACACACAATACACAGCATTTCAATCCTTTATGGCAAGTGGTTTTATTATCCTGGTTTATTATCTCATCCTTAAGAGTCACATGACCTCAGAGTGGTGGTGCCTGTCGTTAGTCTCAGCACTTTAGTCTTTGGAAGCAGAGACAGGTGGATTTATGAGTGTGAGGCCATTCTGGGACAGCGTGTCTCAAAATCAACAGTCCCCTCCTCCAAAAACCAAACCAAACAAAAAACAAGTATGGACACCTTTATAAATACACTTTTTTTTAAAGCCTGAAAGCAACACAAACTTGAATAAATTTCTATAACTATAGAAGTCTATACAGAAAAAGCAAAAGTCTCTCCAGTTTCACAGTTTGCCACAGTATTTCCCGATGCCTACATCAACCACAGCCACAATAAGACCTTCTGCCCACAATTATTCTTTTGTGGTTACTTTTGTTCATCGCCAAGCTCTTCGTTTTCCCTAGTCTTTCTCTTGATTTTACCTTTTGTTTTGCTGAAGAATTTATGTCCTTATACAATTTGTTTCAGAAAGGGTTTTTGTATAATAAATGTTTTGAGTCCTTGTCTTTATAAAAACAACAACCATATTACTTAGTATGTAAATGATAATTTCATTGCTTTCTAGAATCCCATGTTACAAAAATCGAGTTCAATATTGGCCAAATTCTAACTCCTTTATAAATAACTTATTCCTTTCTTTTCAAGGTAAGTTGAGAAATTTCACAATTACATATCTAACAAAAATCTTGGAGTTTTGGTTTTTTGTTAAAACAAATTTATTTTGTTAAAAAACCAAATTTTTATTAGTTCTTTTTGTTCATAGGTCAGGAGTGAGTCTCCAGGCCTTCGTCAGTTCAATAAAATTGTCCTGAATTATTACTTTTACCACGACTCCCACTTCTTCAGCCTGCTTTCTAGTTCTTTTCTTATTAAATGAGTATGTAAGTGGATTTCTATTATTTAAATATACCTATATAAAATATTTCTTACTTCTTTTATTTCTATTCTATTTTATGGGGTGCTTTCATTTTCCAGATTTCTAATTTGAATGAGTGACCCATTTTTACTTCAACTTTCCTCTGGAGCGAACACTGTTCTGATTGTGCTTTTAAAAATAGTGGCCCGCTCACTTTTCACACATGAGAAAATCCTCCAGCAAGTTTCTGGATGATAGATATTTAGTAAAAGAACAAAAATAAGTTTGATTTGTATCACAGTGTTCATGTCTCTTTGTTCGTTTCTCCTCGTCTGTCATGGCGCCCCCAGCCTTGCACTTCGTGTTTCTCAGCTGTCCAGAGCTCTTCAGAGTCCTCTTCACATTAACCGAGTTCCCTTTCTAGGCATAGCTTATCCATAAATAAGCCCCTCCCGCCATGAAAGGGATGACCTAGGGTCAGGTCTGGCACACGTGTTTCTTTCTGGAGAGAACGCAAAGCAGAGGCAGAGAAGCTTGCGAGATAGGCACACGTTATCCTGTTAAAAACCTTTTATGGTTCTGGTTCTGGTTTCATTCCTAAAAATGTCTTCCTTCCTCCCCACCCTTCAGTTTCTCATTTCTTTCCTTTTAAATTCAAAACCCCTCCTTTTTGCAGAGGGATTTGCTACCAGGGGAGCTAGCCAGTGGATTGCCCGTGTGTAGAAATTCTCAGAGGCTGCAGACCCTGTTGCGTCAGGCACCTTTCACTGGTTCCCTCCCCCAGGGCTATCAGTCTAGGGTCTGCCCAGGTCCCTGTGTTTGCACCCAAGCTATAGAAGGTTCTAGAAAACCTGGGACCAACAGTGCTATTCGCTACATCCTGACCCAAGACTGCTGGTCTATGAGGTAGGTCTGTTTCCTCTACTCTGATGTTTTTATATTCTCTAGGTTCCAGAAAGTCTCGGAAATATAACCTTTCCTTTTTTGCTGCTGTGGGACAACGGTCTTTTATCCTGTCACTTGTATTATTTTAATAAAATGTTGATTGGCCAGTAGCCAGGCAGGAAGTATAGGTGGAGTGACCAGGCAGGAAATAGAGGCAGGGTGATGAGAACAGGAGAATTCTGGGAAGAGGAAAGAGTCAGTCTGCAGTCATCATCCAGTGACAAGCCAGACACAGAGGAAGCAAGATGAGAATGCCTCACTGAAGAAAGGTGCCAAGTCACATGACTAACACAGACAGGAATTATGGGCTAATATGAGTTACAAGTGTTAAAAGAAGCCTGAGCTAATAGGCCAATCAGTTTTTAATTAATGTAGACCTTTGTGTGTTTCTCTAAGACTGAATGGCTGCAGGACCAGGTGGGGCAGAAACTTCTGTCAACAGTTTCCTAGATCCTTACAAATTTATTCTTAAATTTATGTGTGATGTGTCATTTTAAATAGATTTGGGGAGGAAGGCCATGCTTACTGGAAGGTTTCACCAATTTTGATCCACAGTTAAAGTTGTAAAGGGCAATCAACTACAATCAATTACTAGAAGCTGTAAATAAAACCTGAATTCTTTTTGCATTATCTTTAGTGCCTAGATGAAATCTCTGTGCCAGGAGTTCTTATCCTAGGGAGCACAGGATGCTAGCAATTCAGCAATCCTATGCTCTTCAGTAGGTCCTAATGCATGCTTTAAAGAACTTTTAGGGAAATGACACTACAATAAATCCTTATAGTTCTTTTTCAATAACCTCTCAAAATGGCACTAGACAACTGACCTGGTGATACAGCTCAGTGATTAAGGGCACTTGCTGTACATTCAGAGGACTTGGGTCCCATTTCCAGCATTTACGGTGGGAGGCCCTATTCTAGCTTTTATAAACACCAGCATGCATACAGTACACATACATACACACAAACATACAAACAAACAAAACATTCTTGTGCATGAAATAAAAACAAATAACTTTTAAACAACAGCAGTAGTGGCACAGGCCTTTAATCCCAGCACTAGTGAGGCAAAGGCAGATGGGTCTCTGTGCGTTCAAGGCCAGCCTGATCTACAAAGTGAGTTCCAGGACAGGCAGGGCTATTACACAGAGAAACCCTGTCTTGAAAAAAGAAAGCAAACAAACAAAAAAATCAACATCAGATAATTTATAAACTGTAATTCAGAAAATTTTCTACAATAGAATTTTCCAAAAAAAAAAAAAATAATTACACAGAGGATGCCCATCGACTTATTTCACTTTTACGATGTGCCGAAAAGCATTTGGTTTATCTCATTTTCATTCCTGCCCCTGTCTAGTTACTTTCCTTTTGGTACATTTCTAGGGAACAAACATTGGATGCTTTAGAAGGTGTTTTCACAATACATTTTCTCTAATATCTCTTCCCCTACTCCCTTACCTCCATTGTCATCCCATTCTCACGGTGGGAAGAGGCAAGCTTCCCTCTGAACCTCACACCTCCTTTTGCCTGGCTGGTTAGCTGGGGAGAAGGCATGGGACGAGGAGATTGACTGCTTTAAGGGGCATCTGAGTGGCTTCCTCTTTTGCAAAGCCTTCTTGGACTAAGCACATTGACCATCTCTTGTGATCTCAGAGCTCTTGGCCAGATGTCTGCTTAGCCATTTATCAAATGGGCCATGTGGTTCTTCCTTTACTCGAGTGCCTTCGCTGGGTTTTACTCTTCCTATGTCCAATAACTGCAACAGTTCATGGGATATACAAGGTGAATGAACCAGTAGATGAGCAAAGCTGCCTTGCTGCAGATAGACAAAACAATTGGAATATGTTTTTGCTGATCATGGCTTTTCTATTACTATTATTATTATTTACTTTGGTAGGTCAACTTAGAATGGTTGTTTTGCTTAAGGCTATTTATAATCTACATGGCTTTAGTGTAATACTTTAAAAAACCCAAGATAATGGCCCTATCAAACTACAAACCACAATTCTAGGTTTATACCTCAAAGTCAAGGGTGGCTATTACTGTGCAAAAATGGAATGACGGGATCAAGCCCCAATTTCTGACTCACAACACATGTCACGCTGTCTGTGTTATTCTTGGATAGTGTGTCCAGGATCCTTTCAGGCTCTTCATCGGATTAATAGATTCCACACCACTCTGAAGTTATTATTTCTGGTTTTCATTTCTCTCATCTTAAAAAATTCCCATCATTCAAATTAGCAATGACTCCAACGAAACCCACATCAACAGCTGCAGAGAAACCATGAGTCGTGACAGAGCCGCTCTCTATGACAAGCCCCTCTTTGAGTGCCAGGGATTCAGAAATAAGCTGTACAGAGAGCTCAAGTCAGGGAGCAAGCAGGAGATGAGGTCGGGTAAGTGTGCGATGAGCTTTATTGATGTGCTGCCCTGTTTCCATGGGTGGCTTCTGTGGAGCTACAAATAGGCTCTGTCCCACTGGTCCCCTTGGACTGGGTTTTCTCTGCTCACCTGTTCCCAAAGTTGCTTATAAAATAACCTCTCTTAGGTTTAATATTAATTACATACTCTTTGGCCTATTAGCTCAGGCTTCTTATTAACTAACTCTTACATCTTAAATTAACACAAATCTATTTTTTTTTTTATATTTTACTATAAGACTCGTGGTTTGTTACCTCACATCTTGATTCTTGGATGGCTACATAGTGTCTGCCTTCTTTCTCCCTGCATTCAGTTTAGTTTTCCGGCCTAGTTTTCCTTTCCTATATTCTGCCCTGCCACAGACCGAAGTAGCTTCTTTATTGACCAATGGTAATAGAACATATTCAGAGGGGAATCCTGCTTCGCTTCTGTCTTAAATGGCCTCCCTGTGAAGAGAGACTGGTTTAGAGGATTGATATCACTGGGGCGCGCTGTTCACAAGGCTCACAGTCACTACTGTCACAACAGAAAGAATCAAGCTTCTTTCTCGGTGTCCTCACCGTTTAGAAGTGGTGCTCAAAAGCACTATCAGAGAGCAGAGATCCTTAAGCAAGGCTACAGGGCAAAGTTGACTCATAGTGTTTGCTGTTGAATAAGAAAGTGATTAGCATATTGCCTTCCTTGGGCAGGACCAGGGAATGAACTCTTAGGCCTCCTTGTGGATTTGTGCCCAACCACCAATTCCTGAAGGCACTGGCTCCTCCCTGCCCTTCCTCCTCACTTGCCATAGCGGCCTGCAGCCTTCTTGCTTCCATTAGGTAGCCTGAGAGTTAATTGGATCAAACATAGCAAAACTGACCCAGAAGGGAAGAGTGGAAATCAAGTGTGCTTCACAGTTAGAGAATTGCCCTAGCTAGGAAGTTTCTGGGCCCAGTTCACCTGGTTGAAGGTCCCCAGCAGCCTGCCCCAGCCTGTGACTCCAACATGCTCCCATGGCTGTTTTTCCCGCTCTGCAGCTTTGGGGAAATCTGTGTTTGTGGGAGCAGATAAGAAATGAGCTTAGAGGGGCCCTTTATCAGCTGCTGCGTTCACAGAGGCCAGATGATCTTGAAGATGTTCTTGGGCATCTAAAGCACGGATGTGACGGGGAGGCTTTGATTCCTGTTCTCTGGCCTTCCCCCTGAATCCAGTGTTTACACAAACTTGAAACAGCCTGCCACTACTGCTCATCACCCTCGTTTTTCAATCTTAATGGTAATTGCATTCCTAGGGCTGGGAGAGATTTAACCTTTCCTTCAAGTGTTGGATTGAAAACTCCCATTATCATGGCCTAGGCCGTTAGAGCCTGGTCCCAGAGGACACTGTAGGTGTGGTGCTGGAGCCACAGAAACTGCTACCCAGGAGTGCTGAAGTTGGTCCCTGGAAAACTTTGACTTGTTTACTTATTGACTTGTTTCAGCACCCAATGTTCTGGGTTCTATTTTTAATTTAATGCACCAAAGTATAACAAAATGCTGAATAAAAACGAAACTCAAGAGTTAGAAGGAAATGCTTGCTCTCTGCATCCAGTGGGGAATGCAATCCCTTTCTAAGCCAGCATCCTCCTCCTCCATCTCCTGCAGCTCCTCACTCTCGAACTCAGATCCCACTTTCTCTCTGATCCTTTCTAATGACAGAAATGGAAACGTGAAAGGGACAGACCTGTGAAATCAGTTCAGAAGCCTAATCAAGACGGTTTGTCCTTTATCCACTTGGCAGTCTCCCTTGCCTGTCTCTACTTCAAAGGCTCCTTAGGTATCTTTCCCATCTTACCTTTTCCTTCCATAACTGGGATTTATCCTTATTTTCAAAGAGCTACATTCATGCTAATTATTGCAGCATATCACAGTATTAGAAAATCGATCCTTGAGGAAATGAATCCTTGTAAACCCAATCTCATCAGCACACTGAATGGGGCCCAAGAGCAGTAAAAACAACTTCCTTACCAAAATTGGATGGATCATAGAATCATGTGTGAGGATAAAATCATGTTCCTCTTCTTCTTCATGGCCCTTTCCTAGTCAGGCTCTACAGGATAGAGGTATGGGACTCACGGTGACCAGATCCTGGGCCTCGAACATCCTACGTCCTTTAGGGCTGCTCTCTTACATCTTCTTGGCAACCTGAGTGTCCTCAAGCCCTGGCCAGGCATAGTGCATTGATGGGCCCTGATTTCAGGCTGACCAGTGGAGCGGTGCCAAAGGCTCTGGGCACAGCCACTCAGATGAAAGAATCTTGGGTCCTATCCCTGGAACCAAGAGCAAACATGCTCTTGGGACCTTTTCTTCCTCCCAAGGGCTCGGCCTCTGGCAGGCTTTTGTTCTCCCTGTCCAGAAAAGCCAGCTTTCAACAACTGTGGTTTTAAGATACATTGTCACATTCTCCTTCAAGAGTCGCCTTAGTGCAGAACTCTAGGCTTTTTCCTAACCACCCCAGCTTTCCTGGGAATAAGAATTCTATAGACTTAGTTTACGGATCTGACATTTACAACTTTCTTATCTTTGGAAAAAAATTCATGGGAAGATGCAAGATTTATTTTCTTCTTTGCATGTGATCTTGTGTGTGTGTGTGTGTGTGTGTGTGTGTGTGTGTGTGTGTGTGTGTGTGTGAAGCAGTACTCAGGTCCCAGACTTGACAGAAGTGCTTTCACCTCTAAGACTCCGCAAGATGCGGATTTTGTTTGGCCTGAAGTCTTCGGAAATGTTGGAGGTCAGCTTTAAGAAAACTATGAAACAAAAGTAAGCGCTGTATGAGTTTGATTTATCTTCACTATGGCAAAACCTCCGGAAGAAATGACTTAGAAGAAAGGCCTGTGCTGGTCACGCTGTCTGTCTCATGGCAGATTAGAAGCATGAAGGATGGTAAAGAGACAAAGCAGGACAGCCTTCAAGGCACAGCCTCTGTGACTTCCTCCAGCTGGTTCACTGCCTCCATTAGAGCTCAGATTTCCAGTTCCTCTATGGGTCTAAACAATTGATTTCATGAGAAAGCTCATGATCTAATTGTTTCTGGAAATCCCGGGACAGATTCCCCGGCAGCAAGCTCTACTAATCTCCCCATGTCACTCAGTTCTACCAGGTTGACAGTCAAGTACCTAGCACAGGTCCTCAGCACACTGTAGAGAACTGCCCTAGAAGCTGCTGCAGTGACAGCCTGGTCCCCAGTCTCTAGTGAGGCTAGGAGTTGGTGGGAGCTTAGGGAATGGGTGCCTAATGTGAGGGGCTGTGTCACTGGGGATGAGCCTTATCTCCTTCCTGCCTTCCACTACTTTCCCCTGCCCCCATCCATTGCTCACTGTACATGAGTGCAACACAAGCCCAAAGCAATGAGTCGACTGACCATAGCTGGAAACCTCTAAAACAGAGACCCAAGTAAAGCTTTATCCTTCTACAGTTAATTACAGCAGGTCTTTTGTGGCAGTCTTGGGAAGTCTTTACTACACAGTCCTCCAAATACCTGTGACAGCTCAAAACTACCAGCCCCACTGGAAGTGCGTTAAAGCAGAAGGCCCAGGAAGAGAGCTGCAAGGGAGAAGCCATGCAGCTAATGTCTCTGCATTGCGGGTCTGTGGCGAGTATTCTCGAAACACAGCCTCTCCTCCTCTCAAACCACATTCTGGGTTCCTGAAAATGCTTCGCAAGTGATCTTCACGAAGAGTGTGCCTGCGTTCCTTATCCTGAGAATTATATTTTGGAAAATATAATCTAGAAAAAAATGCCTGGATCATGACAAATCTTTATACATGAACCTATCTACTGGAGTATTCTTTATAATTGTTCAAAGTCTGGAAATTCTAATGATTAATAGCACAAACAGAAGGAAACTATGACATATTCAACTTGGGGAGTTTTTTTTTTAAAGTTTCATTAATGATTAATTTATTTTTATTTTACTTTACGTACATTAGTATTTTTTCTGCATATATGTCTGTGGCAAGGTGTTGAATCTCCTGGAACTGGAATTACAGACAGGTGTTAGCTGCTGTGTGGGTGGTGGGAATTGAACTCTGGTCCTCTGGGAGGAGCAGCCCATGCTCTTAACCTCTGAGCTATCTTTCCAGCCCTATCTTGGGGAGTTTTATTCCTTTAGTGTCCATGACTTTGTCTCCTTCAGAGACAAAGTCTTGCTATATAGATCAAAATGACTTCAAACACAGAGCCCCCAAGTAAAGCATGCCAATGATAAAAAAAAAAAACAAAACAAAAAAACCCAAAATGCCTATAATAATCTGGGGAAAATGAGTATATGAATGTTATCTGAAAAGAGCTGCACAGAGCAAAGGAAGAAAACTTCCAAAAACAACATAAAACTGGCGTGGTAATCCTAGCATTGCAGAGGCTTGAGGGTTAGCAAGTTCAAGGTCAGCCTCTGCTACAAGAAAAGTTCAAGATCATCCTGGGCTACAAGAGACTTCATCTCTAAAATACAAAAAGAGATTAAAACACCAAATCTCACTAATAGAGAAATAAGAAAAGGAGTTACAGAAAGCAAAAACAAGACTAGATGGGATTTTTCTCCACAAGTACATCAGCAGTAGTCACATCAAGATGCTCGGAGGAGCTGAGTTCCTCCCCGGAAGCCTCCTCCAGGTCTCCAGGCATCAAGTGAGCCAAGACCATAGTTCCTGTGGCACAGAAGCATGCTAAAGGGGTGTGGGAGTCGGGAATGGAGAGATTTGCAACTCCCGGATGCAAATTGGCCTCAAGCGGAAGAACCTGGCACAGCACCCTGATGTCAGCAACAGAACAGATGGAGAGACTCGCAGAGAACCTGAGCCATTCCGAATTCACCCCTATTCTTCCACCCCTGCCGTCGAGGGGAGCTCTAGGCAATCCCTGGAAGTTTGGGAGAGAAGCTGTTTTGTTATCCCAAGGGACTGAGAAAATGTAAACACAGGCGGCTGAGTCCCCCACATGACCACAGAAGCCCCATGTGCAGACTGGCTGACCCCAAAGCCCCAGTCAGACTGTCATTAGCAACCATGGCAAATCAGACCGGTGTCCCAGGAAAGGGGCTTCCAGCTTTAGAAACCCGGCTGGCTCCCAGAAGCACACACTTCTCTTGTTTGAACTACAGAAACTAGCAGCCCCTCCCCAACTTGTGGCTCCTGATTAAAAAAGCACAGGTCATGTTTTTTTCAGCCATGAAGAAATATCCTGACTGAGATGAAGAAATACTACTTTCTATTTCATTTGATTGATTTTTTTTATTTTAATTAAAGAGTTTTTTACTTTTTATACTTCTGTGGGGTTTTTGGTTTGTTTGTTTTGTTTTTATTTTTTGTTTTTATGAGACAGGTTCTTTCTGGTTGACAACAGGTAGTCCTGGTTTTCCAGAAATTCATTCACTGTGTAGACCAGGCCGGCCTCCCAAGTGCTGAGATTTTTTTTTTTTTTTTTTT
>NC_022012.1:19026612-19075126 GCF_000317375.1 Microtus ochrogaster
TGGAGCCTGTCCTGGAACTAGCTCTTGTAGACCAGGCTGGTCTCGAACTCACAGAGATCCGCCTGCCTCTGCCTCCCGAGTGCTGAGATTAAAGGCGTCCACCACCACCACCCAGGTATTTCTGTATTTTAATTGTTAGGTTGTTGTGTTTTAATTTGCATCTTGCTGTGCAAAGCTTTTGTATCTGTTTTTATTTTGTCTTTCTCTATACCTAATAGTCAATCATCTCCCTACAACTTTCTATCTCTAACAACTCTTCTTTTTTTGTTGTTTGTTTGATTTTGTTTTTTAGAGACAGGGTTTCTCTGTAGCTTTGGATGCTGTCCTGGAACTAGCTTTTGTAGACCAAGCTGGCTTCGAACTCACAGAGATCTACCTGCCTCTGTCTCCTGAGTTCTAGGATTAAAGGCGTGCCCCACTAGAGCCCCGTTCCTTTCAATTCTTACCACATTTTCTCCTCATCCCATTCCCTTCTCACTCAATCACTTCAGTTCTAAAAAACAAACAAACAAACATACAAACTGTCTTTTCTCCACCCTGTACCCTGGTTCTGCCACTCTGAACCCTGAGGACCAAAGTGAAGCACACAGCATCTTCTGCACTTATGACCAGACTGCTGTCAAACCATGAGTTGTTTTTTTTTTCTGTAGTTGGTTTTCTTTCCCTCAAAAGTAAATCAATGTCAAAGCTGTAATGACTCTTTCTCTGCCCTACCAACCAACTCCCAAATAATGACACAGAGAATTATTCATGAGTCTGCGGCACCTTAGCATCTGACGCATGTCTACATTCATCTCCTCCTTCCTCCCTCCCTGTCCGGAAGTCCCACCTATACTTCCTGACTAACTATTGGTTGTTCAACTCTTTATTAAACCAATCACAGTCATGTATCTTTGTGCAGTGTACAAAAATCCCACAACAAAAGACAATTTACCAGGAAGATTAGCATAAAGCAATGGAAGCAAAACAAATAGAAATGGGGTAAAAGTAAAATCTGAGGACATATTGATCTCAACATATGTGCAAATATAGCAAATGAACATGTACACCATGACACAGAAATCTACTATGACTTATCCACAAACTTTTAACTTCTCAGTGGAAGAAAATAATGATAAGGAGTTTGCTGAATTTACATGAAAAGACTGAAGCATCTTACCTTTGTTTTGTTTGACAGGCAGGCTCTCATGGATCGCAGCTCTGCCTTAAACTCCATGGGTAGTGAAAAACAATGTTCTTCAGATCTTCTCCCTCTGCCTCCCACATGCTGGAATTGTAGGCATTTGTCATCATGTCCAGTTTATTTAGTTCTGGAAAGAAAACATCAAAGCTTCATGCATGCAAGACATCTACTATGCCAACTGAAGGGACTCTGCCCAACTCAACTGTGGCAAGCATGGCTCTGGCAGGCCTTGCCCTTCTCCCTCATTCCTTCTGACTTGCTAAAAACCATTAGATTGCATTCCTAAAGCTAGCCACCAGGTCTATTCCCATCTTTGGCTACTTCCTCCTCTTGAGGCTGACTACCAAAGTCCAGCTATCAAAGTATTAAAACTCAACAATCAAAAGCCCCCTTTGGTTCAACTTCTTCACATGTCCAGCCAAAACATATCAAAGTGTCTTAGCCCATTCTAACACAGACCTCCATTTTTTCCTACTAAAAATTATACCTATAAGGTCATTTGCTGCTGTTTTTTGACTTTTCTTCCCTGCTTAATAAAGGATCTCTCTGTTTGGGTGTGGTTTATGCCTAACTCAGTAATCTGGAAAGGAACCTCACTATGCAGAGGGTTTCCTTCACCAACTGTTCTAAATTTTCAGTCAAAATCTGACTTTTAAAAGGATCAGCGTTGGCATAGGTGACTCAAATAAGCAGAAAAACCTAGTAAGGAAGTCAGTTCAGGTTCTAGACAAGAGTTACCAAAGTAGATGATGCAGTTCATCATTAACTTGGAAAGAAAAATGAAAAACATGAAGGAAAGACTTAGCAAGGAAATTGAGATACAGGACAATATCCAAATATAGATTTTGGAAATAGGAATCAGTTGATCAAATAAAAATACACCGAGGGAGATGACTATGTAGAAAATGAATTTCAGAGATCCAGGACAAGATTGAGAGAATAATACTGACATATGAAGAAAAAAATAACTATGACCTAAACTTCCAAGAACTCTAGGCTTTATTCAACAAACCCAAACTAAGAATATATGTGGTAGAAGAAGGAGCTGACATAATAGCTAAAGTCTTAGGTCATTTATTCAATGGAACTGTAGTTGAGAATTTCTCAGATCTAGAAGGAAACAAAAAAATCATCAAAACACAAGAGACCAGAAAATATGTGACTAGATTTTGACC
The DNA here is from genome assembly GCF_000317375.1 of Microtus ochrogaster. Classification (NCBI taxonomy): domain Eukaryota; kingdom Metazoa; phylum Chordata; class Mammalia; order Rodentia; family Cricetidae; genus Microtus; species Microtus ochrogaster. The sequence continues at coordinate 19,028,971 of NC_022012.1, forward strand.
TCTTTATATCACATTATAGTCAAGTTGTCAAAATTGCAAAGCAAACAAATGATATTGAAAGCTCAAATAAAAAAAAAGCCAACATATCATCAAACCGATCATCAAATCTTCTTTTAGCAACCCTAGAAAACAGAAAACTGAAGTAACACATTCAAAGGCCTAAAAGTGAGTAACAGTCAGCCAAGATTGTCATATTCAACATGTTATTTTTTAAAATAACATATATTCATTTATTTATTATGTGAACATGTGTGTGTGCTTGCAAGTACATTGCTCATGTATGTCATAACACATGTGTAGATGTCAAAGAACTACTTGTATGAACAGCTCTCTCTTTCTACCATATGGGTCCTGGGGGTGGAACTCAGGTCCTGAGGCTTGGCAGCAAGGCCCTTTCTCGACTGAACTTTCTTTCTGATACAGCAAGATCATCTCTAAAAATTGATAGATAAATAAAAACATTTCAAGACAAGCATGCCCAAGGCAGTTCATTACAGTCAAACCAACACTGCATACAGTTCTAAAGACTTTTCTGTAATAAACAGAGGAAGAAAGAAGACAATCTCATCTACACAAACATGTCATGAGAAGAACTGATGAACAGAGGGAAGTTAGGAAGGAGTCAATCTTATCTAGCACAGCAAACCAGCAACTCTCACTACCAACAAGATAAGAGGAAAATAAATACCAACAGTCAAGCTTACAAGAACAGCTACCAACAAAACTATAGGAAATAGGAAACCTTTCTCAATAACAATCTTACATGCAAACAGACTCAATTCACCAGTTAAAAAAACAAAGGGATTGGATTTAAAAAGAAAAACAAAGCAAAAAAATAAGCAAATAACAACAACAACAACAACAAAAAAAAAAAAAAACAGGACTCTGGGGCTGGAAAGATGGTTCAGCGGTTAAGAGCACATAATGAATGCTATTGAAATACCCAGCAGTTCAGTTCCCAGCAACCAACTTTGGGGATTCACAACTAGCTAGCTATACTCCTACTCCAAGGAATCCAAAGTCTTTGTGTAGACTCTCAGGGCACCTGGACATACACAAACACAAACATACACATAAATAAACATGCAAACAAATAAGTATTAAGGGGGGAAAAAAAGGAAAGAAACAGGATCCAACTATCTGATGTCTCCAAAAAACAAATTTCTCTGGCAAAGACATACCATAGCTGAGAGCTAATGCCCGAGAATCAACCTACCAAGCAAACTGAAGCTGTCAACAGCTGGTGTAGCAACTGTCACATCTGATAAAGCAGATTTCAAACTAAATCTAATCAGCATAAGTAAAGATGGCCGTCACATATTAATAATGGAAGCAATTCATCAAGAAGACACAACAATATTTATGCCCCAAATCTTGGGAATCTGAATTACATAAAACAAACACTGAAGGGCATAAGAGGTCATGTGGGTTCTGACACAGTGACAGTTGGAGACTTCAACACTTCCCTCTCACATCCAGACAGGTCTTTCAAACTAAAAACCTTCAGAGACTGCAAATCTACACTATATATCATCTGCATTTAATAAACCTACTGAATATTCCACTCAAAAGAGAGGGAAGACATGCTCTTTCCAGAAGTACACAGAATAGAACCTTCTCTAAAACTGATCACTTTTTGGAAAATGTAAGGAGCCTTAACAAACACAATAATAGCAATATTAATACTTAGAAAAAAACTGCTTTTATTTTATAAACTAACACTGGAAAACCGTGAACAACAAGAGAACACTCAGAAGCTACACAATCACTTGACGATTGAATAATGCATCATAGACTGAACAGTAAGTCTTGGAGAAATCAGGAAGGAAATTAAAATTCCTGGAAGCAAATGAGAGCACAATGTAACAGTTTTTGGCATTTTGTGCTCAAATGAAAAAAAAATCAGAAAGATCTCAAACAGCTAACCAATGATCCATGTCAAAGTTCAAGTAAACCAAAGGCCAAGTCCAAACACAGTTCATAGCAATTAATAAAAATTATCAGGGCATAACTTACTAAAGATTACTATGCACATATACATATATACTAACACATATACATTCACTCAAATAAAGATATAGTTCTTTGAAAAGATTAACCAAACAGAGAGAGGAAAAAGAAAGGAAGAAAGAAAGAAATAGATATATGTGCCCATAAAATTGAGATGCAATCATGAGATTACATATACATATCACATGAGATTACACACTACAATGGGAAAACCCCAAGATGCTTTAGCAAGTCCACCACGATGGACTGTGCCCTTAAAGTGTGATCTAAACAAACCCTGTCTCCTTTAAGTTGCTGTTGTTGAGATTTTTTCACAGTAACAGAAAAAGAGACTAAAACGTGGCTTTAATGCAGTGATCTTATTTAAGCTCATTATTATCTTTAAGTAGTTGAAATAGCCTTATAAGAGTGATTGATGAAGATAGGAAGATTTAGGTGTGTACCTCAAGCTGATATCTTGAAGTATTCCTACCCAGGTATTCTAATCCCAGGAATTCTAACCCTTAGCTCAGAGTTCCATCCCACAGAGAAACACATCACTGTTTTAATATTTCAATCAGCTAATGGAACAAAGGGTGAAACCAGTTGTTTACTTCAAGTATAGAAGAAACATTTCATAAATTCACTGTAGTTTCATGATCAATAACAGCCAGGAGCCTTCTAGAATATTTTTCTAATCTTCAAAACAGAAGGATGTTTCCCTAATCTAATAATAATTGGCAAAGATGAAAATAATTAGAAAATTATATCTAATGGTGATTAGGAATTGATATTTCCCTCTTGGGACTGGAAAATAGTTACAAATACTACTATTCTCACCTATATTTAGCCTTTTTGTAGGGTAATTTTAAAAAGGGAGAAGCTAAATGCTTTAAGATGACTGCGCTTACAGCTGCTGTCTTCTCTGAGGAAGCACAACAGACTCCCCACAAAATCTCTGCGGACTCAACGCTCTGCATTGGAGGCAAGCACAGCATCCATAATGTAAAATCAGCAGAGCACAATTTTAGAAAATGAAAAATCTGAAAATGTTATTCAACAAGAGACCAAAATAAGACAAAACTTTCAGCATTATACTCAGTTCTGAGCCTCAACTGTAAAACAGTCAGGTGGTATTGGCAGAACTTCAAGAAGACTCAGGTAGGAGAAATATATCATGCTCATGGATTTCACACTGAAATAAGACCAAGATGTCACCCAGATGTCCTAAGGAATGAATGTGATCCCAAGCCCAATTCCACAGCCTTTTCTTTCTTTGTAGAAATTGGTTAATTAAGTTCAGAATGTATAAAGATTTGCAAAATATCTAAAGACAAAACTATCTTCTTGAAGATGACAGAGCTGTAGGAATTACTCTACTAAATACACAGACAATGTGGAGCTATTTATGCTCATTGATTATATTAAAGTGGAAATGAGTCAGATGTCTGTTAGTAGACTCGTAAGCAACTCACACATTTATGCAAAGAAAAATCTGTATCTTATTAACAGTGAAGGAGACATTGTTGAACACAACACCGTAAAAAAGCATGATGCTGAGCTAAACAAGACAGATGTGAGTATTCTATTTGTTGTGATTCCATTCAAGTTAAGTTAAAATTGGGTGATAGTAATCTTTGATGTCTACAGTCAGGTTAGAAGAGGAGGGAGTAGTGATTAGCACGGGAACTGACAGAGCATCTGGGCTGTAGGCTATTCTTTTTCCTTGACACAGGAGGGCAGTTGCAAAGGATTGCCTGCTTTCAACATTCCCGAACAGCTGTATCTGATCCACACCCCTCTCAGAATGCACTCTGGGCAATACTTGTCAGGCACATCTGCTTAGGATGCTCTAGGAGGCTTCTTTTACATGCCAATAGATTTTACATGCCAATGGAATTATTTGTCGGATTTATATGTGACTAAGCTGCGCTTGAACTCCTTTTTGTTTTTAAATAAAGACTTGTTTTTTTTTAATTATGCATGCTTGTGTGTGTGTGTGTGTGTGTGTGTGTGTGTGTGTGTGTGTGTGTGTGTGGCGGGGAGTTTATGAACACAGGTGCAAATACCTACGGAGCCCAGTCAAGGAAAAGTCACAAGAAGTTGTGAGCTGTCCAATGTGTGCTGGGCACTGAATGTGGTTCTCCGCAGGCATAGTAGACACTATTAACATCTCTCCAGCCCCTAAATTCTGTTTGTTTTTCCATCAAGTTTGGTTATGGTTTAGTTTTGGTTTTGGTTTTGGTTGTTTTTGGTGTTTCTTTGTTTGTTTTTGTTTATTTTTTGTTTTGTTTTTTTATGAAACAGGGTTTCTCTGTAGCTTTGGAGCCTTACCTGGAACTAGTTCTTGTAGACCAGGTTGGCCTCAAACTCACAAAGATTCTCCTGCCTCTGCCTTCTGAGTGTTGGGATTAAAGGCATGTGCCACCACCGCCTGGCTTGGTTCTGGTTTGTTTTAAGGGTATATGTTGTGTTTTATATTGTTGTTGAAAGCACACATACATATAAATGAGTGATTATTTCAAAAGTTACAGGGTCCTTCCTTTCAAGCCTTCTACTTGAAGGTGGGTGATTGCTTCAGACAGTAATATGGCAGGGTACAGTCCGTGCTTGCCCTCCCCCATTGTCTTTTGCAGACCTTTCACTTCTGTCCTCAGCTGATGGAAGCTGTCTCTGGCTGTCTCTTCAATAGTTTTCTCTTCTGTGCTTGATTGGCATCTGTGTTCTGCACTTCTGTTGATGGTTCAGGATCTCCTGGTCTCATGTTTCTTGCTTTTGTTGCTCCTGTTTGGTTTTCCTTCACTGATGTGGGCAATGTTCAAGACTCCCCCTCTTATTCTACCGTTGAACACTATTTCAACAATCAATCATCTCTTTAATTCTTAAAACTATCTTATATCCTGATTATTCCTTTCCTTTTTGTTTCATAACCTGTGGGTTAAATCTCTGCAAATCTTACAGAACCTACATTCTCAGATGCTTTTGCTGTCACTGACTTTGAATTTTGTGTTTTAAACCGCTGCTGCTCGTGAACTGTCTTGGGAGTGCTTGGGGACACACATGCAGAGCAGTCAGGCCAGTCAGGAGTTCCCTGTGGCTGATCATTAGCGTCATTAACTCCAGTTATTTCTTACTGTACCAGGAGAGGAGCTGACTGCCGTGCCCAGGCCTCCAAACGCTGGTATGAGGACTGATGTACTGAGCTACTCATGGGCACAAACCCCCACAGGAACTTCTTTGGTTCACATCAAGCATGTAGGAGTGTCTTTTTTCTAACAGAGGGATTGAATTTAGTCACCCACACTTGCTAGGCCAGCAATTTGCCGTGAACAACATCTTTACTTTTTTTTGGTTCAAACTATTTTATTTTATTAGAACCTTTTGGATTCAAAACAAGCACTTGCATGAAGAACATGCTATGTAACTATCCATTCTGTGTGAGTGATGGGGAGGAAGCTTTTATGACATTGTCCAAATTGCTCTTGATCTCTATTTTTACTCTTTAAGTTTTCAGACAGAGCCTCGTGAAGGTGCTTAGGTTGACCTTGAACTTACTTTGTATCCAAGGCAGGCCTTTAACCTGTTGCCCTCCAACTCTTATTCTCCCTTCTTTCTTCTCTCTTTCTAGTTCCTGCCCTCCTCTCCTCTTCTCCAGTGCTCCCCCTCCCTGTTCTCACCGATGATGATTCCATAGCCATTTCTGTCTTAAAAATAAATCAAAACATTTGTCAACCGGTGTAAGTCTTCCTAGTCTTTTGACTGTTGCATTTATGTCTTCTTTGTTTTATTATAGTCTTCTCCAGATAGAAACCCATGAAATAGGGTTTCTATCATGGGAACTAAGCCTATTATCTTTAAGTATGTTCATGTACTTAAGAAGAATCCCTTGTGTCCATAGATGTTTCATTTAAGGTAGCCTTGAAAAAAAAAGAAGAAGTAGAACTTGAATAGACAAAGAGGGCTGTAGAACCCAATGAAGACAGGGAACCTAGTGTGGGGTAGGGTGACCGTGCAAGACTGAGGAAGCACCAAGCACACCACGTCAACATGGGCCCAGAGTCCCAGACGAAGAGTCACCAGGTACAAAGCTGAAAGAGCAATTTAAATCAGAACTTTGAGTTCCTACTGTGAACTGTTGGCTATGGGATTTTTGAGTGAAATAGCAATGAAATCAATATTTTAGAAAGATTCATTTGGCAGGACAAGAAAAATGTTTTGATGGGTACACAGAATTGAGGCAGAGGGCCAGTTAGAAAACAGCCATAATTATCCATTTGTGAGATGGAGGATGATGAAGCAGGACTAGGAGAGCAGGCAGGGATATGTGCAAATTAAAATAAGCTGCCTGAGTGTCTCGGGACCAACAGATTGGAAAGGCAGGGTCTGGTGAAGTCGAGACACTCATCAGACTCATTGTATATCCACCTCGCCTCTCTTGGAGATTGCTTTGCTAATGGCAGAAATCTTTAACTTTTCCATTTGCATTTTCGTAAGTAGTGGAGTCAGGAAGTGTGGTGGCACTGACAGCAGCGACAGTACTGATGGAAGGATGGCAGGAGGGGTGGAAGCAGTGAGGTGATAATTACAGAAGGTGTGCTGGGGTTGATGGCACCGACACAGTGACTGGTACTGATGTCAGCAGTGGTGGCCAAGCTACTGGTCACTGTTAGGTCTCAGGCAGTCCATGTATCTAGAAATGAGCTCAAGATGGACTATAGAAGGCTCTCTAAGGGTTAAGAAAAACCCGCATTCTTCAGGAACTTGTGCACTGGTTCTTACCTTCCAAAAGGAGTCATTTCCCTTACCACTGACAGAAAAGATATATGGTTACCTGTGGCGCCCATCAGCGTATCAAAGCTCATGCTGTCCCTGTCCCCCATTCTCTCTCAGTGTTGCAAGTACTTGTTATACATTTCAAAGTCCATTCTAGCACCCTGCCCTTCCCTCCTTGCATTTACCAGTCTCCTTATAATACACATGATTTGTCTACCCATCCTTTGCTGTCCATCTCTATCTCTGGTTATACTCTTGCTCTCTCTGTCTCTCTGTCTCTCTGTCTCTCTCTCTCTGTCTTTCTCTCTCTCTCCCTCTCCCTCTTTCCCTCTATCTATCTATCTATCTATCTATCTATCTATCTATCTATCTATCATCTATCTATCTATCTATCTATCTATCTATCTATCTATCTATCTCTCTATCTCTTGCCATGCTTCTATTTTTAGTCTCTTATTATCATGCTATATTCACTATTCTCTCCTGCTTTCTGCTTTCCCACTGCCCTAGCCCTGGCCATGTCTAGTCTATTTCTCTTTCTCTCTGCTCTGGATTTTTCCAAATGCCTCTGTGTATTATATTGCTCTTATTTAGAAAATGAATAATCTTTCCCCTAATAATGGAGCAATTGTGTCAGCTGTTTCTTTACTGCATCTCCTCCCATGCAGTAACTCCTGCAATGAGGAGGGAGTGGTGATAGTGATGTTGAAGGTGGTGCAAGGAAAGGGGCAGTGGTAAAGAGAGAGCAGGAAATTTTTATCCCTGTGCTGAAGATGCTACATCTTGGGAGCTAACCATGTTGGGCTTCAATGGCCATAGATTTTCTCAGGGCTCTAACATGTATACACCCTCCCCCTCCACACACACAGCCTATCAGAGCTGAGAAGGGCTCTTTTACTCTCAAGGAACCCTACAATGTTTGGCCAAAGTTTGATTGTGCAGGTCTCAATAAATCAGGTTTAGTAACTTGTCCTAGCAACCAAATGGGACAACTGATGGAGAAAGAGGAAGAGGAAACTGAACTGATGCTCAGGGTTACAATCTCGCCATGCTGTTGCAGAGGACACAGACTCAGTTCCTAGGGAGTTTGGAGGAGGTATTCTATAAACTCCCACACCATCCAGGGAAGGGAGTCCATCCAGAAGCACAGCCAGATGGTCTTGAAAAAGCTGTGACATGGTTGACATTATCTCAGGATTGTTCAACAGGGGGGTTGTCATAATAAGGTACTCCTTGCTACCTAGAGGAAATTTCAACTCTTGTTACAAGATGTTTATCCATCAGATCTGCTGTTCCTAGAATCCAGGATGACTACAAGAGAGACTGTCCCCAAAAGGACAAATCAGAATGAGAGCACAGATGTCAAGCTTTTTGTCGCCGTCTTAGTTACCTACTGGGCACGTGTAGAGTCCGTGGGTTTTCGCAAAACCGCCTGTAAGCCCTTGTTGTAGAAGGAAGGAACAAAACCACCTTATTAAACACTGTGGCCATTTCCTTAATCATCTATTCTCTTCTTTCTTAGTAAACCTTGGCTTGCTTGGGATAGAGATAGATGCTTGTAGCTGGAGGTTTCCTGTGCTGGCAGCTGTTCTCAAATACCTACTTAGTCTTAATATTAAATATACATGCTTGGTCAATAGCTCAGGCTTGTTACTAGCAAAGCTTACATTTATAATTAACCCATATTTCTTATCTATGCTTTGCCACGTGGCCTGGTATTTTTTTTTGTCAGTATGGCATACCCATCTTGCTTTTCTCTGTGTCTGCTAGAGAATCCTGACTCCACTCTTCTTCCTCCCAGTTCGGATCTCCTGCCTAACCTTATCCTGTTCAGCTATTGGCCATTCAGCTTAGCTATTAAACCAATCATAGTGACATATATTCACACAATATAAAGGATTATTCCACAGATCACCCTAAAAGGCTCAGTATTGAGGGTCTCCTGAATAGAGGTGTGGCCATCTAACAGCTGGTATGCCCAGAGGGGAAGAGTGGTGTAGGCTGGACATCTGGCAAGGTTGCTAGAGTTTAAAACTGAAAGGGAGATGCTCTCTGTGGCTCCTCCTTTCTACTCACAGCTCGAGTGGGATGATACCATGCACCCCGACTCTGAGAAAAGCCTGAAGACAGAATTAGTCTTCTAGAACAGCAAAGAGCGGGCATTTACAGGAGCCTTGTGGAACATCTACGCTGTACTCATCCCATGGAAGAGAGACAGACACCTGTTTTCAGTTACTTTGATCTCTGATAGGGGCTGAGCACTTCTCACAGTAAGACATTGTGCTAGTGCATTGGTCAGCTGCTCCTATGTCGATGAGGACCCTAAGTTTCAGAAGGTTCCTGGCATTAAGGCTTCTGAACCAGGGGATTCCAGCTTTGTCACTCTAGTTGGGTAAAACTCTAAATTTCTAAGCTTATGTAAAATGTCCTTGAGTCTACTGCCTACTTTCAAGTCGTAGATTTTTGTTTTATGTTATTCTTTCTAGAATTCCTTGCCTTGCTTTTCATTGGGAAACTGCTGCTCATCCTGCATGTCTTTTGAAGATTCCCGAATGGAGACCCCTTTTCCACTTTTTCCTGTCGCTCCATGCTGAGTTCTATGAGGATATCCGTGGCATGGTAAGTCTTTACATGCCAGTGGCAGATACAAAAGTCCATCTTTTTTAGGAACAAAATCTTCCCATCTCTGCTCTCAGCTCTAGTTGACTGCTCATCCAGAAAAGGGAAAGTGAAGTAATAAAAATGAAGTCAATTTATTGAATGACTGCCTGAATGAATAAAATTTGGCAGTCCGGTTGAATAATTATGGTACTCTTTGGAGAGTAACTATAGCATAGCAAGGCTTATCTCCTTGTCTGTCTCCTAGGCCACTTGACATCTACAGGGGACTGTGCCACTGGTAGTCTACTTGAAAGCGAGACCTCTAAGAACTCAGATCTCCCCAGAGCCGCTTGCTCTCTCTGTAATTCCACAACCTCCACATCTGAAGACAACTGTGGCAGACTTCCAAATATCTTTTTGCTGTGGCGTGCGACTGAAAGATAGCGGAGCTGTGATTTTTTGCCCTAGTTATTTTAAGGAATTGAATCAACTTTGATGCTACATCCCTTCTTCCAGATTTTGAAAACTTAGAATCCCTCTTAAACAAGACTGTGATTGACAAACCTAAGGAAACATTAGTGAACAGTTAAATACTAATTAGCCAAGCCCTTGCTAATCTCCAGCTGTCAAAGCAGAGATAGAGACAAAAGCTTCAATTAAACCTAAGTTGGTCCCAGAGGAGGGAGAGGTCAAAGGGGAATGTTCAGTCAACTGTGAGATTATGTGAACCAAGTCCCAGGGAATTATCATGAAGAAATAAAAAACGCACATGTCCCTTTACTCATTTAAAAAGACATCATATTGAGCTGGAAAATCTCCTCTTGTCACTTCCCCTCACACAAACCTTCCATCATTTCAATGGCTCCCACCACGTTAGGGACCGAGTTCAAAGCCTTTCCTCTAGAGCTGTCCCAGTGGAGATTTCCGGTTGTTTGTCACTTCCTCCTCTGGAGCTTCCTATATGTCCTTGTTGTGTGCTTCCTGAGGTGCAGGTCTTTCAGACAGAACCTACTCCAGCCTGCCCTGTGTACTCCAGATCTGAGATATTCAACACAATCTACCTGTTCTTTAAAACCCATTACATTAAAAAGTAATTGACAACTGAACATAACATAAGAAATTACAGTAAGACTAGACCCAAACCCTCACTTCAAGGTGGGACAAGCTGATCCAATATGAAGAAACAGCCTCAATTATGAAACCTCCTTTGCTCTTTCTAAATCCCACTATTGCAGTGCATCTCTTATTGGTTTTTCTCTAAGGACTTTATTTAAAATGCAAATGATCTTGTAAAGGCTACTATAAGGCATAAGAAGAAATGGAGACTCTGTAGTTGTAAGAGGTAGTGGTGGTGGTTTGGAGAGTATTGTAGAGAAAAGGTGGAGAAAACCTAATGTGGTCTATAGAAAGACTTTACCTCTGCCATTGGGAGTCAGATCTCTACAATTCACTGTTTGCTGTTTAAATTTTTTGAGCAAATACAACCCGGCGTTTTGATTTTGTCCAAGTCAAGTCATGCTAGCACCTGTCCTCCGAGGAGCTCATTGGCACCTTAGGGGTTTTTTCACCCACTCCTTGGTAAGTAGGTGAGTTGGGGGTGTCTCATAGTTTTCATTTGGATCATATTTTAGAGTTCCAAGGATTATGAAACTAGTTGAGGAGAGATTAATGAAAAGGATTCAAACCAGTCTTCTGAAATTATAGTCTGTGGAACACTGGTGTTAGGATCATCTTGGGTCTTATTTTGTTTGTTTGTTTTTAATACAGATTTGTATAGTCAACACAAAACTATTGACTTAAAAGTGTGATCTGTTGTTTCTGACTGTGGCAGAGCCAATGTAATCATGATCCCATAGTAGCTGTGGCTGCTTGCAATGGGCCTGCATATGACTGGGTGGCTTAGTCATCATCACAGATCAGTAAGAGGTTCATAGGGCTTTATTCATTCCAGCTGAACTATTGGCTTCTGACAGATTCTGGAGGAGGGACAGCCATTGTTGATGGTGTTCTACCCACTATGGAACACATCAGGCTCCAATGGAGAGCTCCAAACTCATGATCACACTGATCACCCTGACTAGACTCAATGGGACTCAAAGCAAAACAAAAAGACAAGATGTGAATATTGGAAAGATGTTTACCTGGAGAGTGGAGGAGTAACAGGGAAGTGTACTGTAGGGTGGGTGGGTGGGGTAATAGCGTAGGGGGTTAGAGAAGGTGTCCGGTTGCAATTTGTAATCAAATACACTATATGCTCATATAAAATTGCCAAAGCAAACATTCAATGAAAGTTATTTGTTTAAAAATCTGGTAGGACAACCTCAGAATCTTCACTTTAAATCATGTTAGAAAATGTACCTTAAATTTGAGAATTGCTGACTGTAAATTGATTCAGTTCTATTTTAGCTTGCTTAATAGCTATCCATTTGACTGAATCCTAACACTGAGATAGTTAATTTCTAGGGCTTGTCTAAAGGCAATTATATCATGAAAAGTAACTATAACCTTCAGTTTTCTCAAATTTTCTCACTATTACTTCTTTCTATTCTTTTATTGCACTGGCTATTCTGTAGAACAGAGCCTGACAAGCCATGGAGCAAGCCCTCTTCACGTTTCAAAACGTTTGTCAGTACCCATGTTATAGCCACCACGTTCCTTCTTGGCTAGCAAATTCTAAATACTTACTATGTGAACATTTACTGTAAAAGCATGGCTCAAAAATGTGCCACCCAGAGCCTGGCTTTGATGAACGACAAGCCATGCAGCCTCTTCCAAGGCTAGCCTCAGCTGCAGACAACATGCTGTCTGACAGAAAGCCTTTCAGGGGAACTTGTAGCAGATGCTTGGAAGCAAAGTGGGCAGGAAGGCTGAAGGCATTTGAGCTCTGGGCAAGACACTCAGTTGGCAGGACTTGCTGCAGACCTTGCCATCAGTTAGCCAAACACCGTGGGGCCAAGTCACATTGGACTATATTCCTTTTGAATTCCTGTTTCTCACTCATTGCCAGCATCATTTTGACTAACTTTACAAATATCTCATGTCCAAAGTGATGCTTCAACATATGCTTTGGGAGAGCCAATCTTTAGCAGACTGGAATTTAGAGTACAGTGGTAATAATACTGATAAAAATGAATGCTACATCTTTTCCTCACTTGGGGAGACGTACCTCTTGTTAATTGTTATGTGTAATGTTTGGTACCTATTACAAGTGGATGTTCATCGTGTCTTTTTGGAAATCATGAATATGTAAATTAATCAAATTTGTTTTGTTTTGTTTTTGCTTTTATTTTGGGGGGGATATTTACTGAGCTCTACATTTTTCTCTGCTCCCCTCCCTGCCTCTCCTTTCCCCACTTCAATCCTCCCCCAAAGTTCCCCATGCTCCCAATTTACTCAGGAGACCTTGTCTTTTTCTACTTTCTACTTCGATGTAGATTAGATCTATGTATGTCTCTCTTAGTGTTCTCATTGTTGTCTAAGTTCTCTGGGATTGTGGTTTGTAGTCTAGCTTTCTTTGCTTTATGTTTAAAAAACCACCCATGAGTGAGTACATGTGATAATTGTCTTTCTGTGTCTGGGTTACCTCACTCAAAATAATGTTTTCTAGCTCCATCCATTTTCCTGCAAAATTCAAGATGCTGTTATTTTTATCTGCTGTGTAGTACTCCATTGTGTAAATATACCACATTTTCCTTATCCATTCTTCGGCCAAGGGGCATTTAGGTTGTTTCCAGGTTCTGGCTATAACAAACAAAGCTACTATGAACATAGTTGTGCACATGTCCTTGTGGCTTGATTGAGCATCCTATGCATATGTACCCAAAAGTGGTATTGCTGGGTCTTGAGTAAGGTTGTTTCTTACTTTTCTTAGAAATTGCCACACTGACATCCAAAGGGGTTGTACCAGCTTGCATTCCCACCAGCAATGCAGGAGCGTTCCCTTTTCCCCACAACCTCCCCAGCATAAATTGTCATCAGTGGTTTTGATTTTGGCCATTCTTACAGGTGTAAGATGGAATCTCAGAGTTGTTTTGATTTGCATTTCTCTGATGACTAAGGATGTTGAACATTTTCTTAAGTGTCTTTCAGCCATTTTAGATTCCTCTGTTCAGAGTTCTCTGTTTAGGTCTGTACTCCATTTTTTTATTGGATTATGTGATATTTTGGTGTCCAATTTCTTGCATTCTTTGTATATTTTGAAGACCTCTGTCTGAAGTGGGGTTAGTGAAAATCTTTTCCCATTCTGTAGGCTGTCATTTTGTCTTGTTGACCTTGTCCTTTGCATTTCAGAAGCTTTTTAGTTTCAGGAGGTCCCATTTATTAATTTTTTCTCTCAGTGTCTGTGCTGCTGGGGTTATATTTAGGAAGTGGTTCCCTGTGCCAATGCATTCAAGTGTTCCCACTTTCTCTTCTATAAGGTTCAATGTTTCTGGCTTTATGTTGAGGTCTTTGATCCATTCGGACTTGAGTTTTGTGCATGGTGATAGATATGGGTCTATTTTTATTCTTCTACATGTTGATATCCAGTTATACCAACACCTCTTGTTAAATATGCTTTCTTTTTTTCCATTTGATATTTTTTGCTTCTTTGTCAAAAATCAGGTGTTCAAAAATGTGTGGATTGATATCCAGGTCTTCTATTCAGTTCCATTGGTCCTCCTGTCTTTCTTATGCCAATACCAGGCTGTTTTCAGTACTGTAGCTCTGTAGCAGAGTTTGAAGTCAGGGATTGTGATACTTCCAGAAGTTCTTTTATTATACAGGGTTGTTTTGTCTATCCTTTTTTTTTGTTCCTCCATATGAAGTTGAGTATTGTTCTTTCAAGGTCTTTGAAGAATTTTTCTGGGATTTTGATGGGCATTACATTGAATCTGTCACATTTCTATTTATTATAAATTTTATTAAAAATTAATTTTAAATTTTACCACATACGTCTTTTAACACTTTCTAGGTTTTTTGTTTATGGGCTAGATTACATTTTAGAGATTTTGTAATAGTCAAACATCCTACCATATAAATTAATGCACCACCACTACCACGACCACATCAGCATATAGTATCATCATATCAGCTAATTTTTTTCACCTCATATTAATTCTTTTTCATTAAACTCTTCCACAACTGTTGGGAGAGGTGGCTAGTCTGTATCTGACTGCCCTGACTTGAAACAATCACACAGAAACTATATTATTTGCAATACTGTTTGGCCAATAGTTTAAGCATATTTTTAGCTAGCTCTGATATCCTAAACCAACCCATCTCCATTAACTGGTGTATCACCATGTGGCTGTGGCTTACCGGGTAAAGTTCTGTCCAACGTCTGACGTCTTGTCTCCAGCATGGCTACATGGCTTCTCTTTGACTCCACCTACTCTTTCTCTATGTCTCCTTCAGCCTGGCTTAACTCTGGTAAGCAATTGGCCAAAAGCAGCTTCCTTATTAACCAATAAAAACAACACATATACAGAAGGACTTCCCATACCACACAACCACTAACTCCTAGTAACCACTGATTTTCTCTGCATTCCTGTGACGTCTGGCTGGTATCCATATCCTACAGACTGCTTTGAACATAGCTTCTACAGTTTAGTGTATCCCTCTTTTTTCCTGGCTGTCACGTCTCTGCTCTTGGTTTCATTCCTCTTTGTTGCTTAGTAGTTAAAATGTATGGATGCACCCTTATTTTCCCACCCGGTTTTTGAAAAACATTCATGTCCAGTTTGGGGCTCTTATGAATGCAGCTTCTATATACATTCATGATTGGGTTTTTGGATGTGCAGAGTTTGTATTTCTATAGGGTAAACAATCATAAATGCAATTTCTGATGACTTTTATCCCAATCAGCTCTCCCATCTTGTTTTCCAACCATTGGTGAATGAGAACATTTGTTGCTTTGCAATCTTGCTGGCATTTATTTGTTTAGTTTACCTTCAAGCTACCATTTTTTAACAAGTGTTTAAAAGTATCATTATGATTCCAATTTGCATTTGTCTAATGATTAATGATTTCAAGTATTTTCGCAAGTGCTTTTGTATCTATTCTTTGGAACATTTAAAACGATTGAACTGTGTTTTCTTACTGAAAGATTTTGTGTGTTTTAAAAATGCATATTTTAGAAATAAGTCCTTTGTCAGAAATATAATTTACAAGTATCAATTTTAATTCTACTAATACTCTTTTTATACAGAGTTCAAGTTTTGAACTTACTTTCCCCCTGAGGGCTAGAGAGATGGCTTAATGATTAAAAGAGTATGTGCTGCTCCTGCAGAAGTTCCCTGACCTTGGTGACTTACTTTTCAGGCCATGAACTTCACTGTGTTCAACTTTGCAAGATCTTTTACTGTAGCAATCAGTTATGATCCTGCAGTTTTTTATTCTTCAGAAAGTAGAATGGATTGATTTTTAAAGCTGAACTTGTCTTGTATTTCTGACATAAACCCACATTCATTCTCCTTTTATATATCTATTGAACTAATTTGATAATGTTTTGTTGAGATTTTCCTTATCCCTTCTCTTGAGAAATCTATGCCCTCAGTTCTCACTTCTCACACTGTCTTTATCCAGCTTAGGATCGAGTTGATGCTTGCTGTGAGAGGCAACTTAGGAAGTGGTATTTTCTCCCTTTTGTAAGATATTGTATAGACTTTCTACGCCACCCTTCAATGTTAGATTTACAGTTAAACCACAGGCACCTGCAACTATTTGAGGGCAAGATTTAAATAGTACATTCAATTTAGCATAAATCAGATTATTTACATGTGGATGTGTTTGGTAGCTGTAGTCCAGAAATGTGACCATTTTACTGATAGGATTATTGTGATGTTCTTAACTTTCCTTCTAAAACTATTTTATTTATTCATATTACGTTTATGAGTGCTTTGCTTGTAAGTATGTGTGTGTACCATGTGTGTGGCTGGTGCCCACAGAGACCAGAAGGGGGCATCAGATCTCCTGCAGCTGAAACTACAGGTGGTTGTAAGCCACCATGTAGTTTTTTGGAATGGAACTCCAATCCTCTGCAGGAACAGCAGGTGCTCTTAACTAGCAAGCCAGTCCAACCCAACTAGTTAGTTTTTTGATTTTGGTTATCCCATCATATCTCAGTACTTAATCACCTACTTTTTCTTTCAACTCTTCAAAGGTTATTAAGCAATTATTCTTTGGACCAAAAATACATGTAAGATTTTGTTTTAAGTCTTGTCTATCTGGAAAGTTTTCTTTATTGGGTACAAGAAAAACCAACTTAACTTAGTATAAGACTTCCCTGATTATAATACTTTCCTTTAAGAGATTTTGTAGATGTGATTTTTTTATTATTTAGAATTTAGAAAAAAAATAATTGTAGACAGATCTGTGTCTTGCTCCATAAGAAGAAATGTATTTTCCATTCTTTTTTCTCACTTGCTTTTTGTAATTCTAAGACTAAAACCATGTTTACAAGCATGTGTCAATTTTCAATAATTTTTGTTTTGAATCCAGTGAGTTTATTTAATCTCTGCATCAGTCAGATAACATCTATGGCTGTCACTAAGCCTAACCTCTTCCTTGTGAATACCATCATACAGTGCTGGTTTCTCACTTCTCTTCTGTATATGGATTAGCTTCAGTCTTTGTCATTTTCCTGTTGATTCTCTGCAAGTTGTAATGTCTTCTTGCTTTAATATCTTTCTATCTCATCTCAGACTTTTGAATTTAGATATTTTGACCCTTATCTGTTGAGGTTTTTTATTGCTGTTATTTTTTTAATTTTTTGTTGTTGTCTTGTTTCTTTGTTTTCTCTGTATAACAGCTCCAGCTGTCTGGAACTCTCTATGTAGACCAGGCTGGCCTCAAACCCTCAGAGATTTACCTGTTTCTGCCTCCTGAGTGCTGGGATTAAAGGCTTGAGCCACCACTGCCTGGCCTTGAGTTTGTTTTTTTATTTATACTCTTTAGAATGTGCCAACTAGTTGATGACGTTTTATCTTGACTTTTGCAGTAGAATATATCCCCTCGGTTTGAACTTTTCTTCTCTCTTTGTTGCATTGCTCTTTTTTCTTTGTTTTTCAGCACTTAAAATGAACTTACATTGGTTTTCTCATCTCTGCTTAGTATTGTCTAGCTCAAGCCCCAACATACAATAATTTGATGGACACTTGTTTAATGAATAACTGGCAAGGAAAGTGAAGTACTTCCAGCCACACAGAGGATGTGAGAAACCACTGGCTTTGCTTTTATATTAATTATCTAATGGCCTAATCCTCTTTTCAGAGCTATAGCTGTAGACTAATTCACACACATAGTCTCCAATCAGATTTCTGGGCTCTCAACTATGTGCTTTTCGTCTTAAAACCTCTTCTGCCTTCCTGGTGTGTGAACTAATAGATTTCATGGACCAGCAGAGCCTTCCTGGCTGAAACTTTCTTCTGTGCCTGCTCAGTTCCAGTTTCTCATGGCATGGGGAGAACCCATGCACAATGAAATAAATGTGTCTTCACATGTTTCCTGTCCCTCTGACCATTGACATTACTTCTTTGACTGTAGGGAGATGTTATCAAGATCGGGGTGCTTTGTGGACAGCAGTAAGCAATCTTGGAAGGGAAAACAGATGTCTAATTTTCTGAGTGGTACTGACTGGACTTTCTGAGTATGTACTGGCACAAAGTATAGCATAATTTTACTTTTCATCTCTTTTTAAAATGTGCTTATTTAATTTATTTGGAAGTTAGGAAATATTAAATACAGACCTATAAGCCAACATGATTTTTGAACCAGAACTCCTCTTCTGGCATTAGGATTTATTGTAAAATGCAGCCAAAGCCAAGTCATTTGTTCTGAATGCAGACACATTGCTGTTTTTCTCTTGTCATGCTCACCTCCTCCCACACAGTCTTATCCAGAAATTCACCAAAATTAAGTGTTCACACTGCACAGTCACCCCAGGAAGACGATAAGGGATATTTGAAATATGTGACAAACATTTATTAAGGAATATAATAGGAGCTCTTGCCAAAACTAGCATCCCACCTCAGATTATTCACAGCTGAAGATCTCCAAAGTCATGCTGTTATCAACTCATATTTTAGTTTTATTATAATGCTGACACGATATTCATTCTCAGATCAGCTCAAAGTTATCAACCTTCTCCCTCATGAATTCCCAGACCGATTAGTGGCCCCTTGTATGTTGGGCTACATTAGCTCTCACTGTCTTACTCAGGTCTATTTCTAGAACAATGTGTTTTCAGTTTGTAGTTCTAATCTTAGGGAATTTTTATTAAATATCTTATTTTACTTTTAGATCTTTTGCTTTACTTCTAGCTAGCCCAAAGTGGATTTGATCCTGACATTCCTACACACACACCCCTGTGGGCTGCTCACACACACCTCACTCTTCTCAATCACCGTTACCCCGAAGAGTTTACTTCCCTGACCAGAACCATCAAAAGATTTAATTTCAAAATAAAAATTGGTAAACAAGGTGTAGAAAACTGTGTGTTTCTTCTCAAGAGAAATCTAAAGTGTAGGGTCCCCATGGGCTTTCTCTGTATCGTCTCGCACAGATCCCTTCTCAGTTCAGCAAGCAAGCCTTGGTGTGTATCAGCTGTGCACTGTGTACAAAGGCTTCGAAATTCTCAGTGAGAAACAACCAATGAAACCCTGAGGGCAGGAGGACGTGGGCTGGACATATATGGAGGTGCATTTTTATTTAAAACATTGTTGCCACCTATTGATTGGTGTTGCCAGTCTCTGTTGGCTTTTTAAAAATAAACAAGTGAAAGCAATTAACACAGTCCAAATGTTTGCCTTCACGATTCTCAGGTCTGATGTTTTTCTTTGCATGATGGCTACAATCATGTTTTCTCAGGCCTCTTAGAAGTTAACACTAATAAGAAGTAGCAGACAGTTTTGTCCCATGCATTTCGAGGGTGGATTTCTCGTATGGCAAGACAAGAAAGGGGAAAGAAATGAGGCTCTGTATCTGAGGCTCTGTATCTGAGGCTCCGTGAGGTCATGTCTGTGCAGCAGATTGGAGTCCTGCGCCAGCGTGCCGACTGTAGATGCGAAGGACTTGTGATTACAGAGGGACTCTGCTCTGGGACTGTCAAGTTTTAGTTCAATGACGAGACGAGTTCAGAAAAGTCAATCCCTCACAGCAGCTTGTCAAGGGCGAAAGGGAGTGTGAACTGTCTAAACCCTTTCCGTGATTTTTATCAATCTCCTTAAACACAGGCACTACTGTGTTAGGAGTCTGTAGTCTTCCCAACATAGTGCACCATATACAAAGTTTGCTTTGAAGTTCACGCTGAGCCAATGCTAACTGTAATTGTGCCTATAGTACCAGCAACTGATTCACCCCATAAACATTATAAGCATATAGATACCTGCATGTGTGTGTTGATAGGCAAACCAAAGGAGTGATTTCAGAACCTGCAGACGTATTTGTCAGGGTAGAGCCTCTTGTCTTGTGCATAGCCTCAGTGGGCTATTTGGTTGAGAACCACAGCACGTGGGTTGAGAGAAGGCTGCTGAGAAAGAGAGGATCGTGTGAATTTTCTGGTGGGTTTCTAGAGAATTTCTTCAGTCCTGGATTATAGAAGAGTGGGTAGGATGGAATGAAAAAAGGTGAGCCAAGGAAGAGGCTGGAGGTTGAAGCTGACGTCTTCTAGAGTTCTCCATGCCAAAAGAAAGGAAGACATCTTTAATAAGAATACTGCTTAAAATCTAGTCGCAATTTATGTATTATATGGCTGATTCTCTTTATTTGACAGAGTTGAATCTGTAAAGTTGCCACAACTACTGACTGGGCAAAACCTGAACACTGCTCCAAGGAGCCGGGTAAGGTTGATTCTCATGAGACCTTGGTCACACATCTCATCAAATGCTAAGAACAACCTTGCCTTCCGAATTTCATTTAAGGATGCCTTTTCTAATATCTATTGTTGGTTCATTAACATGGACCTTATGCCCTCAGCACTCAGACTTCTGTGCAGCTTAGGTAATGGACAGTATTTGGCTTCATCACTATGGTTAGGGCTATTTATTTGTCAATTATTCTTGAGATTTCCCAAGCTGATCTTGAACCCACTGTGAAGCCCAGGCAGGCCTGTAACTCAAGATCCTCTTTCCTTACTCCTTCTCCCAAAAGTACTCAGATTGCATGCATGCACCATTCCTGTCTTGGTAGCCATTTTAAATAGAAGAAACGGGAATATGAGAAGGATAAAATGTAGGACAAAATAGCACTAACAGACTCTAGAAGGAGATTTGTGGTGTGCGACAATTTTCTATATTCTGCCAATTATGTTTTAAATAAATGCTGATTGGCCAATAGCCAGGCAGGAAGAATAGATAGGACAATCAGACAGGAAGTAGAGGCAGGTCAATGAGAACAGGAGAATTCTGGGAAGGAGGAAGCCCATTCCTCCACAGTCCTGTCCCAACCACAGAAGAAGGAAGATGTGATCTGCCCCACTGAAAAAGGTTTCGAGCCATGTGGTTAACATATACTAGAATAATGGGATAATATCTACATTATAAGAGTTAATAAGAAGCCTGAGCTAATAGGCCAATCTGTTTATCATTAATATAGACCTCTGTGTGATTTCTTTGGGGCTAATTGGCTCTGGGACCTGGTGGCAGGACAGAAAACCCCCAACAACAGATTTGTTTTACTCAAACTTGTCTTTTCTGAGCTAGGACTGTGTCAGGTGACTTGGGTATTTTACCATTCTGTAAATGTTCCTTTAAAAAATAGTGAACAAATTGTGGTATATCAAAATCAACACTGGGACATATGAAAGCTAAAACTGAACTTGTTGCTCTGAAGTTCAGATTTAATTGGGTGTCCTGTACTCACCTGATATCTATATGATCTTTGTTTATGTTCTAGATTCCAAAATTACGTTTACAGATGTATTCATTTTATTTTATATGTATCAATATTATACCTGCATGTATATAAGTGTACCATGTTTCTGTAAGATCTTGGGAGGCCAGCAGTGGATATCATATTTCATGGAACTGGAATTACAGACGTTTGTGAACCACCATGGGGGTTCTGAGTACCAAACCCAGGTCCTCTGGGGAAAAAAAAGCAGGTGCTTATAACCCCTTATCCATATCCTCAGCTTCCTTTAAAAGGATTTGTCTTTAAAATGGTATATGAGCTCACATTCAATGAGAGGAGTAGAACCACTGAGTTATAAGATGAGAGTTACAACAGAGGAATTAACCTGTGCACAGCTCTGGAAAGATCTGGGCATATAAAAGCTCAAGACACAAGTTGAAGGATGGAAGAATCACCAACTTGTCAATCTGAGGAGCCAAGTACTTCCATCCCTCAGGTGAAGCATAGGCTCCACAGAGGTTCACAGGCAAGCAGGGTGTCTCTCAAGAGCTACTGCTTAAGTGTCTGTGGACCTGATGGGAGCCATGTCTTCCTGCCTTCACAGGGCAGTGGCCATTGCCTCGTTTCTGATTGCCTCATTGCCTGATGGGAGCCATGTCTTCCTGCCTTCACAGGGCAGTGGCCATTGCCTCGTTTCTGTTCCCAATTGCTGTCCATATTCATCTCAGGACAACATGGAAGAATGGTTTCTGGAGAACACAGTTCCAGCTTAACTGACTGGAAACACTACAAGAAACCTTGCTTGGGAAATCCATGGACTTACTGAGAAGCTATTGAAATCAGCGCCAGATCTGAAGATACCAGGGAAGCAAGCCAATACCTTTCTTATTTACCAGTAGCAATGAGTTAGACAATATACTGGGAGCGGTGGCAGGCTAAGACATGAAACACATAGGAGAAATAATGTGGTAAGAATTGGGGTACACCTGTGTGTAGTAAATCCCAACATTTTATGAAGAAATATAATGCCAAGACTGCGTGAGTTCAGGTCCCTGGAAATATCAACCATGTTCTTACATGGATCTCAGGACTCAAGAAGCCAGATCTTTATTTTATTTGTTAAAATATATATTATTTTATAATATTATAATATATATTATTTGTGGTAATTTGAATGAGAATGGTCCCAGTAAATTCATATACTTGTGGTGTAGGAGGGTCTTCTTTCTATGTGTTGCTTTCATTGGTCAAATGAAACTGCCTAGGCCTTTTGATAGGGCAGAACTTAGATAGGAGGGGAAAAGAGAACAGAATGCTGGGAGAAAGAAGGCAGAGAAAGAGAGCCCGCCATGAAGCTGCCAGGTGAGACATGCTGAATCTTTCCCCGTAAGCCACGAGCTCATGGTGACCTACTATTAGAACTGGGTTGAATCCAGACATGAGAGTTAGACAATAAGAGGCTAGAACTAATGGGCTAGGCAGTGTTTAAATGAATACAATTTGTGTGTTGTTATTTCGGGGTATTAGCTAGCCAGGCAGCTGGAAGCTGGGCGGTGGAAACGCAGCCCACTGCTCTCTTTACAACAGGCTTGAATATTTGGTTTCCAGTTTGTGGACCACTTAGGAAGTCTTAAGGCCTTGCTGGAAGAGGTGTTACTATGGGTGGGGTTTAAGGTTCCAAAAAACCACAGCCAGACCTAGTCTTCTCATTCTCTCTCTGCCTCTGACTTGTGGATCAGGTGTCAGCTGTCAGTTACTGCTCCAGTGCCATGCCTACCTGCCTGCAATCATGCTTCCTACCATGATGACCATGGACTAATACCCGAAGCTGTAAGCAACCTCCCAATTAATGCTTTCTTTTATAAGCTGCCTTGGTCAAGGTATCTCCTCACAGCACTAGAGCAGTAACTAAGAAAATGTGGTACAATTCCAATGGCATTATTTTTTGAGATCCTCATGAACAATATTGAAACATCTTCAGAACTGGGTGGTGGTGGCACATGCCTTTAATCCCAGCACTCGGGAGGCAGAGGTAGTAGATCTCTGTGAGTTTGAGGTCAGCCTGCTCTACAAGAGCTAGTTTGGGACAGGCTTCAAAGCTACAAAGAAACCTTATCTTAAAAAACCAAAAAAGAGAGAGAGGGAGAGAGAGAGAGAGAGAGAGAGAGAGAGAGAGAGAGAGAGAATAGAAAAAGAGAGAAAAAAGAAAAGTCATCAGAGGTGTCAACAAAGAAGAGCAATTAAGATCATGTAAAAAGGAATAATAAGAGAGAAGTCACCCAGTTAAGATACTCTGTAAAGTTATTATTAGTGTAATACACCAATCACTGGAATGGAATATCAAGATAAAAAGCACATATACAAAAACTTTGATAAAAGTGACATTAAGAACATTGGATCATAAATAGATTGTTCAATAAATAATATTGAAGTAGATAGTAAATTCATTTAGAAAAATGGAACTGTAGTTCAAAAAAACCTACCAAAGTAAGTTTCAGGTAACTTTGAGATTCAAACTGCTAGAAAATGTAAAAGAAATATTTGAGCGCACCTTTTAATACTAGGGTGGGAAAAGGCTGTTTCTTTCAGAAATCATATGCACAAATCATAAAGGAATGATGAACTGATTCATTACATAGATATTTAGAATGTTATAACAAAAGAAAGACAGACAGAAGAGAGAGAGAAACAGAGACAGAGAGACAGAGAGAGACGGAGGGAGGGAGAGAGAGAGAGAGAGAGAGAGAGAGAGAGAGAGAGAGAGGAGGAAGAGTGAATGAGAAAAATTAGCTCAAAGGAAAATAAAAACGGGAAAAATTGTAATCTTTAATAATTTTATGCCTTAAATCCTACACTTTTCTAAAAATGAACATCTTGTGGAAATACGTGAGTTTGGGCTGTGGAGTAAATGTTCATGTCACCCAAATTTATAAGCTGAATCCTGAGTGTCCAGGGTGATGAAGCTTTGGGAGGCAAATGGATCCTGAATGTGAACCCTTCAGGCTAGGATTCAGGCTTTTCTGAGAAGACATGAAAAAAAGCATTTCTCTTGTCTCTAGTGTGTGTGGACACAGCAAGCTGACAGCCATCCACAAGCCGGTTCATGATTTACACCAGATTTTGTATTTCTTTGCTGCCTATAAGACATCTACGCTTTTTTGTAATAGTTGTCCAAACAAGGTAACAAGCAAACCTACCTCTGCACAAAGGATAGCTAAAGGCTAAAATTAAATGAAATTATTTCAAAGTTATCCAACAATCAAGAAGGGAATTAGTATGAATTCGTATGATGACATCTACTAATGTCATCAGATGAGCAAAGATGATGAGAAAGATTGCATCCCCAGTGCCTTTGGCCAACTCGATTTTCATCTCCTCCAGAGAGAACCCAGGACTGGGAGACCACAGTCAGCAGTGACACCAACAGTCTTAAAGTGTGCTCACCCAGCCTCTGTGCTCATGCTTTGGCGGATGGCCTCACACCAACTCAACTGCTTACAAAAAAATAGAAAGAAAGAAAAGGAAGGTGGAGTAGAAGGTTTTCTATAGATTTTAAGAGTATTAGGATGGTTGGGGCTAGATATCATCAAAATATATTGTATACATATATGCAATTGTCAAAGAATAAATACAAAACTTTTTTATGTTTTTATTTTTTATTAAATATGCTTACCCTTTAATACAGAAAAGACCACTTCTAGTAATTGTTCATCTTCCAATGTGAGAGATTTTTGTCACAACTCTATTTAAACTACATTTCTAGCTTGGTCAAATAAAGAATGGCAGCTCTGCCCAGTGAAATGCTAAGTAGCCATTAAGAAATGATAGCTTTAATTCACAGGCAGGATGACAGGTAACCATTAAGAGATAGATTCATGGACAGGTATGGCAATGTGAATCGTGATGGCAGGCAAAACAAAGTTTGTAATGCGGCGTCTTTAGTCACCCGTGGCCTTTTGTTACTCTAATCACTATCTGCAACGTTTGTCACATGCAATACAACAAAACATAATAGCACCACAGCAGACTTTGCCGTCTACTTAAATGATGCACACACAGAAACACACAACACACACAGTAATGGAAGAAGAGTCATGGATGTATCAATACTGCCTGGTTCTGAATACCTGAGTCTCATTTCTTCTGCTTAATTCTGGTTTCTGCCTTTGTATAACGAGTTTATTTACTTTGTATCAGCAAACTCATAAGAACAGATAGTTCTCTCCTCTTGTACTTGGCTCTTGCATCCTTTACCTTCTCTCTTGCCTAATTCTGTCAAGATTCAGAAAAGGAAAATCAGTTTGACCCCAGACATTAAGGGAAGCCTAAGGCAGAATCTGAGGCAGAGGAGCTCCACTGGAGAAGAATCCCGTGTAGCACAGGGTCTTTCCATTTGTAAAAGGAGGAGAAGGGTGTGTATTTGGTTTCTCAAGATTCAGCCCGCAGCCAGAGCCTGTTGAGCACCAACTCTGTCTATGCCCTGTTGCTTCCCAGTTCCCTAAGGCTGACTCTTCCCTTCCAGTCCTTCCTGTGTCCAATGCCCTCCTTCTGAGTAACAAATAAGAGTCTGTCTCTGTCTCTGACTCTCTCTCTCTCTCTCTCTCTCTCTCTCTCTCTCTCTCTAACACACACACACATACATATTCTCTCTGTCTCTCTGTCTGTCTCTCTCTTTCTCTCTCTCACACACACAGACTTTCCCAGTACACTTGCTTCAGGCTTTCCCCAAGATTATAAGTCTGGACTTTTATCGGAGCCTCTGTGCCCCTGACGTCACAGTTCTTAGCACTGCTGGTCTTTCTGGTGCCATCTGCAGCACACATTTGTTCCGCGGAATTCAGAACACTAACTAGGAAGGGCCTGGTTGTGCTTGCCACTCAACAGGCTAAACACTGTGTTTTTTCAACAAAATGGAAGATGCTTGCACAATGTTCTATTGGGGTTTTTCTTCCTATGAGTCTCTTGTGCCTTAAGAGTTAGTTGGTCAGGGAAATTTTTTAAGTTGCATGTTCCTTGGGAACGCAATTTATCCAACAATCCATGTAGTTGGGATGCAGAGTTGAGCTATAAAATATGATTTCTTCTCACTACTGTCCTTTAAATGACACGGTTTCATGTAGAAGTACCATAAAACTTGGTATATAGAAGTTATAGCATTTAGATCCATTGACATTGGAGAAACGATGGTAGGAGATTCTGATTACTTTGAAATTAAATAGATTCGACCTTTTTATGATGGTTTTGTTTGGCAAACCAGAGTTACCAGCATCAGAGGTGCTCAGCTGGTCAGCTACATGTGTACCCTAAGCTGGTTTCCAGTTACTCTTCTCCCAGGTGTGGCATGGCCACCTGGACTCAGTTATTCTATAGACCTGCCTTGAGGCCATGGGCCCTGTGCATTTCCTACAAACACGTCTGGTGTTTAGGCCCAGAGCGAGCGAGAGGCAAGTGAGCCGGCAGGGCCTGCTTGTTCACAGCAGCCTTATCAGTTGTTGATGAGACCCTGTCTAGGCTCACAGACAGACCGTTTCCTCCAGTCCCAAGCCTGAGCCTGCTGTGGAGCCAGAAGAAGGTGATAAGCCCCCCGAGAAGATTTTTTAGGAGCCTTGCCTATCTTTCACACCAAGTTGCCAGTGTACATTTTCCATGGTCGCCATTTACAGATAGGGTGGCTGCTCTGGATAAGGCTGGGGGGCGGAGGTAGGCGGAGGTCATTAAAGGGAGCAAACGGCTTTCCAATTAGCTTCCCATAGGAATTCCTGAGGGTCCTGCAAGCTTTGTTGGCAGTTAACTAACTTTTCTTTCCTTGTTTCTTTCTTTCTTTCTTTCTTTCTTTCTTTTCCTTTCTTCCTTCCTTCCTTCCTTCCTTCCTTCCTTCCTTCCTTTCTTTCTTTCTTTTCCTTCCTTCCTTCCTTCCTTCCTTCCTTCCTTCCTTCCTTCCTTCCTTTCTTTCTCCTTTTTCTCTCTTTCCTCTCCCCCCCCTTTCTAAAATCCCTCCCAAGGCAGCCTAGGAACTCCTTCAAGCTGAGTCTAAAGCAAGTAGACAGGGCAGGTTTCCTGGTAAAAGAGTGGAGACTTACTGGGCCTCAGCCATGGGGAACATTCTGTCTAAGTCTGCAGGCAGGAAGACTGTGGCAATAGAACCGGCCTGTCTGCCAGAGAGGAGACCCAAGGAAAGGCCAGTGCCAGATACCGTGGGATTAGAGGAACTAGGTTTGTGAACCTAACTGTTGGCCTTTTAAAGTTCCCCTCTATGCATTTCAACAAAGCCCAAACCAGAGATTGCGGGGCCGGAAGGTAGGCTTCCACTCCAGGGCCCTGAAAACCCATCTCCTCCCTGGACTCTAGCACTGGAAATGAGCGATGGCGCGGATCCACTGCAGACCAACAGCGTACGCAGGAGGTGGAATGAGGCACCGCATTTAGATTGTGCATTACCTTGGCTTCAGGTTTGAACAAGTAAATATGCGTTCCAGAATAACAGAGAGAGCAGATACTAAGAACTAGCAAATGCAGAGACTGAATATTTACCGTCTCCATCGCCAGGGAGACTGCGGATGCTGTCTCGCGGAACTATTTTTACGAGTGTTTCCAGAGTTAAGCCGCACGCCCAGGCCACACACCTCCCAGGGGGCAGAACTGGCTGTTCAGCTGATGAGCTCTTTCTTCTGCCTATTTGTTCTGCTTCAGGGTTTTTCACCGTCTGGGTTTGTCCACAGGTCCCCTGAGCAGACCCGGCATGCAACCTGTCAGGTGATTTGACACTAGGGAAAGCTTTGGTGAGAGGACCCTGGTAGGACGGGCTGGTGGAAGGCTGGCAGGTGTGAGGAACGGATGAGGCTTTTTTATGTCTGCCATCTGAAAGATCACTCCCATTCTTGACTGACATTCCCCAGATGACACACCAGACTGTTGCCAATGCTTTGAAGCACACTCTTCCTGTTGTCACTTACATTGTAATAGTGCCAGGTTTCTCAGTTACCCCTGTACAGAGGGCAGTCTGCTTCCAGTTCATGTATGTGGGTGAGGTGATGCTTGCATGGCCTAGAGGCAGGCGGAGAGTGGACAGTGGGTAGGTCGTAGCTGCGGTGTTCAGCTATCGCTATTGTTTCTGGAAAATAGTGGTGGCATCAGAACTGACTGAACCATTCACTGCAGCGAGAAATATATCAGCACAGCGAAAAGTGGGCAGCAGAAAGGACAGGGCTTCATCTAAATCTCCCAGGCAGTCTTGTGAAGTGCTCCTTGCCTGGGAGTACTCCATAGTTAGAGGCCGCACACTGATTCCCCACCTATGGATTTTATACATCCTCAGAAACTTAAAATTTGCGGAGTAAGTCTAATGCCATTCCATCCCCCCCGGAAGAAACAAAGAATTGGCGATCTGCAGAGTGGGTGCCTAGCACCAAAGTTTACCTTCCGGCCTAGTTTTCTCCAGACAACCTCAGGCAAGACCACCAGCTACTCACCCTGCAGGCAGAACTCCACACAAGGTGGCTTATTTGGTTGACTCTGAAGGTGGAAATGGGAGGCCTAGCCTTCGCTCCAGATGTCAGTGCTGCTGTCCACGGGACTCCACGATCATCCCAGGCAGCATTTTTCTGTCAACAAAATTCGGGGTGCCGCTAACATGCTCACCACATTACTTGAAGACCCCATGAACACTTTCAAACTTTGGGGATAGACTGCCACAAAGGGTACCTCAAGAATCATTTTCTGGCCGGGTGGTGGTGGTGGCGCATGCCTTTAAACCCAGCACTCTGGAGGCAAAGGCAGGTGGTTCTCTGTGAGTTCAAGGCCAGCCTGGTCTACAAGAGCAAGTTCCGGCACAGGCTCCAAAACTACAGAGAAATCCTGTCTCAGATAAACAAGCTGATTTTCTGGCTTCAGTAGTGTTGCTCATCAGTACAGTGCTGGCAGTGCCATGAGTGACTTTTGTGTTGGTGGAAGACTGAGACTTTGGCAAATCTGATTTCTTTTTTTTTTTTTTGTTTTTTTTCTTACTTAGTTTTTATTCATAATCATAAACTTAACTCTGCAATCCAGCTAGACTTGAAGGGGAATGAGGAAAATATGGAACCCAAAGAACTTCAGTGAGAGCAGAGATTACAGGGTACTGCGAGCAGATGGGGCTGGGGTGCTCTCCTGAGCTACAGAAGGAATGGTCTGGTGGGTAAGAAGCCCACAAGTCAAAAGAATTAGAGTTGTCCACAGTCGGAAATGGTGATCTTCTTGCTGGTCTTGCCATTCCTGGACCCAAAACGCTCCATGGCTTCCACAATGTTCATGCCTTCTTTCACCTTCCCAAAGACCACGTGTTTGCCATCCAGCCACTCAGTCTTGGTGTTGCAGATAAAAAACTGGGAACCGTTTGTGTTTGGTCCAGCATTTGCCATGGACAAGATGCCAGGACCTGTATGCTTCAGGATGAAGTTCTCATCCTCAAATTTTTCTCCGTAGATGGATCTGCCGCCAGTGCCATTATGGCGTGTGAAGTCACCACCCTGGCACATGAATCCTGGAATAATCCTGTGAAAGGAAGAACCCTTATATCCAAATCCTTTCTCTCCAGTGCTCAGAGCACGAAAGTTTTCTGCTGTCTTTGGAACTTTGTCTGCAAACAGCTCGAAGGAGACGCGGCCCAAGGGCTCGCCATCGGCCGAGATGTCGAAGAACACGGTGGGGTTGACCATGGCTGCAGCGAGAGGCGAAAGGGGACAGCGGCGTCTGCAAAGCGGCCAAATCTGATTTCTTTAGACTAATAACCAGGCCTGGCTGGGAAGGGTGGTGTGCATAAGTCTGCTTATGCTATTGGTGAGGAAATAGAACAAAGTAAGTTTTATAGCACGCTCGGGAACTTCCCCCTAGAAGAGTCTGACCACACTGCCATGGTTCCTCTGGCTGTCCGTTCCCAGCTTCGGACTCTGATGTATGTAATTGGCCTCATGGTGAGAGCAAGTCAAGCTTTAAGTGCTCTTAGGGACCATCTGTCTGTGACTCAGTATCTTCCCCTGAGCACAGACACTGCCCGTGAACCTGTCACCTGCTCTTCCTTGTGCTGTGGCACTGTCCCCAGGTGTCTCTCTCAACAAGATGGAATGTGACTGAGGGGCTCCCTGGAAAGCCCCACTAATTTGGTTACTATGTGTCCTAGGGTTTACAAGCCTTCCTTTTCGGAATTTTTGCCAAGAAAAACAAGAAATAGAAATTATACATTAGAAAAATAACAAAAGGTAGAATTTTATTTTTCTTGAGATGCAGAAATCTCATGGTCTTCTTCAATATAGAGTCCTCTGTACCCTTCATCAAATCAACTAGAAAGGCAGTTATCCACCAATTTTCAAAATACACTAATTTTTAAAAGACAAATAATACTAGTGTAAACAAGCTTTTTAAAAGTATTATTTAACTTTATTTGATGCACATTGGTGTGGAGGTGATAGATCCCCTGGAACTGGCACCACAGATGATTGTGAGTTGCCATGCGGGTGCGGGGAATTGAACTCGGGTCCTCTGGAAAGGCAGCCAGTGCTCTTAACCTTCGAGTCATCTCTCCAGCCCTTGTAAACAAACTTTTATCAGAAAAGGTTTTCAAAAGTAGGTTTCAGAGTCCATAGCAGTAGGGCCAGTTATATCTGTCACTCACATCCAAACCAGGGTTCCTTGCAGCTTGTGTCCTGAAACCGCCCGGCCTGAGATCTACCCAGACTTTCATAAATTTGCTTCAGAGCTCTGCTGGGACCTCCAGGCATGACCTGTCATTCATAAGATTACATCCAAACCATCTAGCCTGAGTTAAGGGGCAAACACAGTTCTGCCCTTAGACCCTGAATACTATTTTGGTGGGGGTAACCATGCACTTTCAGGTTCCCTGGAACTGTTGGTCTTCAAGTCCTGGAAGATCTGAGGACTTTTTCAGAAGTGAAAAAGGCAGGTGACTTGCTTTTCCTGTCCAGAGTTTGTCCAGTTGCTTTCAGTGAGTGTTCAAAACAGATTTATTTTTGTTTGATTCTCAGGCCTTAGAGAATTTCCCTTCCTCTTGCTGAAGTAATTTCAGAAATCAAACATTTATCGTTAAAAATCCATGCAATCTCTGGCAAAGTAATGAATTAGTACCTTTAATCCAAGCCCCTGGAGGCAGAGGTAGACAGATAAATTTGTAGGTAAACCAAGCAACCCAAATTTCATCAATGAATAAATGGACACACAAGACGTAGACGGTGCATACAGTAGACTATTACTCAACCTTAAGGAAAGATGTAAGTTCCAACACATGGGGACACATAGGTAAAGTCTGAGGACATTGTGCTAAGTGAAATAAGCCAGGCACCAAAGGCAAACATTGCGCGACTCCACTTAAGCGAGGCACTTAAAGCAGTCAAACTCATGGAGTCGGAAAGTTGAATGATGGTTTCCAGGGTCTCTGGGTGGGGGGAGTGGGTGTTTAATGTGTGTGGAGTGTCCACTTTTATGAGAAGGTTCTGGAGACAGATGACAATGGTCGCACAGCAGTGGTAATGAACTTAATGCACCAAACTGAACACTTAAAATGATTCATGGTACAGCATATGTACGCTGCACACTCGAAGCACATCTGCATCATGTGGACATGTGCCATCTCTTGACTACAGATCTTCAGCAGAGATGCTAGCTCACTCCCCAACACCAGAGGCAGTGTCATAGGCACCAAGGCATCTGATGTGAGGCAGATGGCAGAGTTCAACAGCCCACTGTCAGGATCCCCGATGTCCAAGAGGATCAGCAGAGGCTTTCTCCTGGGTTCATGTTCTTGGCAAAGGGATAGTGCTCATAATTAGTGCAGTGACCCGTGTGCAGACATCCTGACATGCCAGGCTATCATGTTGGGATAGAGTGGGAGGCAGGACTAGAGCTCCCAGCAGCCAGCTAGGGTGGATCTCCACTCAGAACAGCTCCTAAGACGCGGGGGAAAGGGAAGGAACGGGGTCAGATAGAGAAGGCATGATGACAATGTTTTGTTGACAGAAAGATTTGACACCAACTTCTAAAGTTAGTGAGATCTTGATCTCATTACTAGAGAGCAGTGAATGGGATTAATTTAGAGACTTCTGCACGTTCCCTGTCCAGGGAATATCGGGAGTATCTTTCATCTCTCCCTTCCCTCCCCTCACCTCCCCTCCCCTCCCCTCCCTTCCCCTCACCTCCTCTCCCCTCCCCTTTCTCTTCTCTTCTCTTTTCTTCTCCTCTTCTTTCCTATCCTCTCTTCTCCTCTCCTCTCCTCTTCACCCTCCCCCTGCCTCTTTCCACAGATACCTTATCAAATGATTGAAAGCAAAGAGGGAGACCCTCATCTATAACAATGTGACATCCCTCCCTTCCTCTTTGCAGCAATAGGCCCTCTAATGGAGAAAGCTGTCACCAATGACACCTGGGATGCTGTAGTTGGTTCAAAATGGTAGTTCCCCAAACACATACATACACCTAAACCTTATTTGCAAAAAAGGGTCATGCAGAGATATTGAAAGATTTCAGAACGAGATCATCTTGGATGTTCCAGGAAATCCCTAAATTCAGTTCCAGGTGTCCATATAAAATGGCAGGATGGTGAAGATTTAGGGAAGGCTCGGTGAGGATGTCCATGGAAGGAAAGGATGCAACCTCGTCCCCAGGAACCAGCCTAGAGCCACCAGTAGCTGGATGAGGTCATGAAGGTTTCTGGCTTCTGGGAAAAACAAATTCTTCCTGTTTAAAGCCACTTAAGTTTATAATCCATGGAAGCAACTAGAAGGCACAAATATAAATCCCACACTCAGAACCAGTATGGTAGTCTCCTCCAGTGCTGAGTCAGAGTTGCTGCAGCTCGGGAACTTTTTTCATTAGGAAAAGCCACGGCTGGACTGTGCCGGAGCAGGGTACCAGGAACTCTCCTGTGTATCTGCACCACCTGGGGACCCGGTTGCCTGGCGAGCAGTGTCATCGTGAGTCCCTCCTTGGATCCAAGATTCTGAATTGCTGGAATGCTTTTTGTCACACAGATGCTGCTATCTGCATGTCACACTTGGAGCCCCAGAGTCAGACAGGATGTGGACTTTCCAAGAGGAGCACAAAGCATGAGAATGTGAGCGGTCATGCTGGGAGCTCCTAGCTAGCAGCCAGGCTAGGCCCTTTGTGCAAGCTGTCTTCATTTCGTGGGTTTCATTACAGTGGTTGTCCCACTGTGGCCAGAGTTTTACAGAATGTTGCTGTCTGTTAACACTAGGAGGCAGGAAGACAGGAATTAGCTTCACAAGTCTCTCTGGTTCACCTTGCTCATCGGCTAAATGAGGGAACCAGGGCTACCTAAATTCCTTCCAACTCACCCTTTTTCTCTCACTGAGGAATAATTTTCACATGACAGAAGATCCTGCCATGGGTTTTGTTTCCATCTTTCAGGTTCTGCTTGAGGCCATTACCCACATTTCCTCCATGTCAGTACCTACACTAAAGCACTGAAAGGGACTTGGTGACCTTTACCTACTGTTGCTGTGGTTTTCCTAGCCAAAAGTGACCCTGGTGAAGGGCGAACTTCTTCTTCTCATCCAATACTAGGTCAGGTCTGAGAATTAGACCCAAGGCCAGGAGCATGTCAAGTTCTCTGCCACTGGGCTGCATGAGCCCCATGCTGGGAACGGCTGATTCTCATGGAATACTTATTGCTGCGTCTTTCTGATCTGTCCTCTGTTTTTGAGGGGAGAATGCACCCCTACTTCTATGTGTGCACACACATAGCAGTTAACCTCACTGCCCTCATCCCTTTGGTTTGTTCATGCTGAACTGGGCTCATTCAAACTTGGTGTGGGGCCTGCAGGCAGCCACACTGTGACCGTCCCCTCAGCAAGTGTGGGGGCTGCTGCTCTGTGGACACGAAGTGCCCGTTGCCTTTATCACTGGGCTTTATGAGAAGCACTTTACTTTTTGGGATGGCACCGCAGGGTTTTGTTTCTGCTGGAGGGTCTCTCCTATAATCCCAGGCTGACAACCATCCCAGAATAGCCATCTTCAAAAATCAAAAACCTGAGTTCCTCAGCTCACTTTCTTCCTAGCCACACTCGTCAACATAAGTTCTTACAAGACTTACTTTGAAAAAATGAAACAAAGCAAGATACATCCTGCAGAGGCGGAGCCAGTGCTCGGTGGCACAGGTCCTGCGGCTCTCTGGAAATGCTACTGCTTTCCACACGTACCTGGCTCCTCTCCACTCACCCCACAGAGCGGGACTGGGAGAAGGCTGCCGGAGATGGAAAGATGGTAACCTGTCTTCGAGTGTTAGACTTGCAGACGGCCGTAACCTCTTCCTTCACTCTATTGGACTTCATTTTGCTTTTCCTTGCTGCCTCCCCTCATCTTTCTTCCCCTCCCCCTCTCACTGAAACTTGTTTGGTGACAAAGCAAAATACCTCACAGCCATCAACACTGACAGTATGCATCAAGGGCAGAGGCACCTCTGTGTAAGGTCTATACGCTCATGTATCTCAGCTTCTCAGTCACTTACAGGGCTTGTTTTGTTTTGGTTTTCTTTTTAGTTTAAGGCAGGGCTTCTCTGTAGCTTTGCAGCCTGTCCTGGAACTAGCTCTTGTAGACCAGGCTGGGCTCGAACTCACACAGATCCGCCTGCCTCTGCCTCCTGAGTGCTGGGATTAAAGGCGCACACCTCCACCACCTGGCTACAGGGCTCTTTTCAATCACCTGACGAGTGCCCCGCTTTAGCCCTTGCTGCATATTAACAAAAAGCTTTCCCATGGGCTCTTGGAAGATTGCTAGCCAGTCTCTGATCGGCGTTCTTAGATCCTGTGACCCTGGGTGGCTCTCTGCAGAAGATTCGGTCAGAGCTGGCAATAGCTTGGTTTCCAATGCACGCTCCTTCCTCACTCCAGCCTTTACCTGTAAACCCCAAGGGAATCTTCATTCAGGGAACCGTGGATCCTGGACCAGAGAGGTCTATAGAGAGCATCGGCTCCTTCCCCAGCTTCAGTCTCCATAAGCTAGGAAGGGTGAGGCCAGAGTGAGGGACAATGGAAGCTGATCCCCTGGAAAACAAGACCAAGTAAGTGTGTTTAGGAGCCAAGCATGAGCTAGGGTCCTTGTAGGGCCCAGCCCAAGGCGTCCCAACATCATTGAGAAGGACAGGCTGCAGATCTGCTGGGAGGCGTGGGTGTGAAGGGCAGGGGCGGCAAGTTCTCAGCTGGAGAGTGCGTGCTGTGAACTCGGGAGGGCATCCGCCACATCCTGACACACTACACCCCCAGGGTCACAGCACTGTGTGAATTCCATTCACAGGTACCCTTTTAAAAGGCAGAGCTGGCCTTCCTTAACGGAGAAGAGCCACTCTGCGCTCCCCAGGCACATGGGAGACAGTGATGTCACCCTCCTTACTTCTGCTGTCCTGGCTCCCTGCTCCCGCCACCTCCTTGCCTGTTTTCCAGTCACCACATCCCGTACACAGGAGCTGAAGGTTTCTTACCTAGAAACATCATTGATACTGAAAGTGATGTAGCATAGCAACGGATCCAATAAAGCTCTTGAGGGAAAAAAGTGGACCTTTGCCATGAGGCACAGGCAAAATTTCCATAAGACACCAAGATCACTAAACACAGAAGAAGGAGAAGGAGGAGGAGGAGGAGGAATTAAATTGGAATTCAACAAAGCTAACATTTTTATTCATTTAAAGATACTATTTAAAAAACAAAAGCGAGCCAGGCGGTGGTGGCGCACGCCTTTAATCCCAGCACTCGGGAGGCAGAGGCAGGTGGATCTCCGTGAGTTTGAGACCAGCCTGGTCTACAGAGCTAGTTCCAGGACAGGCTCCAAAGCCACAGAGAAACCCTGTCTCGAAAAACCAAAAAAAATAAAATAAAATAAAAAAAATAAAAAACAAAAGCACCAAAGACTGAGAAAAACTTTCTAATGTGTATAGCTACAGAAGACATATTAGAACACATAGGAGCTCATTGGGGGCAGCAATAAAAAGATAACTCAGTATAAAATTAGCTAAAGGTTTGAGCAGTCACTCTCCAGAAACACAAAAAAAATCTGTAAACATATGTAATGTGCACAAAGGCTATAATTACAAAGACTGGCTGCATCAAAAGCATGTCATATGAACGTAGAAAAGCAGAAGCTGCCTATATTTCTGGTAGGAGAAGATTTTAGCATGTGTCCTATTGATGTGATAAAACCCTGTGACCAAATCAACTTGGGGGAGAAATGGTTTGTTTGCTTCAAAATCACAGTCCGAGGAAGTCAGGGCAGGAACTCAAGCAAGGCAGGAGCCTGGAGGCAGGAACCAGAACAGAAGTGTGGAAGAGAGCTGCTTACTTACTTGCTCTCCATGTTGCACTCTGGGTTCTTATACAGTCTAGGACTACCTCTGCAGGGATGCCACTGTCCACGGTGATCTGGGACCTCTCAACTCAATCCTCACTCAAGAAAAATGCCCCCATGGGCTGGTCTCAAGCTAATGTGATGGAAGGGTCCTCTCAACTGAGGTTTCCTCTTCCCAGATGACACTTGCTTGAGTCAAGATGACGAAACACTAACCAGTGTAGAGCACGAAATGGTTTATCCACGCGGGCCAACTGTATCAGTTAGCTTTTGAGAAAACAATTACAGCATGGCTCACCAAGTCTTCTTCTAGGTATTATTTATCTGCGGAAAACAAAAATGTGTCCATACCAAGACTCATTCAAGAATGTCCACAAACATCATATCAATAGCCCAAAACAATTGAAATGTTTATCGGTTTTGGAGATGAAGAGTGGATCACAAGATGGTTATGGAGACTCATTTGTAGTAGTCGAGAGAACACGCAGCAACTGTGGAATTGTTCATTGTATGCACTGCCGTGAGTGGATGAATAATTCATGGTAGAGTAATAGAATGACACCAACAGCTTAAGTGAATCCCAACAGACACAAAAATATAACTGAATCCAGACACAAATTATTTTTTGTGTGTGATTTTATTTACATAAAGTTGCAAAAATAGTCTGGGTTACAGAACTAAAATAATAGTTTTTCCTTGTTTGTGATGTTGGGAGAGCCAAAGGGCCTGAAGTGATGGAAATATTGTTGGCCTTAATGTTGACTATAGGATACACTGGATTAATGGGTTTCCCTGTTAAGATGCTGTTTCTGAGCTAATATAACCTCACCTTACCTTCTGGGACCATCCTACAGAACAGCCCACATCTGCTGTCCCCACTGGCACTGCCTTTGGCTGAAGGAAACTTTCGTGTCTGGTCACTTCCCTTACAAAGGCAGAGCAAAGACTAATGATGTTCCAGTACAAGGTCCAAGTCTCCTGCCTCACTGTGAGTCTCCAAAGTTCCCATAATGCTACCCAAGATATCATGTGAGGCAGCGTCTCTCCTTCCCCAGTCCTGCCTTTGTTTCTTCAGTGTGCCATCCAGAGTATGTGTAGAAAACTCTCTGTATCTAACAGAAAACAGAGCCAGAAGTAGTCCTTGAACAGAGGCTATTAAATGGATTTTTGAAGCAAAAAGAGTGGCTGCAGTATGACAATGGGGAGGGAGGGAAAGAGCAGTGTGTGGCAGGCTGTAGGATGGGATTGCACTATGTGTACTGGCAGTGGGTATGGTACCACACCAGCAATGCCTTTATATGTAGTGAAGGAAGCAGTGGCTGCAAAGACTTTGGCATGGAGTGGTGGTGCTGCGTGTACCGACCCAACGAAAAAAGATGGTGATAGCTCGGGATGTTTCTCACCGTTTCAAGGAAAAATATGAAGATGGCACTGAAAAATTAATTGTAACTGAAGGACAGACCGTGTGCTGAATTAAGTAGGGGTGGGGCCAGAGATGGCTCTATCATAAAGAACATGATTTCTGCTGCAAAAGACACCAGTTCGATAACCAGCAATTATAACAGGCTGCTCACCACCCCCTGTAGCTCCAGATCTGGGTGACCTGACACATCTGGCATTTGTGGGTACCTGCATTCATGTGTGCACAGCCCCACACAGACACGCATGCATAGACATGATTATAAATAATACTTTTTAACAACAACAACAACAAAAAAAAAAAAACAGGCACAGAATGCAATCAAGGAATAGTTGCGATAGCCTGCCTTCTCCTGCCGTGACCCAAGACAAACAGCTTTAAAAGGGAAGAATTTATTTTGGAGTTTTAGACCACAGTTACTTGACTCTGTAGGTTGGAGACCCACCTGTAGCAAGGGAGCAAAACTGCTCACTTTACGGCAGCCAGGAAGGAGAGGAGCAGGAGATGAGGTGGGGAATTGGGAAGGAGTGGAGGAGAATGGAGAGAAAGGGAGTGGAAGAGTAGAAGGGAAGGAAGGAGCCAGGGTCCTGTTTTCAGCTTCAAGGTTATTTCTCCACTGGCCTACCTTCCTTCTGCTAGACTCCACTGCCTAAATATTCCAGCCTCTCCCTACAGTGCCATGGGCTGCTGATAAAGACCAGAGACTTTGAAGGTAGCAATGCAGCTGTAAAGAAAGCCATGCTTCAACCCAGTACATTTCCACCATCAAGGCAAGAACTCCAGTTTGGAATATAGAGAACCCTGAACACTGCCCTAGGATACAAAGTAAGTAAGATGGAGAATCACGAAGTCCTAAACAACTTCAAGGTAACTTGACT
The DNA here is from genome assembly GCF_000317375.1 of Microtus ochrogaster. Lineage (NCBI taxonomy): Eukaryota > Metazoa > Chordata > Mammalia > Rodentia > Cricetidae > Microtus > Microtus ochrogaster. The sequence continues at coordinate 19,067,800 of NC_022012.1, forward strand.
ACAGTGACCCACTTATACTAATTATACAACTCGGCTCTGCCTTGCTGCTTAGTGATACGCGGAAATAGTAAGTGAAACAATGTCATAGGAGGCAATGTTTGTCTTCACTCACCCGTTCCCACACCGGCCTCCTACTGCTGGGTAAGACCAGTAACAAAGGAGAGAGGTCCACACAGCCCGATTGCAGAGGTGCTGGGCCTATCAAGGCCTGCCAGGGGCTATTTGCTAATGTGTCAGTGGGATTGCAGACTCCAGAGATGGATGGCAGAACCCTTACCCTTAGATGTTGCCCCTCCAACTCCGCTGTCCTGCTGAATCACCATTGCTCGTAAACAATATGGCTTTGTATGTGTTAGTGCTCCCAGTCTCGTTGGTTTAGAATAACTGCCCAGCCATGGCCTTGAGAGCCCAACCCTGACCCTGATCCACCAGACCTACCTGCCCTGAGCAGAGGTTGCACACTGGCCCAACAATACAACGTTCCTTCATATTTAAAGATAACCCAGATGTGGCTTGAACTTCTTCCAGTTTTTGCTTAAAGGGACATTCCTTGGAATATAGAATTTATCTTGTACCCTGGCTTCAGATTTGAAGATAGAGGAAGTAGGCTGTGGGTTCCACTAATGCAGGCAACAACCAAGTAAATGCATTTCTCTAATACACCAACAACACAGGGCTATCTGGTGATTTGGAAACAGAATGGATAACAGATTCACTTACGATTCGCAGGAACAGATAATGCCAGCTATGATTTGTCAGACAATTGCTGTGTGCCCAAAGCCCAGGGTTTGTTCTTCTGTCTAGTCCTAATGACAATCTCTGCGGCAAATGACACGCCCATTTATAAAGCAAACAAGACTCGGAGAGCTGAGGAGAATGGCCTGACATGATAAAGCTTCTGTGCGACAGCCAAATCCCAGCTGGGTCTGCTGACTGTGTTGCCGGGGCTGTTTCTGCCACACAGTCCCACATCCTGGCTGTGGAGCTGTGGAACCTGAAGGCCTCAGAGGACTGCCTGGCTTGTAGCCGCTGGGCTTAAAAAAAGACGTCATTTCTCTCATGGTTTTGAAGACAGAGTCAGTCATAAAGGGCATTCCTTTAAGACCTTCTGCTTTGAAGTGATAAAAGCAAGATTGAGAAAAGGCTCCCAGGCCCCAGATCTGGGCTCACCCTTGCCCTCGGAGCCAGGAAATGTAATTTTTCCTGACATCCTTCACTTACGGCGCATGCTCTGCTGCTTGTGTCTGCAAAGATTTTTTTTTTCCTTAAGAAAGGAAGATAGCGTGGGTTAATTTCCAGTTCTCCACAATTTATCTGTAGTGAGCTGGAAGAGTGTTGAGTGGGAAAGGGTTTCATTGTCCACCAGGGCCCCACAGCTCTTCAACACCCAGCACTTCTGCCTCATGTCACGGGGACAGCAAATAGGTTTATTAAATAGCTGTCAAACTGAATGAGTGAGCACCAAGAACACAGAGAGGGATATTGGATTGGAGGTAGAGGACATGCCATACTAAACAAGGGCACAGATTTATGGCCTCGGCCCTGTAGCCTTCAAAATGACACCCGAGGTAGATTTGAGTACAGGGAGGCTGAGCTGAGGAAGTGCATCACAGGGAATAGATGGAAAGACCAAACCTGGGCACCTTCTTATTCCTAGTACTCAGATCATTTGCTGCTGTTCTTGTCATTTAATTTAAAATTATGTATATAAGTGTATGTCCATGTGTCTGTGCACATGAGTGTAGTGCCCTCAAAGGCCAAAAGAGGGCGCCAAGTCCCCTGGAACTGGGACCACAGGTGGCTGTGAGCAGCTTGATGTGGGTGCTAGGAATCAAAGTTAGATTTCCCCTGGAGAATTCTCTGTTCAGCTCAGTGCCCCATTTTATAATTGGGTTGGTTAGCCTTTTACTGTCTAGTTTCTTGAGTTCTTTATATATTTTTGAGATCAGACCTTTGTCAGTTGCAGGGTTGGTGAAGATCTTCTCCCAGTCAGTGGGTTGCCTTTTTGTCTTAGTGACAGTGTCCTTTGCTTTACAGAAGCTTCTCAGTCTCAGGAGGTCCCATTTATTCAATGAGGCCCTTAATGTCTGTGCTGCTGGGGTTATACATAGGAAGCGTTCTCCTGTGCCCATCTGTTGTAGGGTACTTCCCACTTTCTCTTCTATCAGGTTCAGTGTGTTCGGACTGATATTGAGGTCCTTAATCCATTTGGACTTGATTTTTGTGCATGGTGATAGATATGGGTCTATTTTCATTCTTCTACAGATTGACATCCAGAAGGTGAATCCAAAGACAAACATACAGGCATCCCCCTGAATATTAACCTTCATCAGGCGATGAAAGGAGACAGAGACAGAGACCCAAATTGGAGCACCGGACAGAAATCTCAAGGTCCAAATCAGGAGCAGAAGGAGAGAGAGCACGAGCAAGGAACTCAGGACCGCGAGGGATACACCCACACTCTGAGACAATGGGGATGTTCTTTTGGGAATTCACCAAGGCCAGCTGGCCTGAGTCTGAAAAAGCATGGGATAAAACCGGACTTGCTGAACATAGCGGACAATGAGGAATACTGAGAACTCAAGAATAATGGCAATGGGTTTTTGATCCTACTGCACGTGCTGGCTTTGGGGGGGGCCTGGGCAGTTTGGATGCTCAACTTACTAAACCTGGATGGAGGTGGGCGGTCCTTGGACTTCCCACAGGTCAGGGAACCCTGATGGCTCTTCAAGCTGATGAGGGAGAGGGACTTGATCGGGGGAAGGGGAGGGAAATGGGAGGCGGTGGCGGGGAGGAGGCAGAAATCCTCAATAAATAAATAAATTTTAAAAAAAAAGATTTCCCCTGGAGAGAGAAAGCTCTGTCAACTACTGAGTCGTCTCTCCAGCCTTGCTCAGAGTATTTGTAAGCACATGAGTAACGGTTCATGCTTAGAAGACCAGGAACTCTCATCCTCACCGGGATATAAGTGTCCACAGAAGGGACTAGATGACTTTGCTCCCTGCAGTGAGCAAAAGAGGGAAGTTGCCAGTGCCCCAGGCCTTCAATGATCTTAGAATACCCATCCACCACAGCTATAGGTGCACTGTGGTCACGTGCTCCATTGTGGTCCAATGAGAAAGGAGATGACACCATTCTTTCTGAAGGCAAGAGAGGAAACATGCTTCGTTCCTCTGTGTTTAACTCCACTCTAAATCTGTGCCCCACTTATCTGATGAGGGTACACTGAACTGACCAGCAGCACTTCTTTCCAAGCGCCATAGAATACTGAACACCTAACTGGCAATGATACACTGAAAGAATTGACAGATGGGTTGGGGAGATCACTGTGTGGGTAAAAAGTCTTGCCTTGCAAGCATGAAGACCTGAGTTAAAATTCCCACAACCCATATAAACCTAGGCACAGCAGCATGAATCTGTAACCTCAATGCTTCTACAGGGACATGGGAAGAAGAGGCAAGGGACTCCCTGGAAATCACGCATGAGCTATCCTGGTGTATCCTATGGCAAGACAAGAGACCCCGTCCTCTGCCCTCCATATGAATGCTATGGCACAAGCATGCTTGTACTCACACACAAAGGTGCACACACACACACACACTCACATGGGGTGTATATTCAGAATAGTTGGAGAAAATTTTCTTCTATCTAATTATTTAACGTTGCCTTTGGGTCATGGGCAGAAGTCTAATTTTAAGGGCATCCATATTAAAGCACATGAAAAGTAAAGAACTCAAGGACCAGAGAGCAAAAGACACCTGCGTGTGAGAGAGGTGGTGACGTAGATTCATGATGTGAATGAGTTTGCTTGACAAGGAGAACAGATGAAAACAGAGATCGTTCCATGAAACTACAGTGATTTTGTTTCACAGTCTCCCATTCAAATGCAAAGCATAAAACATGACCAAGGCCAGTTCGTACTGGTCTTTTCCGGGTGCCACAGCACTTTACAACATCTATATGAAGCAGGAGTTAGCATCCTCCTTTTTGAGGCTCAGAAAGATGTCAACATCTGCCAAGGATGACACAAGGACCTGGAAATCCACATCACATCTCATACTCTGGAGTCCCGGCCTTTCCAGCTTTTGAAAACATGGTGAGAAACTAGGGTTTCAAGACACTGTAAGAGTCCTGAGGAGACGCTGGGGAGGCCGGAGCTGTCTGTGCGCTGTAAGATGGTTCATCGGTTTCTGATGGACGTGTGCCCAGGCACCAGCTTTGGGTTTCATTCTCAGTTCCAGTGTGGACTCCTCTGAGATCCGGGACGTTAGGAGTCTCATCTGGCCTGCTATACTTCATCCCCCTCCACCGCTACCCTCACCTCCATAGAGAGTAGCTGTCTCAAACAGGCAGTCTGCCACGTCTGCCTGAATGTGACCCAATAAAATAGATTAATGCAGAAAAACCAAAACAGAGAAGTAGGTTCTGTTTTAGAAGCCAGGTGCTGTTGGAGCAACTGGCATCAGGAAGGCAGAGCCACTGAGGTCTAGTTCCATGATCACTAACCCAGGCATGTGGCTCCCAAGGAAAACAGTTGCTTACAATGAATTAAAATATGGGGCAAGGGGGGGCACATGAGACTTAACTGCTTCCTTTTGGGGAATTTCAGACATGGAACTGAACTACCAAATAGAAGCCACTGGGCAGAGCACTACTCAACTGGTGGGTACTGGTGATGGCCACACTGATGGCGGGAAGTGCCAGTGTTACTGATGTCATCCAAAGAGATACATGTGTTTCAAATTGCTTAAACTTCAAAAAGCCCTAGAGGATAAGCAACATTATTATTCCCAGTTTTCGATACTAAAACTGAGGCCCAGAAACTCTACATGGCTTATGCTTAATTTTGAATGGTTAGTGGGTATGAGGTGGCCTATAAGCGAAGGCACTGGGCACCAGAAGCTCGGCCACTTTGAGTTAAAGATTCTAGTGTCGCTCACAGTGCCATCTCGTCTCTCAGATGCAAGCCTAACTAAGCTGGTTGGACGTAGCTCTGGTGCCGTGTCCCAACCAGCGTGTCCACAGCCTCCATGAGTGCTCTCCTGGAAAAGACAGTAGACATTTGAAGGAGACATCTGGGGTATCCGCCCAGGCCCAGCTCAGCACCTGCGTGTGGCACCCTACCTACAGCTTCTGTAGACTCCCTGAAGAGATTGACCACTCACGTGCACACATCTCTTAGATTACGAGCTGCAGCATAGCAAACCACCCCAAGCTTAGGAATTTAAAAGGGGCTCTTTTAGAATGACCGTGACATCTCGGGCTATATGACTTTAGTCTGGGCTCAGTAGGATGTCAAGAGGTGTGAAGACACTGGTGTAATCACTGGCGAGCTGAATGCTAGTTTCATGGACTCAGGGAACAAATGCAAGACTCCCTGGCCTGGCCAGAGACATTGGGCTTTAGTTCTCATAATGATCGTGGCAATTTGCACAGCAGTGGAGTGTCTCATTTTCTCTCTTTATCTCCTTCTCTTCCTCCCTTCTCCTCTCTTCCTCTCCCCCTTCCTTTCCCTTCTCTACCCCTCCCCTATTCTCTCCCCTCCCCCTTCCTTTCCTTTCTCTTGTTTGTGATGCAGGGATGAAACTCAGGACTTCACATGGACAAGATAAGCCCTTCACCACTGAGCCTTTTGTCAGATTTTTGAGGTGTGATGCAGAGAAAGGAACACCTATATGCATAATGCATGACAAGAAAGGAACACTGAAATTCAGGTATACAGACCCTTTACACTGTTAAGAAGTAAGCACATTAGGCTTATGCCAGGGGTATAATATCTTCTTTTCTGTTGTTGTTGTTGTTGTTGTTTTGTTTTGTTTTTATTCAGCTTCATATTTTTCTCCACTCCCTTCCCTTTCTCTCCCCTCCTCTTCTACCCTCTCCCATGGTTTTGTCTTTTTCTACTTCCCATGTAGATTAGATCTATGTATGTCTCTCTTGGCATCCTCATTGTTATCTAGGTTCTCTGGGATTGTAAATTGTAGGCTGTTTGTTGTTGTTGTTCTTGTTTTTGGTTCTTTTTTGTTTTATGCCTAAAAGCCACTTATGAGTGACTACATATGATGTTTATCTTTCTGGGTCTGGGTTACCTCACTCAATATGATGTTTTTTTGCTCCATCTATTTGCCTGAAAATTTCAAGACATCATTATTTTTTCTGCTGTGTAGCACTCCATTGTGTAAATGTACCACATTTTCCTTATCCATTCTTTAGCTGAGGGACATTCAGGTTGTTTCCAGGTTCTGGCTATAACAAACATTGCTGCTATGAACATAGTTGAACACATTTCCTTGTGGTACAATTGAGCATCCTTTGGGCGTATACCCAAAAGTGTATTGCTGGGTCTTGAAGAAGGTTGTTTCCTAATTTTCTGAGAAATTGCCACACTGACATCCAAAGGGGTTGTACCAGCTTACATTCCCACCAGCAATGCAGGAGAGTTCCCTTTGCTCCACAACATCTTCAGTATAAACTGTCATCAGGGTTTTTGATCTTGGCCATTCTTACAGTGTAAGATGGAATCTCAGAGATGTTTTGATTTGCGTTTCTCTGATGGCTAAGGGTGTTGAACATTTTCTTAAGTGTCTTTCAGCCATTTTAGATTCCTCTGTTGAGTGTTCTCTGTTTAGGTCTGTACTCCATTTTTTTTATTGGATTACTTGTTCTTTTAATGACCAACTCCTTGAATTCTTTATATATTTTGGAGATCAGTCCTCTCTCTGATATGGGGTTGGTGAAGATCTTTCCCCATTCTATAGGTTACTGTTTTGTCTTGTTGACTATGTCCTTTGCTTTACAGAAGCTTTTCAGTTTCAGGAGGTCCCATTATTAATTGTTCCTCTCAGTGTCTGTGTTACTGGGGTTATATTTAGAAAGTGGTCTCCTGTGCCCATGCATTCAAGTGTACTTCTCACTTTTTCTTCTATGAGGTTCTGTGTGGTTGACTTTATGTTGAGGTCTTTGATCCATTTGGACTTGAGTTTTGTGCATGGTGACAGACACGGGCCTCTTTTCATTTTTCTACATATTGACATCCAGTTATGCCAGCACCATTTGTTGAATATGCTTTCTTTTGTTGCATTTTATATTTTTTGCGTTTTCTCAAAAATCAGGTGTTCATAGGAGTGTGGATTGATATCTTGGCCTTTGATTCAATTCCATTTGCCCTCCTGTCTGTTTTTATGCCGATACCAGACTGTTTTCAGTACTGTAGCTCTGTAGTAGAGTTTGAAGTCAGGGATTGTCATGTCTTCAGAAGTTCCTTTATGGTACAGGATTGCTTTGGCTATCCTGGGTTTTTTGTTTTTTTTTTTTTGGTTTTTTTTTT